>NW_023458560.1:2579033-2609109 GCF_013731165.1 Rhagoletis pomonella | reverse complement strand
TGCGGGTGTTCGATTATTCGAATTTTCTCCGCAAACAGGTTCAAAAAACCCCAACTTAGATAAACTGTTCCAAAATTTTTAATTCAGAAAAAACGGTAAGACAGGTTTTTTCGATAAGGGTTTTTGAAAACCACGACCTCGTCCTTTATAACTATTTAATAAAACACATATATGTATTAAATTTATTGTGAAATCTTTTCAGCTTTTGAATATTTAAAACTGGAATCAGATGTCGCAGAATATGCAAAATACATCTTAAAAGGCATGTATCTTAACTAAAAACGCAAAAATTAAATATTAATATAATAAATCATAATAAAATAAATAATTTCTTAAAAGAAAGAAATTCAAAGTTATTAAATTATTATATAAATAAAAATACCAACTAATATAGGTAAAGATACTAGTGAAGTATAAAATAATAAGTATACACGCTCCACAAGACGTGCTTGTATTACATTTTGCTTTTTTGCATATGTGCAATAAAGCGTGTGCTTTAAATGTGAATGCAGCAAAACGAAATGAGGTGTAGTTGATATCTACAAAAAAACGTGGATTTTCCGCACTTTAAAAAACATACATACATTTATTAAAAAATAATATTCGGAGGGAACTTGTTAATGATTAACCCTTACATAGCCAGCACCACAATTTTAAAACAAAATTTCTCTGAGATATCCTAACCTAAAAGTGCAAAAAAACAGGAAACTATTCAAAATATGTCAAGATTTTTCATTTGCGTCCGAACTCATATATAGTAATGTCAAATAAAAACTAATATGGAAACACACTATATATATATATGTTACCGGCCAAACCCGATCTTATGTTAAACTAGGTGATGTAACCTAACTATTTCGGCGTAATCGGCTCTCGGCCCAGCCTCAAAAAAATAACCTCATCAGTCCAACTCAAGCTACGCAGTCCACAGTATTGTTGCGCCCAACTTGTTTCCACATTGGGTGGATCTATCAGGTGTAGGTAGAACTAGTTTAGCCTAGTCAAAACTAGTCTGTCCTAAGATCGTGTTTGGCCGGTAACATATATAATCTCTGGAGAAAACCAGTCACTGGATCGCTCGCACAAAAATACCGCGTTCTGTGTGACATCGCAGACCGCCTTTCACGAAATTCATCTTTTTAACATTTTCTTTATTAATTATTTTAAAAAAGCATATATTTCTACACTTTTAAGCAATCAAAACATAGTTCCTTGACATTTATTGTTCTGGCAATTTCTTTTATCCTCCTATGCGGCTTTGTTTTCATTTACTTGAGAAATGTCAAATCGAATTAGGATTGGATTCGTGTAAACGGGGAAATTCACTAAAGTAATTCAGAAGCGAACTACGTAATTGGCAGTGCTCGTGGGGACATAGTATGGGTGAATTCCAAAACGTCAAAATACAAAGCATCAGTGTCTTTTATTTCTAAACAGCACATGGAGAAAAGGTCTAATTTGCGCATTCTAGTTGAAAACTAGCATCTAACCTTGGTTGCGCACATTTGGAATTACAATATACTGAAGTTTAGAAATAAAAGATACTGATGCTTTGTATTTTGACGTTTTGGAATGCAGCCTATTATGTTCTATCATTCTTGTTTAGGCATGGCTGTGACATGTGCCAACTTGTTTTTACACTTATTGTTTTTCTATGTCGGGAGTTTTTCTGGTGCGCGCGTAATCATCTATCTACCCTGCAGGAAATGGGACTAGTTTGTAGCTAACTATTAACTAACTAGCAGTCGACTAGTGGTAACTATTTCAAAGTCATATGACTTACAGTTTTCAAGTTATAGCTGATTAAAAATGTCACGCCTATGGGAGGTGCGACGCCCCTTGTCAAATCTAATTTTTTTTATACCCTACGTTACGTCCGAGGTTACTCTCTATATACTAGTTAAAGCTTCATGAAAATTCATTCAGAAGATCCGGAGATTAGTGAGTTCAAACAGACAAACAATCTACAGTTTTATTATAGTAATAGAAGATACCCTGCAGAAAAAAAATTTTAGTTGATTAAAATAACAAACTTATAATAGCTTTTTCGCGCGATTTCGATAAATACCTAACTTTTAATTAGCTATCACAAAACCACAAAACTATCTTTAAGTGAGTTGAAAAGTATTGCAGGAGTCATGCAGACGTTGTCGGGAGTTTGTTTTCTTTACAATTTTTTATTTAAATATCCTCCTACAAAAAATACTTTCAATATACTTCGAAACTGTAAGTCACATGACTTTGAAATTCGGTGTGTTGACATACACATCTATCGTAGATGCTTATTGTAAAGTAGATAAACTTTTGTAAAAAGGGCGTGGCACATCCTATAATACATACATATAATACATATAAAAAAAAATTCCTCGAAAATTGTACTTAAAAATTTTAATGTAGTTGATTGAGTAATCCTTATTAATGCATATGTGTAAACTAAATGGTTTCATCTCAGTCTTAACTAATAGCTCATTTAGTTTATTTAGTAAGTAGAGTGGAGTACTAAACTTACATTTTTTGACTTGTTTTCACGCAAATAGAGGAATATTAACAAGAAATCGGCACCTGAGTTGAAGATCGACCTATCTCGGCAGCCAGTTCGAAAACGCCATATTTCAGAAAACTTTTCAAGAACGCCCTATCTCAGAAATCGGTTCTCAGCAAATTTTCAATACATTTTCATTTGAGATAGGGCGTTTTTGTACCGAATTCAGAAATATGGCCTTCTTAAACCAAATTCTGGGACAGGGTGTTTTTCAATAAAATTCTGAAATAGGGCATTCCTCAATCAAATTCTGAAGTAGGGCGTTCTTGAAAAGTTTTCTGATAAAGGGCGTGTCCGAACTGGCTACCGAAATATGTCGATCTACCACTCAGATGTCGAAATACGACTACTATTTTCCTTCTGAGAAGATATGTAGAACCGGCGTATAAAAAATTAATAAATGTGAAGTAAATACATATCGTCACCCTTATGCCAGAAGCATGAATGTGCAAATTTACCAATATTGAGTTATTGGGTTGACTTGATTAACCTTTGGATGTTCTATTTTATACCAAAAGCCAGAATACCATGCGTACATGGAAAGCATATATTTCACAATGTTAATTACATGAATGCAGAGTTAAGTCTCGTAAAAAACTTCAAACTTGATTTCCCAAAATTTTAATTTTTACACATTCATGTTTATGGCATGCGGGGAACGATATGTATTTGCCGATTTGTTTTAAAAAAATTATTTAAAAAGCAGACGTCTCGGTTGCTCAGCAAATCGGTTAATCGTTTCTGCAATTATTTCACATTGATTCTCTAAAACAAAGTTTCGATGCATGCTTAAGATGCAAAAACTTAAGGGTAAATTTTATAAGAAATTAAACTGAGAATTTTTTAAAACTAGTAGTAACCCCCCAAATTCAGATGAATGCAGTAAAGAAATACTTACTAAAATTAAGAGATTAAATTTAAGCGTATAATAAAACGTGATATTCGTAAATATACTTCAGTATTTAGTTGAAGATTTATTTAAAGAACTTCGTGAAAGACAACAATTAATCTTGTACTGCTAGAGGCTTGATAACCCAGAAAATTTGCGCCGTTTATGGTGAAAGGCATTTAGTATCACACTTTTAATCTAAAGCTTCCTTAACCGTTTCAATATAAAATTTCAACCGCTAATTATAAAAATTTTATAATATGTATACCGGCTAATTTTGTATCGTTCATTTCGAAAATCACATCAACAAATATGTAGAACTTTGGGCTTTGCCTTCATTCAGTGTCCTTTATAATGGTCAGTGATATCCTAGGTGTTTAATAAAGAAAGTGATGTCAACTATTTTTATTTTTTGCTTTCATGAAATAAATTTCAGAACTATGAATAACACTGTGCCACAAAAGCAAAAACATTTCAGAGCACACGAAAGAATCTATATACTCACGAAACTATGGGCTAAAAACATTAAAACGGCGTTTTTAGTTTTTCACTCTGACGTCAGGATTTTTTTTCAAAGGACTTTGAAATTCTAAAGATATTGTTAATTCAAAAAATTATTTAATTAAATTAGTGCAATGTAGAATAGCATTATGGGTACCAAATGAAACAGAAAATTCTGTTGAATTTAAAAACAATAAAATTTTTTGGTGAACAAGGAGGAATAGGTATTGAAAATGCGCTTTTAATAAATTTTATCTTTTCAAGTCAATAAAGTTTGCAGGACGAAATTCGATGATGTGGTCGTATGTACATATATAAGTCCTCAAACAATAATTTTTTCAAAAATAAATCTTGCAACTTTTCAAGGATTTTTAAGGAAAAAATTTTTAAAGGACATTTTCTGTACCCATTCGTCTTTATGCATCAAAAAATTTATTCTGTTATAATTCTACAAAATTTTTTCTTATATTTGACACCCTTATCTTTATACTACATTGCACTGAATTAAAAAAAAATTGAAATATTAATATTTTTTAATTCCAAAGTCCTTTTAAAAAAATCCTGACGTCAGAGAGAAAATCTAAGTACGTGACTCAAACAAATGACCACGTGTTGATTTCTTTTTAAATATTTGTAATGTTTTTCGAGCTAATTCTTTTTGTTATTTTTCTATAAAAAAAATACTGTGCTTTAACCACATAAATCACAGCTACAAACTCTATACAAAATTTAGGAAAATTCCACAAATTCTCATCAAAATTTCAACATTTTAATCTGATTCTTAGACAACTTTTGGGGGTCGGCCGCGCTTCAAAAAATAACCCTCATCAGTCCAACTCCAGGTACGTAGTCCACTAAATTGTTGCGTCCAACTTGTTTCCGCGTTGGACGGATTAACGGAGCTGGGAAGAACTAGTTTAGCCTAGGAAATGGGGTTTAGCCGGTAACATATACATTTCCATATACATATACAATTTTCCTTAGAAAACTCGATCAAGTAATCATCCAATTCGTCCTCAATTGCAATGTCCAATTCGTCTAATGAAGTTTGCTCGATTACCTCTTCTAAAGTCACCTTCGATAAAAATTGCTCGATATTTATTTGGTCCTCTAACAATAACTTGGAGGCCTTATCGATTTTAGAATTCCACCAAACTCTTCGGTTTCTTGACCGGTGGCTGATAACTATCATTTATAACTAGCAAAAGTTCGGTAGAAATAGCATCCTCTTCTGAGATTAGAAGCGAAATAAAGCGGAAAAAATTCCGGTTAATAGGAAAACGTTTTCCCTATGCAGCATTAGCTTTCTAAAGCTGAAGTGGTGCGCATTTTTAAACTGAAACCTGACAGTTCATTCAACATTTTCCACAAATAAATCACAAAATTTGAAAAGAACCTGATAAGCCATAAAGTTCCACTCACCGATTTCAAACAACGGCTTCGAAAATATTCGAAAATTGGTTGCATTAATGTAAAACAATTGAAATTCATCGCTTGTGCTACCAAAATCATATATCCATCCATCATTTTATCTCGTGGAAGAATTGGTAAACATAATATTCTCATATAGATCGTCTTGGATATTGGAACATTGACAATCTTTTCGAAAAGTTCTAAGTGAAAATACCTAATTTTGCACCGGCACTAAAGTTTCAGATTTTTTAAAAATTGGTGTTCATCAATTTGTGCTGTGAGCGGGTCATTTAATATAACTTGTCGAAGTAATGTCAGACTTTACTTCTATGGAACCTATGTCACGGTTGGGTGGAAGTTATGTATGTCCGTAGTAGTTATGTCGAAACCCAATTCCCACGGGATGATATCAGTAGAATTACTACCTTCGAAGGAAACGTCCAGCTATGCAATATCAAAAAAAAATGTTAGAATTCTAATAAGTAACTTACCGGTCATGGAAGATTAAGAATTCGCCTACACAAACTCGGAATCTGGTCTAATTATTAAATTTAAGACAATACAACGCACACTAAATACCTTTCTTTTTCATCGAACCCCACATCAAAACGCTAAAAATCAAGGGCACTCCATTTAAAAGTTTTACTAGAAGTAGTATACATCCTTTAACTTTTAATGTGAAGTATGAAAATGTTTCACTGGTTTATTAGTTATTGCTTTATAGTTCGGTATTATGTCTGAAAGCTTTACCTATGCGCATTTCTGAGTTGGCTTCCAATTTCGACCTGTATTTGTTTTTTTGTATAAGTATACGTTGAAAAGCCTGTTTCACAACGATACGCTGTGACAAAACGAAGCAAAGTTAAGTCTTTTTGACTTCTTAATGGTATTCACTCCTGACACTAACCCAAAACTCAGTCAGAGACACAGACACAATTGTGTGTTTCAATATCATGGTACTCTCAAGATCGATGAATATTTCGTAAATTGATTTTGTACCCAATCGATATCACTACCCCCATCTAAAAAATAATCTGACAAAGGTTTCAGGAGATTTATCATTTCACATTTCATTTGGTAATAAAAGTGGAAAACATTCAGTGCTTTTCTTTTCCACAGAGGTAATCCAGAAATTTAATTGTCTTTTAAAGGGTGATCATTTGCCTCCCTGCAAAATGTAGTTATTTCCCTGATCTTTCCAAAAGTGTTGGCAAGATAAGCTTATTTTATAATCCCACGATGAGACCACCTAGAGGTCTTTAGATACCTCGCAAGGAAGAGAACCAACCAAGTGGGAGCTTTTTTTATGTGCCGGTGTACTCAACAGATATATGTATATGTAAGTACAAATCAGGCCTGCTTTGTTTACCATCGCTTAAAATTCGGTATGAATGGGTCACAACTGTTAGAAAAGTTTTCCTAGTTTAGAGTGGTAATATGCACTTCTAACCACTGAGCCACAGCTGTAAGTAGATATTAATATAATATTAGATTGGCGCTTACACAACATGTTTGTGTTTGGCCCAGCTTCTCGTCCCATTTGTGGCGTGCGACTTGATGATGTTGTCTCACAAAGGGGAGGGACCTACAGTTTTACGCCGACTCCGAACGGCGATTATATTTTTATGAGAAGCGGTTTTTCATTGCAGAAATACAGTCGGAGGTGGCAAGTGGCAACTGCTTGAGAAAAAACCCAGGCCCTCTGTAATGGTAGCGCGCACTGCTAGACAATACATCACTGCAGCAAATATTAACTTGGTGTAAATTAGAGCCCTTAGTTATAGAAATAACGGTGTTTTCGTGTTTCTGAAATTTACCGTTATATGGAAAGTGAGCATAATTTTAGTCCGTTTTCAAAAGTTTTCACCCCTTTGCTTTTTTGTACCAGGGGAAATAACTGTTCCGATACATACAAGTATGTAGTCATAAGAGGTGTCACGCCTATTTTCCTAAAAATTTATGATAATCTCATTGACTGCCAAGAGCTCAGACTCCATTTTTGCACTGATGAGGTGAGCTCAAACTCAAGAATGTGTACTGAAAATCGAGTCGGAACTTAAGCTCACTTTTTATGTATGAGGCCCATTATTGCAAGCATCGATTTTCAGTGAATTGGAGGTCGATCAGATCTAACCTAGCTCTAATCTCCAAACTAGAAATTCGTTTGTTTTTAGAAAAAATAATTGTATCTGATTTCAAATATATTTATCACGTCGAATTTCGCAGAGCAGTTATTTACAGTAGTACTATTTATATGTCTGCATTTGCTTAGCAAGTACATTGATCAGAAAACAGTGCATCAAATGGCTATTTTATAAATTTAGTTACTTGAATAGCTACTTATCGCAAACGATCTACAAAAGTGGCACAATTCGTAATTTGTCAATTTTAAAATTATGCACTAAAAATGTACACAGAGCTTTTATTTACTTTTCAGGAAAAGCAAATTTTTGTTGAAAAACCTAAGATAAAGTCTCCCTTACCCATATGATAAGCATGTTCTAAAAACTAATTTTTCGTATTTCCTGCAAACGTATACTTTTGAGTTGAGTAATTTTTCTATTCGCAAACATACCTGATACAGCGCAGCGGTCGAACATCATATTAAAGCCGGCAAAGCGCAGTCCAAGAATTTCAGTTATTTTTTGTTTTTATACTAAATCTTTCGAACTCATAAATTTGTTTGCCCCAAACGAACTTTACACTTTCCGTCGGTATTTGTGTTTGAGCGGTTAAATTTGGGCACTATGGAAAATTGGCAAGATTTAGACGGTTTAAATTTAAATATATTTTTAAATATAAACAATTTTATGAATCTTTTTGACTTTGGAGCAAATGGGCGAGATTTTTTTCTAATTGAATAAATATTTTATATTTTGAGTCAGATATTCACTTTTTTTTTTTTTAAATACATAACACATTTTATGTTTTTATTTTTATTTTTATTTTATTTTTCATTTCTTTTAGTTATTTACATCACTAAATGATCACTTTGGTTTTCTTTTATTTAATTTTAATTTTGAGATTAAATTATTCAATATGCTATTTAGTTTTGAGATCGCGTCTTTATATTATGTAGATATATATTTTTCTATGCAAAATTGTATTATTTCTTCATTTAGGTAACTTACTATTTAGGTTGCTTAAATTCACACTAGGGCTATTCGCGATTCGGTGCATAAGAGCTGACAAATTTATGCAATTGCAGAAATATGCCATGGATTGTGAGCGACCTTTATTAAACTGTCATGGTAAGGCTTTTGCAAAACAATTTTTGTGCATCAGCTTTGGTTTTCTTTATGAATGCAATGCATAGCATTTTTATGCTATGGATTTTCGGTATTGCAAATTTGCCAAGCCATGACAAATGCAAATGCGTGTATTTTGTTTGTGTATTGCAAATAATTTGCAATACAAATTTGCAATGCAATGATGCTAGGCCATTTGCACCGGATCGCGAATAGCCCTACTATATTCCTGAAGTCTTGCTTTTACTGTGTAATATGTATGAATAAATAAATTTGGCTTGAAATTATAGTATCGTTCGCGTAGAGGCAGACCAGCTCAGCAGCAGCAGCTTTTATTTATCCAGTTTTCTTAATTGACACTTTCATCCATACAGTTTCTACAGAATTCAGCACTAAAATTTACACTTTCTAGTGAAAGAAAATTCCACAATTAAGTCATACTACACGAAAACACTAAAACGATTTATACACTTTTTCACGCTGATGCGGACATCAATCAGCGAAAATGCGCGTCAAGCACCGCTTAAAAAATCACAGACCGAAGCGCTTGAATATGTAATCGATTTGCCGAAGTCAGTCAGTCAGACTCGTCAAAGGCGAATGCAAAGTCGAAATCGAGCCTGCGAGCGTTGAGTGTTTTGTGTATGTTGTCTGTCTGCCGGTTGTCTCCGCAAGACTAAACCAAAGCAAAGCGAAGTGAAGCTAACGGATGCGAGCACTGACACGGACACGGACACGGATACGGACAGACAGAACGAATAAATGTTTTTTTTGTTTGATATTTGAATGGCTCGGTTGGGATGTTGCGACGGATGTTCGAATTGGGATGTGTTTGTTCACTCGGCGACTCGCTTGAATGCGCGCCACAGTGGTTAACGAGGGGATGGACCGGGATGTGTTCGATGAGGATGGTGTGGATGATGACTAAATAATAACGTTAGTTATGTGTGTGCTTGTGGATGGGAAAAGCCTACAGGGAAACGGCAACAGCAACGGCACTTTTGCTCGTCAATGGTTGGTGGTAGCATCAGCGTATCTCGTTGTGATGACTATCTGCATCTCGTATCCGCAAACAGCAGGGGATGAAAGCAAACACACAGATACGTGTACACACACATATTCAAAGCCACAGACAAAGGACACCGCACTGATGTACATATGTAGCTACAACAATAGTAACATATTTACCAGTACAGATCAGAGTATGGTTGTGAAAATAAAACAAAACAACAACGATATGTTGCGTCGACAATAACCACAAAAATGAAGAAGGCAACAAAATGAACGCCAACAATGCGTATGTGTGGTGGCAGCGGCAGCGGTCGCGGCGCTACCGATGACAGGAACCGCGTCGAAAACAACGACTGTGACGTCCACGATGACGACAGCGATAATCAATGCTGTTGGCAGTCGACAACGCAAACCGCCGCAACAACCGTTCGAATTGGATAATTTGTCGTGCCTCTGGCGAATGAACGTTTACGAATGAATGCCAAGTTGGCAAATACATATGTCTCAATAGCGACGGCAAATGGCAAGATAGCGGCGACAACGACGACGCCGACGATAGCGGTGCCGACGAGGATGAACTCTCATTCTGTGCGCAGGATACGAATTCCAATACGAAAACTACAATCCTACATATGTACATGGGTAAATCTCCTAACCGTGGGTTTTGTTACTCACTTTTTATTTAACTTTAATAATGTCGTTTTACTTTTATAAAAAATATGGGTCATTTTGATAAAAAAAAAATTATGTATTGTTGTACCTTATTAAATTTTTTGTTATTTTTATATTGCCATTTTCATTTTTAAAAACAACCTAACGGCTCTCTTTTAGTTTCTACAAAAAGTTGCCCTCTTATAATGGTGTTTTCTCATCTTGAAAAAAAGTCATGGCAAATAGTAATCCTATGCATTAGACCAGACATTTCCACAGCTACGTATGGCTCCATTAGACCTTGAAAAAATACATATCGTTAAGTGTTTTTTAATAACTTTTCAGGAGAGAAAAAAACTGATTACTGGTGCCAATAGGCAATATTTTGCAAATTTCGTAAAAAAAAATTTATTAAAAATATGTTATTGATTTATGAAACAGAATTTTGTGACCAATTACAACGTAATCAACATTTGCGTCGCTTTAAAGCACATTATACACGATTTAAATTTCCTTTGGCGGTGTGGAATCGTATGCAATTTGTACATAATACCGCTGTTAGGCATACATGCAATGTATAGAAGTTGAGGACTCGATTAGTTAACTGCCCGTTGCTCCTGTTATGTAATGAAAAATGGTCAGAAGCGTTTTTATTAGATAAAAATTAATGCAAAGTGGCGAGTGGACACATATTTTGTACAAACCATGAAATTGCCAAAGAAGCGAACTGTCAGCGTATTAACTTGACCCAATGCCCTGTTTCAAAGTCTCGATGGGTGATATCCAATGAAAGCTCGTATATACAAGAAATAATTTCAATATAAATAAGTATAATTGAATTTTTATTAAATGCTTTCACATTTGTATACATTAAGCAAATTTGCATAACAAAGTTAATTGCATAAAAATGTAAAACTAAGTATTTATCGAGGTAGACTATCATAAAACGAATCGAAATCTTTGTGTTAATATTGCTTTAACGTTTGTTTTAAGGCTGTTGTGTTTATATTGATAAATTTTTTTTGGACCATCTTGCACTAGCTCCGTTTCGTATTGCTGTAATAACAGAGCTAATTGTTGTTTCAATGATGTCCAGCAGTCGGTTTGACGCAACTTGAATTTGACTTCACCATTTACATAAAGCAATCCTCTGATACTGCTTACTGGTGTTTCCCTAATAACACAAACGGCCATAAAGCAAATTTGTGTTATATCCCAATTTAATGTGAAATAACACAAATTTGCTTTATTTCATTTCTCGTTGAGCAATAAGACCAACTTTGAAACTTAACAATTGAGTAATAAAGCAAAAAAGTGCACATAAGTAGTTAGTCACCCAGTTACATTTGACAAAAAGTAGTACATGAACAAGTTAAATGGACGGATTTGTAAGTCTACAATTTTGAAAGTGCCCAGCGTCGCGGCGGTCCGAGAAAAGGAATAAAAATAAAATGACAATAGTTCACTTCGAAACTGCTTTTTAATGTCCAAGTAATGAGAATTATTGCGTATGGTGTTATTGCATGCACCCCATTCATGGTGGAATTATACCAGGTGAAGTAATATTAGAGTGAGAAGAAAGATTTTAACACTGCCTTATTTGAAAATTTGCCTATAAAATGTCGCCTATAAGGCAGCATAATGTCAGAAAATAAAGCGGGGAAGCTGTTTTTTAAGTTCACCTGTTTATTACGCCATTCATCCCACCTGCTTGTACCGGGGATACGTAGTAGGTAAAATTGTACATATTTTTACATCACTATTTCGTACCACATGCTCGCTCCGTCTTCGTAAACGAAATCCACAGTTCGGATACGGACCTTTTGTTGGTGCCATGCCATGGCGGAATTATAGTTGCGTTCGCGTAGCTGTTAATTGTTCATGTTTAACCAAAACTTACAAGTTTTTGCGTTCGCGTACGCAAAAAACTTGCAAAGTAGGGGAAATTGAGAGAGCAAAGTGACATTTCATTTTGAGGGAAAGCTGCTAGTTTCTGCTGGAAAAATGTTTGCCAACAGCAATTTGCCAACAGGAAAACAGCTGATCAAAAACAGCTGGTTGGCATTTACGCATATCACAAAATTGAATGTGGTGGTTTGGAAGTTAAAAATTACAAAATGCGACTAATTAAACTTGGAAGAAATAACTAGTTATTTGTTTAATCAATAAACTGTGTCAGTATAACACTTTGTTAAGAATTTTCGTACGTTTTAAATTTTACACTTTTGAATGTAAAAAACAAAAATTATATCAGCTGTTCGTCTAACTTGCAAGTTTCTGCAAATTTTCTGTTCGCGTACTATTTGGGATATTTTTCTCTTGTGAGTGAACAGATGACATTTCGCCGGAATTTGGCAGTTGGTTGGTTTTTACTGGAGATTTTAAACGAACGCACCTTACACCAGGTGAAGTAATTAGAGCGAGAAGAAAGATTTTGACACTGCGTGAAAGCTGTTTTATTACTTCACCTTTTTATTGTGCCATGGTTCCATGTAAACATTTTTAAGTTTTCCAGCAATATTTTCAACATATTAAAAAGCATGCAGACAAAATTCATACAAAACCGCTATGTCCAATTTGCCGAGCAGTTATTAAAGACGACGCTTTCCCTTTATTTTGTTGGACTTTTCATAAGTAAAAATATTTGTTTAATTGTATTTTTGGAATAAACAAAGTTTTTTTCCTTCTGTCAGTAAACTGTTTTTGTTACAAATAGTATAAATAAGCAATGGGAAATAAGGCAAAATTTGTTTTATTTCCAACCTTTGTTGGAAATAAAGCAAAACTCAGATTTTGGTATTATTTCCCATTTAAAAGTAAAATAAAGCAAATTTTGCGTTATTGCCGTTTGTGTTATTGGACCCTCATTGAAAATAAACTGTAACTAGTTGAAAATTGTTACTCGTAATTTTCAGTAAGGTTTTATTTAAAATATTTTTTTTTTATATTTATCACTTGTATCAGCAATTACTTAACTGTTCTTATTTTTTGTTTTCATATTACTTATGTACATACTAAATAATAAAATAATACTCTACTACGATGTGCCTTTAAAAATAAAGTAATAATACAAATAGTGCCTAAATATGTCTGCGAAAATGGCTTAAATTTCCCTATTTTAATGGCGAACTGAGGGGGGAAAAAATACGACCACGAACGTATATGTGTGTATGTAAAGGATTTTCATATGATATATATATATATATATATTTTCATATAATATTTACTCAAAATTTATTAGTTTTTCACACATTTTTTGGAAATTGGTCGTGGAACCGCCCTGTCTTCTTTTCCGTCTCCTTATTATTATTTAGCGCTGTAACCTTATAAGCGATTTGGGCCGAGTTAAACAAGTCGTTTCACTTCTGGGTTCCGAGTGGAATACTTTCGGAGCTGGGGCGTCGGTGTCCATTCGAACGACATGGCCCAGCCAGCGGAGCCGCTGTATTTTAATTCACTGCACTATGTCCATATCGTTGTAAAGCTCATACAGCTCATCGTTCTATCGTCTGCGGTACTCACCGTCGCCAACGCGTAAAGGCCCGTAAATCTTCCGCAAATGTGTATCTCGAAAACCACTTCACTAAATTTTATACACACAATACGCCTGACACCCTTAACACTCCATTAGGCGCTTGGATTCTACTCACGCGGTTAGTCGCGTGATTACAATGGTAGTCCAACTTAGTTGCTATAATGTTTTATTCAAAAAAAAAAATTATACTTGTTCCCAATAAATGTTTATTTATATTATTTTATACGTCTAAAATATATTTTGACATATGTTTTATCTACATTTTATGAAGAAAAACTAAAACAGGCATTGCGTGTTGTTTTGAGCCGTTTAATAGAAGGTTTTTAAAAATTATTGCAAGTTCAAAGTATGCAATAAAAATAGCTAAACTAAATCCATTTTTATTTTGATAAATAATATAATAGACTTATACTTAATACAAACTAAACAGTGGAGAAATATAAAAGGATATAAACGGAGAAATACAAGTCAAATATGGAACATATTTCTCTCTGCCAAACAGGCGATGCTCCCATCTCTCATATGATACTTGCATGCATATTTACTACGTGTTTGGCAAATTTTTCTTGTGGACTTTACCGAAAGCAATTTGCTGGCATGTCGGGTGGTGGAGGCTGTAAAATCTCTTCTTATAGCAAGTAGATGCCGTCCTCGACGCTCAACTTCTCTTGACACATTAGTAATCGGTGTTCAATTTGCGGTTTTACTAGCTCCCAAGCAATCATTTCGAAATTATAAAAAAATTAAGCTTATCTTCATCTTCCTCATCCATGGAACTTTCCTCTGCACTAGAAAGCTCACGGAAGCATTTAATGCAAACACAACACCAGGATCTGTGCTATGTTCGGAATGTATCTTTTTTGCATCAGACATTTCAATTTCCATGTAAAACAACATACAATTCTATATAGTGAAATTTTTGTTGTTTATAGTGAATAGCCTTAAGATTGCCTATAAAACAAAGTTAAATTTTTAGATATGCGAAAAAAGCCAAATACAAAACATAAGGTAAATGCTAAATTATGGAAACACTGAAACCCGAAATCGTTTCAATTTGCACTACAAAAAAAGTCATAAAATTCAATGCAAATTTTAAAATGAACCAAAGATAAATTTTTTGTATGGAATTAAGATTTGTTTTTTGGAATTATAAAACTTATCTCAGTGTTCCAACAGACCAACTTCCAAATTGGGCACTCGGCAAAAAATGTTACATAATTAGGCGCGTGGATTACAATTGTAGTCCGATCGTATTCAACTGTGGTTAAAAGTGATAAATGTGCGCCTAGTCCCTTAATTTTATACTGAGTACTTTTGTATATCATCGACAGCTACTCAAGCGGGCAATGCCATCCTCAACCTAAGGTTTAATTGGTCCCTGCTAAAAGATCTGTGGATTACATATGTAGTCCACGCGCCTAACGAAGAATTAAGTACGGTCTTGAAAATTTTTGAAATCCTCGCCCTCTATAAACATCACAAACTTTGAGTTTTCGAAAATTGCCGCCTTTTACATATACATACATAAGTCTTTAAGCATTTAAGAAAATTAATCATGCAAGAGTTTCCTCGCTGGATATCAACCAATTTGATGTGTAATTTATTTATGTGGGTTCAATTTAAACATTATTATATTCATAATATTGAATCCTTGAGATTTACCCATGTGGCATGGCCATGGCGGCGAAAGTATGGATATGGAGTTAAATAAATGTACATATGTGTGAAATAATCACGACTACTCCATGCACGCATATAAAGAAGAAAGGTCAAGGAGTACTCGAGAATTAGTCGAAATGCATATAACAAATGTGGTATTCAATTGACATTGCAATACCCTAGGGCAGGACCATATACTCCAACTATGTATTACATCAGATTAGTACAAAACTGCTCCAAAGGGTTACTCCATGGAGTACCCACCTCAAGAGTCAAATTTTCGCAAATGGGCCACTCAAAAGTGAGTTTTGGAATTCCATGTACCTTTCGATTGTTAATGATAGTCTAAGTGATGAAAAAGAATGCCTCAAAGTAGTTTTGCGAAATATAAATTTTATTATTAGTTATAAACAATTTGAAATTTTTGAACAATGTTTTTTATTTGGACAATATCTTTGTTAATACTTGACGGAAATAAGTAATCTTACATTCTGCACTTCCGTGAATATTTAGTGCATCAAGTGCATCATAGACTTTATGAATTCAATTTTTTATTTATACCAAAAAATAATTTTACAATAAACAAATGCAAATTTTTACATGTTCTCTTCTGTTTACGCTGAAAATTGAAAAAGAGCATTGTTCAGATATTCATTATTAACATTTTAACGAAGGAAAATTTTTGCCAAGTATAAATGCGCAAATACGCCGAGCGTTTGTTTATTGCGCGTCACTTTAAGTTAAGGCGTGCGAGTATACACGTTAGATGACTGGGTATGGTGCTGCTGAGCGTATACGTTACATACGCAACTACGGGTATGAGTATGTATGAGTGGTTATTTTTACGTTTTATACCTTTCATGAGCATGAAACAGTATTATAATTTTGGTCCGATGTTTGTAAGTACCAGAATGGGAAGAGATAGACCTACTTAAATGTATACTTATTTGATCAGAACGTCGAGCTGAGTCGATTTAGCCATGTCCGCCTGTTTGTATCCAATGTAGTCTCTCAGTTTTCGGATATCTGGATGAAATTTGGTAATTGAGTGTATTTTTATAATGTATTAATCATTTGTCGGAACCGGAAAAATCGGCCCACTATAACATATAGCTCTCATACAACTGATTGTTCAGATATGAGATTTTTCGTTATAACTCCTCCATTTATGCAGCTAGGAACATGAAATTTCGCACTATTTTCACCCAATATCCACAGAATATTTACAGTGAAAATTAATAATATCGGGTCACTATAACATATAGCCCCCATACAACTGATTGTTCAGATATGAGAATGTTCCTTATAACTCCTCCATTTATGCAGCTAGGAAGATGAAATTTCGCATTATTTTCACCCAATATCAATAGATTATTCACACTGAAAAATATCTGGTCACTATAACATACGTATAGCTCCCATACAACTGATTTTTCAGGTATGAGAATTTTCCTTATAACTCCTCTATTTATGCGGCAGGAACATGAAATTTCACACTATTTTCACTCAATATCAACAGATTATTTATAGTGAAAATGAAAAATATCGGGTCACTATAACATATAACTCCCATACAACTGATTGTCATACAAAGTCAAAGTGCTGTATTATCTATATGTCCTACACCACTGATTATTCAAATACAAGATTGTGCGATATAAATCCTGTATTTAGCTAAGCGAATACATACCGATCACTCACAACAGTGGGAATCACTTAGATTGGTGCTTTATAAGGTATATCTTCCATAATACTGATTTTTTAGATATTATTTATCTTATATATGTACATCTATGTATGTACGCTGTGGATATACAAATTTTGTTTAGCTCCCGTACAACTAATTTAAAATGCAGTAGGCTGTTAAAGTAAAATTTTCGGATGTTCAGGAAAGGTATGAGGGCTTCGGCATAGCCGAAGACAGCCGTGCTCTTACTTGTTTTATTATGTATTTTTTACAGAGATGCTCAACAAACCATACACATAACCTACTAATTCGTAACAGCGCCAAAACCACCCAGTTAACTTTTCTGAGTATATACTGTATGTATTAATCTTTACTATGGGAGTATGTACATATTTGTATGTAAGTTCAAAATTGTAAAGCCATTTTTCTCGAGTTCAGCTTTTTTGAGTTATGACACTATTAAATAAATGAACCATATTCTATAAAAATACTCAAATATACGCTGAAATGTACCGAAACCACCGCAGGCGAATTTTGCTCAATCTTACTCGGCAATTGGTATGATACAGGGAAAATAAAAACAAAGAATTAAAAAAAAAATTTAACAACGTATCAACCCACCAATAAATGCAGCAGCAAAAACTAAAAAGGAGTAAATAAATAAATGCTAACAAGGAAAGTTTGTAAAGATGATTCCCTGTGGGGAAAATCTCTAGTTCTGAACTGGTGCGCTTCTAATACATTTAGCACCACAACTAGTTTGCCATAAATCGCTTTTGCATGCAAACAACTGGCGGATTTAATACAGCGATGTCATAGGAATTGAAAATTGCCCACCGCTACATTACCTTTTCTACAGTTCAGAACCAGTCCTAAATTCGACAGACCTGAAAAGTAACGAGATGTTTTCAAACAGTCTTTTTGGTTTTACCACGGTAGCTATTTTTAATTATTTGATGAGAAATGTGTTTTCAATCTGAAATCAAATTTGTTTGACTTAATGTTTATTAAACTGATTTGAAAACACGTCTACATACCTTCGGCTGTAGCTGAATTCGCAGAGGTGCTTGCTGTTATTGGTTAGATTCCAGAAGGTCCCAAAATGTTAAAATGCTTTCACAATTTTTCTTTTGTATTACCAAACTACGAAAGAGCATCAGCGAAGTACAGACTGATAGCGTTATTGGACGAAAAACCCGCCAAGCAAAAATCTGTTTAAAGTAAACAAGCCCCCCGCTGCATCCCTTTTTCTATAGTTTCGAACCAGTTCTAAATTCGTCATTTTGGAAATATACCTTGTCTATACTTACGCAAAAACCGCATTAACAAAAAGCTGATTTGACTCAGCACATATTCCTTTCAAGTATTTATACCCTTGTCGTTATGGCGCACTCGCTGAAATCGTATTCAAAAGTGAACACAATTTGTTATTTTTATTCGAAATGGAAGCGAACAACAATTCCTCTTATTTTAATAGGTTCGTTCGCGTAGCTGTTAATTGTTCATGTTTAACCAAAACTTACAAGTTTTTGCGTTCGCGTACGCAAAAAACTTGCAAAGTAGGGGAAATTGAGAGAGCAAAGTGACATTTCATTTTGAGGGGAAGCTGCTGGTTTCTGCTGGAAAAATTTTTGCCAACAGCAATTTGCCAACAGGAAAACAGCTGACCAAAAACAGCTGGTTGGCATTTACGCAGATCACAAAATTGAATTTGATGGTTTGGAAGTTAAAAATTACAAAATGCGACTAATTAAACTTGTAAGAAATAAGTAGTTATTTGTTTAATCAATAAACTGTGTCAGTATAACACTTTGTGATGGCTTTTCGTATGTTTTAAATTTTACACTTTTGAATGTAAACAAAAATTATATCAGCTGTTCATCTAATTTGCAAGTTTCTGCAAATTTTCTGTTCGCGTACTATTTGGGATATTTTTCTCTTGTGAGAGAACAGATGACATTTAGCCGGAATTTGGCAGTTGGTTGGTTTTTACTGGAGATTTTAAACGAACGCACCTAATAATAGGTTTGTTCCACACGAGCCCGCGGAATCCCACGGGTGCCCAGAAAGCATTCCTCACGCTAGCAAAATGGGTAATAGAGAGCGTATACCTTCCACTTTTGGATCGTAAATGTCTTCTTCTTCGTGCCCGAAACACGCATAAATACGCATATTAATTCCGGGCACGAAATGTGGTTTGTGCGTTCCTCACGATCCACAGCGTTTCGACTAAATGGAGGCAGATGGAAATAATAGTACACCTGCACCGATTTCACCGAAACTTGACATGTGCTCTAGTTTTACTTAGAAATAGAGAATTATGCAATTTTGTAAAGATGGAATAATTGCCACGCCCTCTACTCTTGCGGGCGGAAACATTAAATCTCATCCGATTTCGATGAAATTTAGTTTATAGTCTTTATTTTATTAGAAAAACCTAAATATAAAATATGGGGAAGATTGGATTACTATAACGTTCAAAACTCACAAAAAATGTGGGCCCAGTCATTAAATGTGATGGAATTTTGGGTAATTTTTGTTTCCTGCTTTCCACTCTCAGAAAACAAAGGTTATACAATAAAATGACTTAGGTGCCAATACTCGCTTTTTTCCCAATATTTGGTAGGATTTTTCCATTGTTTGAAAAATTCTTTTCGCTAAATTATGCAAAAAGAAGCTGAAAATCAAAAATTAAGAAAATCAAAAATTACATATATTTGCAAAGTCGCGCACAAAGATCAAATAATATATTCGAAAACTACATAAAATTCTCTAAAATATTAGTCTAATTTCAAGACGTGACGGACCGGTACTCACACTTTTTTTTACTAATAATCTTTAGCATCTACATTTCAAAGTAAATTTTTTGGTAAGAAAATAGGAAAATACCAAATAAATGATAAATATTCCACCACATTTAGATAATTAATTACAATTGAAAAAGAAACACTTTCTGTAATGGGTTCAGCACCAAATGCAACTTAACTGATTAGTCGGTATCGCGCCCATTCCCGTATTTTTTTGGAAATGTATCGTTCGTGAAGAAGGGGGGTGAGTAAATAATGTAAAATTTGGTACTTATGACTTTTACTATTCCCTCTCTAAGTCAAACGGGTTTTTTTTACCAACTGTCACCATGACTTTTTTCTACCTGCCTCCATATAGTCGAAACACTGTGTGATCTGGGCACTTTTGGCCCGTGTTGATACATTTTTTGACACTTGTGAGAGAGTAACTTCTTTTTACGCTCTAATTACAGAAACAGCCCGGAAAGCGTGTGGAACAAAGCTAATAATTCAAACTTAAAACGGGCTGTCAAATGAGTGATGTGTTTATACCTATTTTCTAACCGATGTGAGAAATAAAAAAGCGATTTGAAAACAAAGTCGAGTCAATATACTTTTGAATTTCTGACCGTATAGAAAGTTGGTTTATCCTTCCGTTTCGAATCACAGCGAACCAGGTCTTAAAATAAAATTGTTTTTTGAAAGTACCACATATTGCTGCTTTTGGATTGGTGGCGATCTAGTTTCTATCGGACTGGTTCGTTTTTGGCGATAAAGATCTAGTACGGAACTACAAATTTGTTTCATCAGTTCGGGGTTTCTCTACCCAATTTTTCATGAGAAGCCACCAACTAAGCACACACATTCACAATCGACGCAACGCACTGATAAACTGCTTACGTACATACGCACATATGTATGTACATATGTACATACATACGCAACGCATACCAATGCAGTAAGGACACATGCTGCGAAATATTTATAAAATGAACGCTGAAAATTGGGAGGAGCAACAGACACTGGATTCAGGATAATAGGGCGTATACGTTGTCCTTACTTACATTATTTATGTATGTGGTTATGTAATCGATATACATACATATATCGAGAAATTCGTATGTTGCTTACTTTTGAGGGTAAATAGCTCATAGTTTGCACTCGGCAGCTGCTGCGTCAACGGCAGAGACAGATGCAGCGAAAAGTGATACAACAAATGATACGGCGACATCTCACTGACAATCAAATCAGGTGGCTGTGGTAAGGAGGAACATAGTACATTTCTTTGATTTTCACTAACACTACTACACGTTGCCACATTAGCGTCTGCAGCGACGTTGCAACATCCAATAGCGCATCTACAAACAAACAGACACGTCATATTGTGAGGACAGTCGCACTCGCAGGCAGGTGAGAAGTACAGCGAGAGAAGGAGTATGATTTTGCCGCAGTGTCTATGCAAAAGTCATAAAATTTTGTGATGATATGCATGTATTTATGTAGATGTGTATATTCTCTTACAAAAGTGTATATATGTAGATAAATATGAGCAAACGCATGTGGGTGGTTGTTTGGATGCCTCTTTGGTTGGTCGGTTGGCTGACTGTTTTGTCTCGATTGTCATCGTACTCGTAATCGTCCTGGCGCATGTCTAGCATCTCGCTCTATGTCATATATATACTACGCCCAGGAGCGCCTGCAGATACCAGAACAGAGATACAGATACTCGTTTGTTCTTCATCCAATACAGATGCGGCAGCATATGGCAACATATGAGAGCAGAATGGATAGGAGGAGGCAAAAGTAACGAAAATTGTTTTTGTTGCCGCTATTGGCAGCATAAATGCGATTGCGGTTGCGGTTGACCGAACTCACAACGCTTGCAGCAACAAGGATAGGCAGGGAGCTCTCGCTGTAGCCATGCCACAAACGCAACTTTCACAGTCACCTTTCCTATTTTCCGCCTCTTCCTTCCTAAGCCAAATCATGAGCAATATGCTCGCACACTACCCGACAATAAACGATGTCAAATTTCGTTTACAGTTGTATGCCCCTACATATATAGGTGCTCACATGCAAGCATACACAAGTAAGTATATCTGGTCCATAATATGCTGGGGGCTTTGGGCTAAGAGCCAAAACCACAAGCACGAGGCAGTCAGCCAGCCATCCAGCCAGCCAGCCTGCAGACATCTGACCTCCCTCTGTTGCGAATTATTGCAAACTTTACTCTGCCTGGCAGGTGTGGATACATACGTACAAATATATGTGTGTGTGCGGTGGGGTTTGTTGGTGGCTGCGAAATGCGCAAGGTTAGTCAAAGTATGGCTTGAGGGCACAACAATTCAAGCATACACCAACTTGTACACAAAATGCGAGTATCTGTCGCTCATTGCCTCCCCTCGCCGATGCCATTGGCAGCACTGCACTTAACAAGCACACAAAAGGTTCTCATGCTCGTGAGTTCAAAGCGAAGCTTCCTCCAGTACTGTGTGGGTTACTCTATTTAGTTGAAGTGTTTGGCCGGTGGGGTGTTTCAGGCGGTGGGTGTTGGGGGTTGAGACGTGAAGTGCGGTTTGTAATTTTCTTGTTTCGCCTTTTATTGTTGTGTTCTGCGGTCTACTACAAGTACAAAAATGACTGGATGTGCGAGATTGGGTGCTTAATAATCAGATTTTCATATTGGATGTGGATATACATAAGTACCGGCACTTGTGTTAAAGTGCACCAAAATATGCAGCCGGTGTTGGTGGTTTGCTTTTTTTTAAGTTGTATTAAAAATGCAGGAAACTTGTTATTCCTAATAAAATACATACATCTTCATTAACGTGATCCAAACTTGTATGGAAAAAAATTTCCAAAAATGCAGATATGTAAGCTTTCTCTCAACACATGGTGGAGTAGGCATACTAACACATTAAAACAGTTAGCGGTAGTGCTCGACTTCGAAAAGATTCTGTGTAATATTTTTACTAGCAGAAACTAGTAGGAGAGGCAAAAAAAGAAGAGCGTAAGAACGAGGGAGAGCTGCTAGTTTCTGCTAGTTTTTTGGGTTAAGAAGCGGTTTCGAACAGAAACTAGTGATAATTATCTGTAAAGAAACAAAACTATTGAGTACTTACAGTGTTGGACAATTTAATAGGGTCGCAACATTTTGACAAATTTTGACTATTTTTTTTCTTGGTTTACCTTAAAGCTTAGTATCCAGCTCTAAAGAAAAGCAAAAGCTCCATATAAAAAAAATCTTAAGGAATGGCGAATAAATTTTCACAAACAGTTCTTAAGAAATTTGCTACGCTTTCTACTACAGTTTTCTAAAGTTTTTTTTTGTGATACAAGAGCACAAGGCAACCCATGTTTGCAACAGAAATATATGCCCGTTCCAAGTTTCGTGAGGAAAGAATGTGAAAGCAGGCCGTGAAATATCAGATGCCAAAATTCCTTGGACACTACTATTCAAACACATGAAGTAATGGCAATTTGTTTCTAGACCTTTTTCTTAAGAGCTGTATGCTAAGCTTAATTAGACCGAGCTTTGCCCGGAGGGCGTATATAGTACCTTTTAAAGTTTTCAAGATTTGGATAGATTTAAAAAAATATTTCGATATCTATGAAGTAAATTTCTTACTCCAAAATTTAGGTGGCAACCCTACGCCCAAATACACTGGAATGAATGGTACATATCTGGAGTTATATCTACTGTGTATACATAAAAAATGCTGATTGAAATTAACAAAATAAAAATTTGTATTACATAGAAGCGTGGCAACCCTGACGGAAAATATTTTCTAACCAAACTTCTCAACAATACCTTTCATTTGATATCCATATCGCGATGCTTTAGACAAATTGTGTAGAATCGAAAATAAGTGGCCACCTTGCACTATTATCCTAAGAGATAACACTTTGTACATAGGGAACAGGGTGTCCAGAAATTGCCAATTTTTTTTTAAATAAAATTCATGAAATCGATTTAACAAATCTTTTATTTTAAAAATGAGATCTTGTTATAATATACTTTTTAAACCGAAAACGAATACCTTCAGAGGGTAATAATAAATAACACAAATCACTTATATAATAGTGATATATAAACAATTTTCTTTAAAAATCGCATACTTTTTAAAGATATTTGTTTCAACACATTTTGCAATAGTACTGCGCAATTATTAAATTTATTATAACTGATATTAAATTAAATCAAAACCTATAATAATATATTTCCACAACTTCTTCCAAATCACCTATAGTGTCTGAATGATTTACTTTTCTTTGTGGTCATATATTGAGCTGTTCAACCTTGATAACATACGTTTTGATATTTTGGAACGTTTTGCAGCAGAAACTATTAGCCTTCATTTAGCACTTTATTCAAACTATTGAATTAAGGCTTTCCAACCTCATCCTATTTCGAATCTTACATATAAATATATAATATATAAATAGCCCTGTGCCGCAATGATTTGTTCGGTTATAATTTTTGGACCACCTTAATGTATGTATCTAAGTACTTTCTCGTAAAATTAACTCTCGGACTCGAGCTTATTTCAGAAACCAAATCTGGTTACACGAAAAGTCAAATTGCCCCTAAGATTGTAAAATTTTTACGCAAACGTGAGTTACTATTACATAAGGTGTACTGTTGTTTAAAGAATTTTTAAGCAACCACATCATTTAAATAACTGGTTGATGCCTAACAGAATGACTCGATCACTTATTAAAAATTAGCTACGAAGCATTTAGACTGGAATAATCAAGAAACTAGAACGGCTGTACAAAATAACGTTAAGCAACACCAGGAGAACACCTTTCCTCAAAAATGCTGTCGTTAGCGTAGCTGGAGTTGGACTCATGAGGCATATTTTTTAATGAAAAAGTGACATCGACGTCGACGTCGACAACCATAATAGGGCCGATATATACATATGTATGTACAGTAAGTACCTCGCAAACAATTGTTATACACACATGTAACCATAGGTGCTAAAGACCATCGTGAATTTTGAGTGAATCAGTTTCTGTAGTAACTAAATTATCGCACTTTATGTATTTCTGAAAACTACCGTTATATGGGAGGTATACGTGGTTATTGTCCGATTTTGGTCATTTTCAATACCATCCGTCCTTGCGTCAAAAGAAATACACGTACCAAGTTTCGTTAACGTTTACTCGAGTTATCGTGTGCACATTTATTAAACATTATTCTTTGGCATTGTATAAAGAAACCGGAAGTAAAGAATTTTTTTTTTCATGTTGATGTTTACACCGAAAGTAATGTAATGAATGAAGAGTACGAACTAAGTACATTTTTCTCCAAGGCATTCCAATTTGGAAGCGCATTCAATTTCCCATTCCTATTTGCTGCGTTTAAATACCATAAATTTTTATATGTATGTACATACATACAAACATATGTATCTCTTATAGCGGTAACAATAAACCATACTATGCAAAAATGTTCCTATAACTCTTTTGAGAAATTTAGCTCATAAATATGCCATTAAAAGTATTTTACACAATTACAGAAAACAAGATAAAATTCGATTGTCATATTCAATATACATAAGTAAAGTTGCATTCTTGGTTCAGGGCGTTGTCACCCAAAACTCGTCTGCAAATTATTACAAATCCAAACAAAGCGAATAAGCGATCTGAATGCAGCAATTTAAATCGAATCAAATTTATTAGTTTTGCTATTGTTTGTAATTTTTACTAGGATGGACCAAAACCCGAAAGAAAATCGAACACAAAAGGACTTAAGTTGCAGCAACGCATGCTGAATAGATAGTGTGTTTGTATGTACATATGTACATACATATGTGCCTTTTTTCATTGCCTTCACAATCCCATCATTCCGCAGACTCAATTCAAATTTGATAGATTTTTGACTTTGCACGCCTGCTTGGCTTCGAAAAGGATTAACCCGTTCAGTTACCGAATTACTCAATTGCCTTCGACTTTTTGTCGTCCCGTGCTGGCGCGCTTATTTTTTTACCCTTTTTTCCGACAACCGTATCCGTATCCGTGTCAAATGCAAATAGACTATCTGCCACATTGTCTGACAGCACGTTGCCGCTCTTATCTTAATTTAACGCTATTAGCACCCCTCACTCAAATGTTTACCCCTAATTGTATGCTTTGCATACGTACTACAGAGATACAGATGATGCGCTAGCGTGTGTTCATCCCTTATCCTTCCGTTTGTGTGTTGTATGTAGAACCTAGTACTCAACCCAAAAACAAGAAAAAACCAACTGCTTCTCATGAAAGAAAAATGGGCTTGATGACATAACCGTTGTGCGAAAGATTTTCGTGGTTCAACTGGCATTAGAAAGGCACACCGACACACACACCTACATAGCTACGTAGACACGTACATACGTGCAAGTAATAAAGAATTAACAAATTTTAACCTCTCTTGTCGCGCTAATTTCTTTGACAGGCCGTTACCGTTTTGAAGGCACACAAACTCATTTGCTTATGCAGGGCTTCACGATACCCCTCATCATGCACCAAAATTTTGACAAATTCTATGTAGATTTATATGTTTGATGTTTCTACACCTTTCCGCGTCCATGGGCGCGTGAATTATGCGGTATGTTTGTTAACATGGAAATTAGTTTGCATCCGCAAGTTATTCAAAATGTATGAGCTATCTTCAAACGCGACAGATACACATGTATGCACATTAGGGTGGTCCATAAACAGTAAAGTCGGAATTGTAATGCTCTAACCCCCTAGGATTGTTCTATATCGAAAAAAGTATACCCCTATTTTTTTTTTATTTCGAAATCAAAAAATATTTGGAGGTCGCTCAAAGCGCTCAAAGTTTTCCATGTATTTTTATATATGTAAAAAAAACAAATTTTTCGTTGAAAGGGTATAGAATTCTTGAAAATCAATATTATTCTATCGGAAAACTCTGGTGCTCTTCAGTAGACTTTCTGTAATAATACCTAATTGCTTATTTAACCATTTTTTTAATACTATAGATTTTTTATTGGTCTCCGCATTGAATTTTTCTGGGTTTTTGCAGCGGACCTATAAATTATAGTTGCGATGAAAAAATGGTTAAATAAACAATTGGGTATTATTATTGAAAGTCTCCTGAAGAGAACCAGAGTTTTCCGATAGAAAAATATTGATTTTTAAGAATTCTATACCATTTCTACGAAAAGTTGTTTTTTCCCCCATATAAAATACATGGAAAACTTTGGGCGCTTTGGCGACATCTAAATATTTTTTGATTTCAAAAAAAAGGGGTATATTTTTTGGTATAGAACAATCCGACTTAACTTTTTCATATGCATTTTTGCACCATCCTAATGTACATACGTATGTATTATGAAAAAAGTAGTTGTTGAATTGTTTTGGGCCCTGCGGTGTGGTAGTACTAATTTGACACTTATTGTGACAATTTTTGGGCGATTTGCATATAACTAAGAGAGAGAATTATACACACGTACATACATACTACACACTAGAAGTTTACGCCGCCGAGCTCCGCCACCGCCGTTTTTTTGTCATTTATCACGCGCTGCCGCCGAGTTATTGAATCATCGGCGCGGCGGTGTTCGGCGTCTAAGAAATTATGCACAAAATTTTTTTAAGCATATACACATATATATACCCTGCAAACACAGTCTCTAACGTTAGAGAAATTTGTATTTCTAAATTAGATAACTAGGGTAATTCTCTAATAGTTCTCAAGTCTATGACGAAGTTAGAGAACAACGCAAATTCAAATAAATGTAAATAAGCAATATTCCAAATGAATGAATCATATATAATGTTTAAGTTCAAATAATTCATTACTATTTTATTACAAATGCATTCAACACAAATTTTACAAACAAAGCGTGTTATTTATTAAAGCAAAAGAGCAGTTTGAAATTCACATTCGAATCCCATGAGAGGTCAACATTAGAATTCCATTAGAGAATAAATATTTTTTCGAGTCGAGAACTATGTACCATTTTTGTTGAGATCGCTATGATTCTCGATAGTTTTTCGAGTCGTTCTCTAACGTTTGAGATTGGAGAATGTGGCTAGTTCTTCAATCATTCTCTAATCGATAACTAACCTCAATGGGCGCGTTTCTAAGACGTAGCTGTTGCTAAACTGTTGAGTGTTTGTTTCAGAACGGCACAGTTGAGTAGTTCCGCTCAGCTCAATGGTTGGCAACTTTACGCCATTTTTTCCATCATAAAATTATTTCGCTACATGAAGTCAACAATTTATATAAGTCAAAAATGATGTTTCCCTTCCGTCAGTTTTCATAGAAAATTCAAATAAAAAAATAATTTGTCTGTAAATTGCTGGCGAAAGTGGCTGTTAATAAAATAAAATGCACGTACAAATACATATATTAAAAATAAAAAAATAAAAAATCCATTATAAATCCTGTGCTATCCATATTTTTGGCTTAATTTTTTATTATTTTTTCGCTGTTTTATTTAATTTTACTTGTTTACAAATGTTTTGGCAGTTAATGTATTATCCCGTTTCTAAGACGTAACTGTTGAACTCAACACATGACAGCATTTCAGCAACAGTTGAGGTAAACAGTTGCGTCTTAGAAACGCGCCCAATGTTTGCTGGGTAGCTCTCAAGAAAAACAAAAGAAAAGAAAACTTAATTTCCTTATATGTATCAAAATTTCTTAAATTATTATATCGGAGGCAAAGTACTTATTCAAGCTTTGGGAATAATGAAATATATATCGCTTGAAAAAACTAGTACCAAAATGTGTTACTTTATTATTGAGGATAGAGCAGTGCGACCTAAAGATCTGTTGGGTCCCCTTCATGGATTTAGGGTATGTCTATTAATCCAGTATCCGAGAGAAACTTTAGTATGGAACCCAAATCTACGGATTTCACTTCGCCCTGGGCTATCGATATCCGTCTTGCAAAATCTGCATCGCTTCTGCGAGTAAATTCCCAGTTTATTCAGGCGATAGTTCATCCGGCAATGTCCTGTCAGGATTCCTGAAACAATTCTTAAGTTATTCTTGGATAAGCTCAAACATTTCTTAAAGTGTTTTAGGTTATGTGTTTCTAAAAGTGCTGGTAGATTATCCCAGTAGCGATTTCTTTCAGCGTATTCCTCTTACCGGACCAGGACAGAGAATGTCTATTTTTCTAAGCCACCGAAGGGCTCTGGGTCGATGAAGGGATTGGTGCTCCTTTCTTCGCAAGTTTTTCGGCAATCTCATTTCCTTTAATACCAATATGTCCCGAAATCAAGAGAACCCAAACGCTGGCTTATTGAGGCACTGCATCACCAGTTTAGATGTTAACTACTGAATCTGAGAGCCTTAATAGCCGCTTCGTAGTTTCGCTTGATATTAACGTCCGCGCAACTTTCTGTAGCGTATGTTTCAGCCCGGAAAATAGAAACCTACCCCGCTACCCTCTTCAGTCAATGACCCATCAGTGTACCAGGTAATCATGCTTTTATTTATCCGATATTTCTCGGATAAGGCTGCCTAGCTCATCCTATTACTCAGATCATTTTCGAACCTCTTTGTAAAGCTTAACCTCGGATGCATGGAAGCATTTATACAGTTAAACTAGGGTTGAATACTGGTAATCGGATGATTTTTCGCAAAGCAGTCAATTCTTTTTACTTCGTCAGTTTTAATAATTCCTTTAACTCTTTTTAATACGATATTTTAATATTTCATATAACTTATTTATATTTTAATTAAATTCCACTTTTCTAACAGAAGGAAACCCTGTTAAAAATATTTTAAATCCAAAATTTCGTATACTCTTTCATTCTGACATCCATGTTTTGATACATATTTAAATTATTCAATTCCTTTCATTCAAGTTTAATTTAGTTTCGACAACTGGTGAAAACTCCTTCATATAGTTTAGAAAAAGTTTTTTCAAAGCCATTTTGTTTGATATTCATATTGTAGTAATTCATTTAACATACTGTATATATTGAACTTAACTTTGTAAACAGGTGGCAACGCTTCATCATTCAACATCTTTCATCTATGGGTGTATGTATTTCAATTTTCTATTTTGTCTCATTTAAGTTAAACTTGATTTTTTGAAGATGTGGCAACCCTCCAACATATTATTAAGAAACAAAGCCTTTTCAAAACAATTTCGATAAATACTCATATTGTGTAAGAATTG
>NW_023458560.1:2574732-2579023 GCF_013731165.1 Rhagoletis pomonella | reverse complement strand
CCAAACGAACGGAGACAAAATTTATGTTAGCGTATTAATATATAGATATATTTTTTACAGTGTGGAGAATGAAAGCAAAATCGCATATTCTACGAAACAAGCGCAGATTTTACGAAAGTAATTTCGTTAATTATACGAATTATTTCTGTGCATTGTACAAAAATTTCGTAAAAAATAAATACGAATAAATATAGTAATAGTAATAGAAATAGTACGAATTTTTTAGTAAATAGTACGAAATTCGTTAGTAAATAGTACGAAATTCTTTAGTAAATAGTACTAAATTCTTTAGTAAATAGTACGAATACATTCGTAAAATTAACTAAAAACTGATGCCTCATATTTTCGTAGTATGTACAAAAACGGTTTTGTACAATTAACGAAAACTTTCGTGGCTCAAAATGACGAAAAATTTCGTAAGATTTACGCAAGTTTTCGTTATATTTACGCAGGTTTTATTTTCAGTGTATATGTAGCTACATCAACCAACAAAAGTAAACGCTCGAAGTTTTGGATAGATTGTCAAAATGTGGACTTTTGGTCCTTTAGAAATTTTATGTTATACAAAACTGACTTGTAATACCGTCAATATAGGTTCAACGGGCTTCAATAATCTTTTATTTTTATTTTCGAAAGTCCACACCCTTAGAAGTTAGCTTGTAGTGACACTTTATACTAGAAAGTTGATTATCATATGTATGTACTGTGTACATACATATATGTATGTATGGAATCATGCAATGGGCGCATATACATTTTGAAAAATAAATGTGAGTGTGTAAAGTAGCGATTTACTTCCCTGCAAAAAATGGGACTAATCCGGGATGACTCCGGGAGCAATCGCAAAGGAGCATGCGACTAATACCACTTTTGATCTCTTTATATGGAATGAACTGATCGCTTTTGTTCGAGCATGTCCTATGAAGAGAATAATTGTTCACTTTTATACCCGAAAGGGTATAAAAAGCGACTAGTCACTTTTAAAAAATAAAAATTTGCGCCAGCTGAGATTCGAACCGGGTTGCTCAGTTTTGTTAGGCGAATACTCTCTCTGTGTGCCAACGCCGCACATGAAATTTCTTTGACTAAGTGCGTACATATCATTAAATCGTTAATAGTACCCGTTAGAGATGAGTTGGGGACTAATTGATCTCCAATTATACCCATAAGGGATGAGTCGAGACTAATTGACCTCCATTAGTACCCGTATGAGACTAGTTGCGACTAATTAATACCCAATTGTACCCGATTGAGAGTAATCTCGGAATACTCTCTTTAGAGATTAGTCGCACAATTTTTTGCAGGGTTTAAAATATCTAGCAACGCTACTGTGGGTAATGTCGCGAAAAATCTATTGCTAAAAAGTGATTATTGCAAGAAATGCGATCATCACTTTTACATTCTGCGTGATTACTGGTTTCAGTTCAAAGCAATCGGTTATTTGTAATTGAAATTGTTAAAATATAACGGAATTAATTTTCTTCACCCCCCTTTGTCACACCTTTAACGGCCCGAAAGCTGCATTATTGCTATGGCTTCCTTAGTTTAGTATTCAACAACTAAAGCATTCAGTTTGGTATCTTTAAACATATGTAAATACACAGTTGGATATGAGCAACACATGAATGGAGAATGTCAATGTACAATTGAAGTTAGCTGAGCAATTGAAATATGTTTTTAGCTAAAACGCTGCGGGATGAACAACTGCTGAAAGGACACGTAGGATATTTACCGCGCAAACGGGATCCAGCAACTGCCAAAGTTCAATCGACTATCGAACGAAAAAACGACAACGGAAAAAATGCTGCGAAAGAACATACAAGCATTTGTATCAGTGTTGCCGTTTTAGCCCTTTGGTGGCTAGATTTAGCTACCACATATTTTTTTTGGCCACATAGTCCTTTTTTTAGCCCTTTGGAGAATTTATTCATACTTGGCATGAAAAAGTTGTATATGCTTAATTTGATCTAATTCTTTTGCATTTATGTAAGAGATGAATTTTTAAACTAAGAACGACTAATATATATACATACATATATGTATTGTATGTTCATTACGTTTTTATACATACATACATATCTATTAACGATTTAACTATAGTTTAAAATAGATAAGTTTACGGCCCTTAGGGCCAGTTTTTCAGTGCCAGTTTAAACTCAGATTAAGTAACCTAAGTTTAAATTGAACAGCTGGCTGACATTTGATTGGCTGATCTTAGTTTAAACCAGCCAGATCGGGCGTTTAAACTTAGTTTAATGGTATATATATTATATATATTTTTCTACCAGAAAACTCTGTTTATTTGCAGGAGATTCCCAATAATAATACTCAATTGTTTATTTAACCATTTTTTCATCCCAACTATAATTTGTAGGTCCGCCAAAAACCCACAAAAACCCCGAAAAAAGCAATGGGGCGACCAATAAAACATCGCTAGTATTAAAAAATCGTTAAATAAACAATTGGGTATTATTATTGAAAGTCTCCTGAAGAGAACCAGAGTTTTCGGATGGGAAAATATTGATTTTCAAGAATTCTATACCATTTCTACGAAAAATTTTGTTTTTCCCATATAAAAATATATGGAAAACTTTGAGCGATCTCTAAATATTTTTTTATTTCAAAATAAAAAATAGGGGTATACTTTTTTTCGATATAGAACAATCCTAGGGGTTGAGAGCATTAAATTTCCGACTTTACTGTTTTTGGACCACCCTAATGTACATACTCGCCGATACGAACCGACTTCCAAAAAGGGCGCTAAAAATTACTTGGTAATTAAATATATGTATATGTACCTATTAAGAGAGGATGAGGGGTGGTGAAAATTCAACAAAAATAATGGTTTTGCCAAAATTAGGTACAAAGGTTCCCGCAGTACTCCACATAAAGTTTTGAAGCTTTGAATTTACATACATATACTCCCCATAGTAAAAATGAATCTATATACATATTAATACGCTAACTTTTGAAATTAAACTTTGAAGTAAAGATAAATGTGAAGATGAAGAAATAAATGATAACGATGAGGAAAAAAAAGGCAAAAGTGAAGATAAAGTGGAAAATGAAGACAATGAGAAATATATAAGAATTAGGGTAACTCAAAGAGTAAGAAAATTAATTGAAATTTTTCGATAGGAATCGAAATAATTTCAGTCATAAATGCTACTGAAATTTATCGAATCATCGAAGTTTATAGTTATCGAAATTTATCGAGTTATCCATGCTTGTTGAGTTACCGCAACGTATCGAATTATTCAAATTGATCAATGTTTATTGAGTTGTCGAAATTTATAGACACAGAGACTTAGTTGTCGAAATTTACGGATAGTTATCGAGCTGTAAAAATTTATGGGACTATCGAAATTTGTCAAGTTAAATAAATTTATCAAGTTATCGATATTTATGGATTTATATTTATAGACTTAACGAAACTAATCGATTTATCGTAATGCATCGAGATCTTTCAACTAACAGAATTATCAATAATTATTAGGGATGTGCCGGGTATCCGGTAGATATCCGGAATCCGGCTTATCCGGCCTTTTTTCTGTTATCCGACTATCCGGCCGGATACTGGTTAAAATCCGGCCGGATTTCCGGATTTCGATTATAGAAGATTCTATTTAAAAATATGGTTCAGGTATTTTTGTTACATTTTCGTAATCAAATTTAATAGTATCTAATTAGTAATTAAGAGTTAAACATTTATATATTTTTCATTATGAAAAGAAGCATTTCCGCATTACCGCTTAAGACCGTATTTCTATTTTCAACATAAATGCTACCCGATGCACTAAACCAGACCTGGGCGGCGCCTGCCCGGCGGGCATATTCGCGTATACATACACGCTCTGCTTTAGAAGGCAGCGAAAGCTTCATTCAGCCGCACGACTTGTTCGCACGCACACAGTGACATCAATTGCACGCACACTACAAAAATTCTCTGTCGAAGCTGCCCACCTCTGCACTAAACACTATTTTTGAGTTCACCGAGGAAGGTGGTTCACAGAGATAATTCATTTCCAAAGAAAAAAAATTGTTGGAAATTCTTTGCGACTATAATAATAATGGTGCTTACACATTTGTTAGTGATTGGCCGGGCTTCTCCTCCGATTTGTGGCGTGCGCATTGATGTTGTCAAACATGGGGAGGGACCTACAATTTTACGCCGACTCCGAACGGCGATTGTATTTTTATGAGAAGCTGTTTTCATGGCAGAAATACCTTCGGAGGTTTGCCATTACCTGTCGAGGGGCGACCGCTATTACAAAAAAAAAAACTTTTTTTT
>NW_023458560.1:2537668-2544732 GCF_013731165.1 Rhagoletis pomonella | reverse complement strand
CGCTTCTTTGCTTCATTTCAGGGAATGCAAAGTAGAATGCTACATCGCAGCAGGTGAAAAATAGAATGGATATCCAAAAAATCTTTTTCTACCGTTAGTTTCTGTGGAAATTTGTCTCGCATAAAATCATGTTTTGCTTTGTTCAATTTGCAGCGAAGTTGAAGTCAGTCAATGAAGTTAAGTACATGAGTGAGGAAGTACAATTTTAAGCTTAATTAAATATGCATGTATGTACATACCGATTTTTAAGTAAAATCTAAATACCCAAATACATACATATGTATGTATAAAAACTGATTTATATAAATTTTAATTAATTTTAATCTTTTAACACATTTTCTGATTTAATATATGTAAATAAGTATGTACTCATCTAGGCATTCTACATTAGTTTCTCTGTAAGGCATTCTTTGTTCGCTTCTCTGGATTCTGTTTATGCATGCGTTCTCCCTTCGTTTGAAGGTAATGCTGCGGGTAAGGGCTTACCGCCAATGACATGCCCATGTTAAAATAAGGCCTTCCTGAAGCGAAAGGGTAAGCGATTCCCATCGCCTAGCTCGTTTCCACTTTCGCTTCTGTGGTAATCGTGTTTTTTGCTGGGTTTTAACCGACCTGGGTGAACTCGGATAAGTAGCCGCGTTTGTGTTGTTGCTTTCCATGTATTTCTCATTTAAGCGAGTGTTTTTATACCCGAGCACACTTGTGCACAAGGGTATATTAATCTTGTTCACATAACGGTTGTTTGTAACAGCCAAAACGAATCGAGATAGATATAGACAAATGTATACATAAATGATCAGGATAAAAAAATAATTCGATTAAGCCATGTCTGTCTGTCCGTCCGTCTGTCCGTCTGTCCGTCCGTGCGTGTACACGATAACTCGAGCAAAGATTGAGATATCTCAACGAAATTTGGTATGTAGGTTTCCCTTAATCCAAGGTAGGTTTGTATTGAAAATGGGCGAAATCGGACTGTAACCACGCCCACTTCCCATATAACGGTAATTTCCAGAAATACGAAAACTGCGATATTTTGGTAACTACTGAAGATAATTCACTCAAAATTGATATTTACAATAATTTTCAGACGAGAAATAAGAATATTATAAATTTTTGGAAAATGGGCGTAGCCACGCTCACTTATGGTTACATGTGTATATCTTGGTAACCGCTGCACCAATTTCTTCCAAACTTGGCACAGTTGTTGGTCTTGACACAGCACACTAAATGGCAGAAAATTAAAAAAAAAGACAATAACCACGCCGACTTCCCATATAATGGTAATTTTCGGAAATACGAAAACTGCGATATTTTATTAACTACTGAAGAGTATTCACTCAAAATTGATATTTACAATACATTTCAGACGAAAAATAAGAATATTATAAATTTTTGGAAAATGGGCGTAGCCACGCCCACTTATGGTTACATGTGCATATCTTGGTAACCGCTGCACCAATTTCTTCGAAACTTGGCACAGTTGTTGGCCTTCGCACAGCATACCAAATGGCCGAAAATTTTTAAAATCGGACAATAACCACGCCCACATCCCTATAACGGTAATTTTCGGAAATACGAAAACTGCGGTATTTTAGTAACTACTGAAGATTATTCACTCAAAATTGATATTTACAACAATTTTTAGACGAAAAACAAGAATATTATAAATTTTTGGAAAATGGACGTAGCCACGCCCACTTATGGTTACATGTGTATATCTTAGGAAATACAAAATCTTCGATAAATCAGTAAATATTCAAGCTAATTTATTCAAAATTGATGCTTGCAACAATTCTTTACCAAGAAATACGTTTATGGTAAAATTTTGGAAAATGGGCGGGGCACCGCCCACTTACCACCGCCGGCTTACCATCTAGCGGTAGGTTTCGGAAAGGTGAGAAAACATATATATAATATTTGCGCCGGGTATTTAATGTTCGGCTCCTCCCGAACTTAGACTTTCTTACTTGTTATTATTACCTTTTATTAACTCGGGATGTAACTATGTAATATTGATGCGCCTAAAAGATGCAACGATTTCTATTCTCAAGTTATATACCTGAGGTTTTAGTTTTTTTAACTATAATTTTATTTTGTAGCTCAGTTGCAAATAAATCCACCTTATGTTGTTTTAATATTGCACATTGCTCAAATTAAAACAAATACATACTTCCACTCTTTGCTTCGCTTTCTTGTTTCATGAACTTTATTTATGTCTTACTGCGTTGTTTATCTGCCTTCTTCCTGAAGATGTATTCCATCAAAGCACTTTGAAAACTTTACCCTTATGAGTCGTTCTTATTGAGCCTTTAACTCGAGTATAAAGTTTTGAGTCTGTGAACAACTGTCAAGTGTTCACATTGGGGTGTTTAAGAATTTAGAGTTTAATTTGACTTTTTTTGTTTACTTTTTGTTATTCTCATTTAGTCTGTTCCCTTACAACAGGATGTAACGCACACACATATTAGTCTAGAATACCAACCGTTTAGCTATAAAAAACAAGAAATGAGGATCGATAGAACTTTTTACGCTGATATCAACCATACCAAAATTATTAGGGACAAATAAAATCCGAAAAAACCTCTTTAAGGTTAAAGTTCAACTTTTCTATTTCTTATGTATTTAATATCTCGGAAACTACTTAACCGATTAAAAAATTATTGATGCTAATTTCAACATAATTTAAATAGCTTTTATGCGACGTATATACTGTAACCAGTTTTAAACCTAATTTTATATAAAACCCATTTAAAAAAATATATTTATATTTTTTTGTGTTTTTTAGTATTTCCAGACTAAAAAATATAAAAAGCATATAAATTATATACGTACATGAAAGATAAATTAATTACCTTTATATGGACGTCATTAATTTTTTAAAAGGTTATGTTGTTCAGAAGATATTCAGAGAATATTTAAAAAAACCAAAAAATTTAACTGTAACCATTGATATATCGTCACTAGACACGAATAAAGGCGCGAGCTCTAAAGTTGACCGCGAAAAAAGGCGCATAAAAAAAACTTCAGCTAAGAAAGACTCTTAACATAGTTGACGGCGAAGAAAGACGCGTTAAAATATTTGACGGCGAAGAAAGACGCGTAAACTTATTTTCGCGTTCAACTATGTTTGCGGTTATAATATTATGTACATTCCGTAAAGAGTTTTTGGCGAATAATGCTGAAGTGGCAGTCCTTGGCCAAGTATAAATCTATGATTACGCGTCTTTCTTCGCCGAAGTTTTTATTAAATGCCTTTTTTCGTACAATTTTTTTATGCGTCCTTTTGGCCGTCGAAACACTAGCGTGCCTTTATTCGTCTCTAGTGACAATATTCTTTATATTTCACTTCCGCTAGATTTCAGTAAGGTTGAAATCAACACAAAAAGTTCCATCGAGCCACATTTCTTGTTTTTGCATCGCTAGATTCTTGATATTCTGTACTTATGTGCACGGAACGACATCGGACTATTTTTGATGAAATTCTGCAGTACGGCTACGTTTGCCAGACGTACTGATTTTATCAGTACAGTACTGATTTTTTAACTCTTGTACTGATTTTATTAATTTCTTCAATCAGTACGCTGATGTTCTGTTTTTTTTTTTATTTGTACTTACGGTGACCATCGGTACTGTATTATACGGCACTGTCCTCTTTTTTGTCCCATTGTCCTGGTAATTTATTTATTTTATACGGGACGCCAAATGTTTTGTATTTCTTTTATTCAGTATTAGGTATTTTGACACCATTACAGCTCATTAAAATGACATGCCTATGAACCGGTTTTAAGTGATGTTGGTATATGATCGTAATTTTCTCCATAAACAGCTATTATTTTCTAATCTGAATGCGAATGCCTGTGATTCGAATCGAGGAATACATACAGTGACCAAAATATTAATGAGGACCCGACTTTTTAGCAAGGTTTGGCCATTTTTCTCTAATTTATTTAATGTTTATTATTTTTTTATGAAAGTAAAGCTCTTTTCCTAACAAAAACCATATAAGTCCAAATTTCCGACTTTGTGCAAAAAACTGTACAAATTGATTCTGCAATGTTTCACCAAAATTTCAAACTTTTTAATTAGAATCTTTAGAAAAAAGATTTGGATTGCCGTTTTGTAGCTCATTAAATTCGAGTATAATTAAGTGCAAGTGGAAAGAGATGATCATTTGCTTGTTCTTTAAAAAAATGGTCGAACATAGATACTAACTTTTTATGAAAAACTGCGTTACACCGCACATAGGGGTATTTGAACGATTTAGGCGGCCAAAAACCAATTTGACAAAATGTTGAAGGAAACTTAAAAAATTAGTCACATTCGATAGAGAACATTCCAAATAATATTTCCCAGGAACATTCCAAATAATATTTCCCAGCCCCCCTCCCTTTTCTAACTTGCACAGCGAACGTTCACCGTTGACCCGAAACAGAATATTCTAACGCTGCTTATAAATAAATTTTCGCTCTCCAGAAAGATCCTGACGGTTTTAAGTTAATATTTTCATTTTTGCATTGTATTCTTAAAAAGTGGTGATGTATCCGCATACAGAAGGTAATAGTGCATTTAAGCGTAAATATTTTTTAATCATTTTATTAAGCAAAAGTTTAATTAAAATTTAACGAAAATGGCGGGTTTCAACGAGTAGTATTTTTTTTTTTTGTTAATTTTTGTAAATATTAAGGAATTTGTTGCATCGCCGGGAGAGATCGCGTTATTATTCTTTGTTCAATTGAAAGTTTAGAAATTTGGCTAATATAGTGTCAAAATATTGCCCGCAGAAAATGGCAGATAAGTGGTATTTCTTTACTTAGAAAATGTATTAAGAAAAAATCTAAAAATGCAACTAGTATATAGTAACACTACTTTAGATCTATTCTAACACTAAAATTAAACTGTTTAGATGAATTTGAGGCCGCTGAACTAGGATATGAATCCATTTAATTAAAAAAAGTAAATAGTTTTCGAGATATTAGCAAAAGTCATGTTTTCTAGGACCTTTCGGTCCTGTTGCTACAGATCTGCGGGAATGTAAGGCGAACCCAACTGTGTTATATATTTCGGAATAAACATTTGTTTTCCTTTACATTGGTGTTATATAAGTGATGATCAAAGAAATAGTTTTGGGTATGGAAGAGTTTAAATTTAGATAAATGTCAATTTAGATAAGTCTACGATATTTTAGTAAATATTGTATCCAAATTGCTGAAAATTGGTATGTGAAGTAAAATTTTGGAACAAAATAGGATTATTATTAAATTTTTAGGAAGTGGGAGTGGCCCCGCCCACTTATGATGAAATGCTGTATCTCAGTATCCGCTTCACTAATCCGCACCAAACTCGGTATGAGCCTTGCTTAGGCTATATCTAACATAACTGTTAAAAATTCTTGATGATTGATTGATTCTTGGCGATAACCACGCTCACTTCCCATACAACGGTAATTTACAGAAACGCGAAAACTGCGATAAATCAATACCTACAGAGGTTAATTCACTCAAAATCGATTCTTGGAATAACCTTTTAGCATTAAATAAAATTATTATAATTTTTTGGGTAATGGGCGTGGCGCCGCGCACTTTTGACCACAAATGTATATCTCGGCAACCGATTTATCAATTTGTACCAAACTCGGTGCACTTAATAACTTTGGTATGGAAAGGCAATGCGTTGAAAAAACGAAAACTCCGATATTTCAGTAATTGTGGACGCTAATTTACTCCAAGTTAATACTTACGAAATTCTCTTAACAATAAATAAGACTACATTGGGTGCATTCGATCTACGTAATAATTCCCGCAATATTGCAGACTTGTTGCTTTCCTGATGACATGTTGCTGATGCTCAACTGAAAATTTTCTAAAGTGCTGCAGAAATTGCGCAGTAAAAATTTTGATGTTGCTTTTGCCAATGATGAGTAACTGATTATCAAAATTTTGTTCCTCGAACGCTTGATGTAGGCAGAGTCGCCCAAATTTTGGCGTAGAACGTGATACTCTTTCATAAAAAGTAACACTGCCGCATTAATTGCACCTCGAATACACTCATTTCTTACCTATACTGTGATACATATTTGAATTATTTAGTTCTTTAATTTAAAGTTGAATTTGATTTTGTAAACCCTGGGAGGTTGCTTAGAGATAAAGCCTTTTCAAACCCATTTCCATTGATACCCATATTTCAGCAATTCATTTAACTAATTGAACATAATTTTCTAACGGGTGGCAACTCTGTTAATGTCTTAATTAATTAATCCCAACGGCTTTTTACCCTCCATTCCCGCCCAACCGACACGAGGGGCGCAGTCCGCATGACGTACGGAACCTTTTTTTAGTTTTTTGGTGCCGAGTAGTGGAAACAGGAGTTTGTTAAGTGTCGAGATCTAAAACTATTCAGCTACAGAATCAAATTCATCATCTGATTGGATATGCTAAAGATAGTATTTCAATTATTGAGAGTGGAAATAATAGTTTTCTTTATAGCAAAAATCGAGTCCGATACGTCAAACGTGCTGGAATGACAGTTAAAATCTTGACATAAACCACGGAATGATTCGTTTAGTTCAAAATTAGTTTTGCATGGCTTTAAAGATAGAGGTCGAAAGTGTCTTGCCACTCGAGAAGGAACATTAAAATTTACCTCAGCCAGAAGGGCCGGGCTATTAATCAAGCCTGTCATTAATTTTACGATAAATATTATACCCAGCATTTTTCTACGACTTGCGAGTGTAGGCAAATTTATGAGCTTTAGACTACTTGTGTAAGGGGGGAGATTGTAATCTGAATCCCAGTTAAAATTACGCAATGCAAAAAGCAAGAATTGTTTTTGAATTGATTCAATCCTTTCTGAATGAACTTGGTAGCGGGGATTCCAAACAATAGATCCGTATTCTAGTATAGGTCTAACTAAACTGGTAAAAAGAGCTTTTGTAACATAAGGATCTTTGAACTCTTTTGACCATCGCCTTACAAATGCAAAAACGCCTTTGGCTTTATTGACTGTAACATTAATATGATGGTTGAAATTGAGTTTGGAATCCATTGTGATACCAAGATCGACAAAAT
>NW_023458560.1:2531154-2537658 GCF_013731165.1 Rhagoletis pomonella | reverse complement strand
ATGAAACTGGTACAACATCGGTGTCAATGATGTTCCATGAAATATGTGGCAGATTTAAATCGCCCAAAACAATCATAGAATCGGATGCCGTAAGCATTGCATTTACGGTCTCAAGTAAAGAAACTAGCTGGTCTTAACCTATATTTACTTGATTTTAAACATTTACAATTCTATATGTCAAAGCACGTCTTTTCTAAACATTTCGAGTTGAAATATTCATAAAAATAATTTACCCCTATGTGCACCGTCAACCAAAAAAATTGCCAAAAAAGTCTTACTGATATCAAACTTATACTTTATAATACTAAAATTTAAAGAAATTTTTAAGAAATTTCGCGGGGCGAATATCTCGACAAAAAAATCCCACAAATTTGAGATATTACTATAAGGATGCTGTTTTAGGGTTAATAAATCTAGGATCTTGGACTTGAAGACCTGTAAGTTTTTGTTGAAAAAATTTGCAAAATTATTTTTTGTCCCGTATTCGGCTCCCATAAATATGGTCACCGTAGCCATACCCCTACGTTTACCATATCCACAATAACGACCTTTACAACGAGTTTCAGTTCTAGTACAAACGGGATAACGAGAGGGCACAACAGATGTTTTGGTAATCAAACCATCGTGATAAACTTGCGAATACTTTGACGGGAATTAGTGTTGGCAGTTTCCCATTAGGGTCAAACCAAACATTTTTTTGCCACATCACAAAACAGAGGCTCTAAGCCTTTTTTGCGATTGAATTCAGTCATATCTACTGCTGCGGTCATGTCACCGAGACCTTGACCCGGAATCGATGTATGTGCCTGAAAATTAACTTGTGTTATCGGTGTATTGCTGACGCTTGCTGCTGCTGCCACTGATTAACAGTACACGTTCACTCTAAGCCACACGGCTGCGTTCCTTGGACCTATGTTTGGTCACGATCATTGCAGCTTCGTCATAACGTACTCGGCGACCGGAGCTCCTCCTCGATAGTTGGTATACCTATCTGGGCTACCAATATTGGAATTACTAGCAAGTTCCGACGAAGCTTCGATGTTTTCCTTCAATAGAATGACCACCGAAGTTTTTAATTTTTTTTTTTCTTATTGCATTTTGAGCTTTTCGCAGATTTTGGCGCTTCAGCTAACAAAGGTGCTACTTATAATCAATTTAAATAAATAGTGAAAGTCTGCTGGTTAAGTTTTAGCTGGTGAATCGCATAATTATTACTGCAAACGCTAAAAACCTTTAACTAACAATTCGACAAATCACATCGTTAAAAGTTAGTGAATCGCACTACAGATCATTTAGTAGCACTATTTATGACTGCAGTTTACGCTGAAAATAAGTTTGTATGCGTTTACAGAACGTCAGATTCAGAAATCTTATTTTCATAATAGATTACAGTGTCTTTCATGACTAATGTGACCAACCGTACTTCTTTCGGAAGTACAGTACTTCTTTTTTAACTCTTGTACTTCGTACTTCGTGTGACGATCGTCACATGGCCTGCGCGATAAATTCGTTCAAACCATTAAAGGCGCCGGAGACCGATGGCATCATACCTGCGAAGTGCTTGAGACCCGGGTACATCCCCAACCTAATAAAGCTTATCTACAGCTTACTTTGTGACAGAACTGTCGCGGCGGAGCGCCTGCACTCAGCGCAAAGACAATAGGGGCACTCCGCATGGTGGTGTTCTCCCTCCCCTGCTCTGAATTGCGGTTGTAAAGGACCTTCTAGAGGAACTGGGATGTCGGGTGATCGCCTATGTAGATGATGTGGATCTTTTGGTCAATGGACGATTTCTATACACCCTTTTTCTACCTCAAGTTTAAATGAAGCAGGTAACTAGGTGGGCGATCAACGGCGGACTCGCAGTAAATCCCAGAAAAACGGAACTGGTCTTGTTTACCAGGAAGAACAAGATACCCGTTGTGGCCCTTCCCTCAAGTGGGTTGCTCGCTGCGGCTCTCAGACAGGGTCAAGTACTTAGGCTTGATCCTGGATAGGAAGCTGTCGTGGAAGCCTAACATTTAGGAAAGGGTAAAAAAGGCATCGCTTGTCTTGTACAGCTGTACGTGAGCTATCGCTAAAAGGTAAGTTCTCTCTCCCAAAGTAATTCATTAGCTATATGGAACCAGATTTAAGCTTAGCTTGTTTCTTGGAGCCCTTGTATGGTGGAACCCGCTAGAGAAAGCTACGCTTTTAAAACAGGCGTTAGTGGAGCATTAGGAACTACACCTACACTAGCGCTTAACGTCATGTTGAACACGGTACCTGAGAATATTGCAGACAGAACTGTAGCAGCACGAGCTGCTATTAGGCTAAGCGAAACCGCGTGATAACACTCTGTAGTTCTGTGGGGCTGCAACTTCGCCCTGAACACATAGATTACAGCGCCTCCGAAATGCCCCCTAGAAGCTCCTTCTCTACCTATATTCCCTCAAGAGAGGACTGGGTAGGGTGGGGTTACTAAAGCTTCCGGACTTCTGCAATGTCTTTCAGGTGGAAATAGCTGCCATCAAAGAAGCGGTAGACGTAGTCAAAGTACTTCTAAGGCACTTCTCCTATTTAGGTGCCGGGTCACAGTGACATCGCGGAAAACTGCGAGAGAGAATTTTAATTAAAAATGATGTCATTTCCTCAGTACTTCTGAACACATCAAAAGCTCCACCTTCTTTGACAGCGGATGAGATTGACATATTGACAGACCTAAGCGAAGTCCTTTCACCTATTGACAAAGCGACTGTGTTATCATCATCGAGCTCTTCGGTAACGATTTCAGTAATAATTCCTCCAGGTTGTGGTATCCTGCACAGTTTAGAAAATTCCAAAAGTAAACTTAAAACTCAAGAATCATTAAATGCATACACCTTCATGATCGAACGATTCAAAAAAAGAATGTCAACATACGAGGAGCGACAAGATTGGGAACATTTTTGGACCCGAGATTCAAGAAGGAGAGATTTCGTTCTGTCTCCATTGCAGATATAGCCACAAGGCTTTTAGAAAACGAAATTGTTGGTATGCATAAAGCAGAGGAAAAATTGCCCGACACGATAGAACCGTCAACATCACAAAACATTGCATCTAAATCAGAACAATCACTTCTTACATTTTGGAGCAACAAAATCGCCAACAAAGTAAAATCAAGCAGAGCAGATGCCATTGTATGTGTTCGCCAATATATTGAAATGGCAAATGTTGATCAAAAAAGTGATCCGCAGGAGTACTGGAAGGTAATGTGTAATATGTTGAATTTAGTGCATTACGATTTCATCCAATAATATTGTTTAACTTTTTTTGTGCAGCACAATGTGAATATGGAGCCCCTTAGAGCTTGTTCGTTGCGGTATTTTTGCATTCCGGCAACATCAACAGAGTCGAAACGCCTGTTCAGTAAAGAAGGATAAAGTAAAAAATGTGGATCGACTTCTGTTCATTAACAAAAATTATTGGCTTACCCAGTTGTCTTGTATTGATTGAGCCAATAATTTTTGTTAATCAGTGGCGGACACAGGTAGGGGAAATTTGGGAAATGATTGAATATTGAATATTTTCACAGGTTCAGAAAACAACGAAAATTCCTAAATTTTGAATTTTATAATATTATTAAATATCTTGAGATTTCTTATTTTTAGGATAATTTCCAAAATTTCAAAAACGTTCGAAATCCGGAATATTCTAGAATTTTTGGTAAAATGAGAATATTTTGAAATGTACAAAATTATTGAGATTTTAGAAATTTTTATATTTTCCAAAATTTCGAGAATTTTATTTATCCTAAAATCCATCCTAAAATGTAGAAATGTGAAACATCACAAATTGTCGAAAGTCTCTTATGTTCATGCACTCGTATGTAAAAAATAGAAAATTCTTAGAATTCTAAAAGATATTAACATATTTGAAAAATTCCAAAATTGTGCCACTTTTCTGAACTTTTCCAAAATTTTGTATTGATATAACAAAGTTTGAGAATTTTAAATGTTTTGAACATTTTTAAAACATCAACGTCCAAAAATTTTTTGAATCTTCAAAAATTACGAAAATTTTTTTAATTTTCAAAAACGACGAAATATGAAAATGTTTTCAACATTCGAAAACTTTTAATTTCGTTTGATCAATTTTGTATATTCGACACTTTTACTTAGAAAAATTCGTTAGAATTCCTACAATTCTCAACATTTTTGAAAAATAAAAAATTTCTAGAAATGCAGTATTCATCATTATATTGAATTAATTGAATTATTGGGAATTACTAAAATTTCTCAAATTCACAAAGTTTTGATAGTTTAGAAAATTTTGGAATTCCACTCAAGTTATTAAAAAGGGGAAACTTCAAAAAATTAAAAACTATCAAAACTCTAAAAATTCTAAATTGCGGTGACTTTTAAATTTATATACACCATATGCGTATGTTGAAAAATTTCCCCTCCCCCTCCAAGAAATGCTGCAGGGTCCGCACCTGTGTTAATACAATGTTCTCGTATTGTCTGAAACAATTTTTTGTTCAGAAACATGATCTCGTATTGGGTGACCCCATAATTTTTCTGTATAACCAAGTCTATTAAAATTATTTAGCTTTGGTGAAGATGTCTTATATAAGCTTTATTTATTTTGTGTGCCTTTAATGTTAAAGTTTACTTTTGCGCAATGAATGCGAATTGTAATGTTCCTATTTTGTTATAATAAAATAATAAACCTTGTTTAGTTGAAAAAATATGTGGATACTATGTTATATTCAACATAACACCCGATTTACATGATCCAATTTCTTAAAAGCAATTCTTGCTCATGCTCTATTGTGTTTTCTATTTGCTTTTACTCGCTTAAATTCTGTTGAATTCAAGTTTTTGGTTCTTTAAATGGAAACAACGAAAATGTCAAAAGGAAAGCAAGAAACTTGTTGCTTTCAACTAAAAGTTGCCTGTAAAGTCGCCTCATGCGAACATCGTCTAGGCAATTTTCCAATTTTGGTCCAAACTATTGAAAACATCGAATGGTCTTGATGCAAACTATCGAAAACATCGAATTGGCCAACCATCGATAGTTTTGCAGCTCTAGTGTACGGCGAACTTTTTTTCGATACGGTCTAATGTATATATACCTTGTGCCATCACCAAATAAAAAACTCACCGCGTCTTTAATAGAGTGAAATAAATCCAAAATTAGTCAATAATTTATTTTTTAAACACACTTTTATACAAAAAATACTGCCTTTTGTCACTCACCTTAAAATATTTAATTATGTATTTTTACATTTTAAAAATTCGAAAACTTTTATATTTACTCATTTATATTTATAACTTTGCACTAAAATCAGTTTTCTCCAGCCTTTTTGAACCAATACTTCTTAATTTATCATTTCACATTCTTCTTAATTTTTCTGATATCTATTGTTTAGCACCATATATATTGTAACTTTGTGCCGTTTCGTCGCTAGCACTTTTCGCCGCGTATCTCACAATGTGACACAGATCGCACGAGTCGCTGTGGTGCCACTGAGTGCGGTACATCCGCTCCACATACTTTTGATCTTTCCTTTGTTTTTATGATATTATTTTTTTACTTAATTCTTTTTTTTTTTAGTAGCCTTCAGTCACACACACATATATATGTACTATATATATTTACGCACATACATGTATTTAATAAGTCAATATCTAACGAACATGATTCGCTTGGTACACTTTTTCTACACTGGGATTACACTTCGGATTAGAATCGTTTTAGATATGAAGACATCGGCACCGTAGCCGATTCGGTAAACGCTTGACTACAGTTGTTGCACTAAATATATCTACAAATGTAAATTACAAATATGTATGTTTGTATGTACTATCTAAATATAGTACACTCGTAATTGGATGTCCATTACGTCCTTCATGTCAAAATCACGCAATTTTTGTATTTTTTTGCCTAAGCTTTTGTACGCAGAAGCGATTCGTTCGCTGCGAGTGTGGTTGGGGTTTTGCGGTGAGTTGGACGCCCTCCATGTGCGATAAGTGCGCGGCCGTGGTAATATTTGATATGGTCAGCCAGTTAGGGCGTGTAGTCTACAAAAGACTATGTGCCGATGCAACTCAACCCACTGAACTCAAGCTCACACACACATACACTTCTACTCTCAATAAGGGAACTCATCGACAAATAAACGACGAGATAGGAGAGATTCTCTAAATGATAGACACTACAAGTACATAAACGCTTCTGAAGAGATATGTATATCACTTAACCGTTATCTACGCCTAAAAGAAATTATGAGTTAAAACGAAATTGGTTAAAAGCTAGCCATATTCTTATTGCCACGGATAGTGTTTAAGTGTATGTTCGTACAGGCACATTTCAGGGATGGAATTTGAAAATTTTAAATTGTGGCGAAATCAGGTAAAAAAATATGCCAAGATACAAAATAAAGGGCTAAATAGTCAAACAGGTTTTGAATAAATCTATTAGGAAAAGGAATAATCGCTAAAGTCCACATAAGGTTAAACTGAGTAAATTTTAAAATTTGGC
>NW_023458560.1:2525971-2531144 GCF_013731165.1 Rhagoletis pomonella | reverse complement strand
TTTGAAATGAATTTTTGTGAGCCTCGGCTCAAGTAAAGTTGATAGAGCTAGCAAAAAAAGAATGTTTGATGGATGTATTTTAGACATCTACAGAATTCATATTTCTTGAAAATATGTTTACGATTATTTTACAATTAATCGATTAATAATCGATTAATGAAACATAAAACTACGATACAATTAAATCGTAAATTGGACAAAAATAGTCGATTAATTTAATCAAATGATTAATCGCTGCCATTCCTAATCCGGAAATAACGCCTCTATACGTTTTACGAAACATACGTTGACGACATCAGTATTTAAGTTTGCATAAACTTAAAAAATTAAATTTCCATAAAAAATATTCCAAGAACTACAATAAAAAATAAGAAAATCTGTTTGATAAGTACGCGATCTTTCGTATACTGTCTACACGACACTTATTATATTTTTGTTGGGGCAATGCCTTTCACGTCAAAACTAAGTCCATTAAGCGTGTTAAATTTTCCCCAATTACGTCTGAAGGTTTGAGTTCGTTAAATTCAGACAATAAACAATCCACGCAAATACAATTAATTCTTTATAATTTTTTGTAGACTATCATTTAACACTGTAACATGTAGTAACCGACAGCTTAGTGTGTATATGTATATGTATGTATATAGCATGTTATAAATTAAAAACCATTGATCAATAAATTTTATTTTCACATGTCCAAAGTCCCAAAATACCAAATCGCATGCGCCAAACATGTCAAGTGACAATAGACCAATTTAGGCCACTAAATAAGTGCATAAGTATGTATGTGCCTATAATGTAATGGGGCTATCTAACTATGCTTGTTTTTAGACAACCCATTGATATTATTTTATGTGTGTGTATCTTTATAAAAATATAAGCATTCCATTCCCTTTAATAGTAATAATAATATTTTGGCGCTTACATTATTGCCTTTTGTCTTTGGCCGAGCTTCCCCTCCAATTTGAGGTCTGCGTCGTAATGTTATAAAACAAATGAAGGGACCAACAATTTTCGCCTCCAAACAGCGAATGGTTTTAATGAAAAGCTTTTTCAAGGCAGAAATACAGTCGGAGCTTTGCCATTGCCTGCCGAGGAGAGACCACTGTTAGAAAAATCTATTTGTAACTTAGATATTGCTCGGAATAGGGATCGAACCCAGGCCATACGGAGTGGCTTATTGCCGAATATCTAATTGTAGATAGTGTTTTATGAGCGAAAGTATCGGTGAAAATCTTTTTAATGGGTGTATGTCATAAATTAAATATACAAATGTTATCACTAAATTTTAAATTAGCGTTTGTTTTTCGGTCTTCTTCGGTGAAAACCAAAACGCAACTAAAGAAAGTTGTTCAATTTTTTGATTGGCGATGTTATCATTTTTAGTTTATGATCGATGTTTTTTCAAGTGGGACTAAATGTGCTTCATGTATTAATTAGATCGATTGATGTGATACCTAACTATGTAAGCTCATTGCTAAGAAATTAAAACTCCTATTCTACTCGTATTAAGTATGTAGTTTTTATGTTTCCTGTGTCCCAGATGACGACACGAAAAGGCGATTTTTATCTTTAAATAACTCACATGGAGACTTCTAAGGAATTGTAAAAGTTCTCAGTCGACATTGTAAAAGTTCTTTAGATATAAAAGAGTCATCCGTTTGCTACTAAACGGGGTTTCAGACAGACCTACTCCCTTTGATGTGATTTCTTTAATCTGATGTAAGAGCAAATAATAAGAGCTCCAGCTGAGCTGAACCGCTCAGGAACAACTTTTTATAAGAGCGTGGAATCGCTGGCGTACGCCGATAACATCGAAATCATCGGTAACAAGAACCTCTAAGTTTGTTATGTCTTTTCCAAGTTGGATACGGAAGCAAAGCGATTGGGTCTGGTGGTCATCGAAGGCAAGACGAAGTATTTCCTGTCTCAAACAAACAGTCAGCGCAGTCGCGCCTTGCCACTGACGCCACTCTTGACAGCTATAATTTCAAGAAAGTAGAGTACCTCGTTTACTTGGGAACCAGCATAACACCAATAATAATGTCAGCATGGAAATCCAACGCAGAAACACTCTTGCCAATAAGTGCTATTTTGGACAATTCAAAAGTACAGTTTTCTCTCGACGTACGAAAAGCACACTCTATAAGTAACTCATCATGCGCGTGCTGGTACATGGCGCAGACGCATGGACAATGACAACATCCGATTAGGCGGCTCTTGGGTGATTCGAGAGAAAGATTTTGCGGAAGACTTAGGGGCCTTTACGCGTATGCGACAGCGAGTACCGCTGACGATGAAACGATGAGCTGTATGAGTTTTACAAAGACGTAGACATATCCAGCGAATTAAATTACAGCAGCTCCGCTGGCTTGTTCATGTCGTTGGAATACACGAAAAGACTGACATCAACGCTACCCAAGAATGCGATGGACGGGGCAAGGCAGTCCGCATCAAAGCAAGATTCTACACATCTTGCTCATCTTCGCGTACGCCCTAATGGAAGATTAGGACAAGGAGTTCAAGCATGTCTTCTATGGGCGCTCGGATCGCTCAGGGCGGGCAGGGAAGGGGTTTTTGGTTCCACCATCGGAGCATTCAGCCTTCACGACGAAACGTCCGATTAGGGACTGAAAAACATCCACCAAGCCACGCGGCTGGTGCTATGTCAATGTCACGAAAGTGCAAAGAAAAGAAATTCCGCCTACAATGCGATTGTTCGCAACGCGATCTATGTGGGACCGATATAAGAAGCTGAATAGCGTAGAGACTAAAATGGTGGCCAACAAGAAAAATGCTCTAAAATTTTACCAGAAAGTTAGGCTATTTGCGGAGGGTTTCAAGACCAGGTGGCCATTGTGGTGTAGTGGCTATCAGTGCGCGCTACTCCTCCGCAGGGCCTGGGTTTAATCCCTGGTCAAAGCAATATCACAAAAAAAATACAGCGGTCGCACTCGGCAGGCAATGTCAAACCTATGAGTGTATTTCTGCCATGAAAAACAACTTCTCATAAAAATACAATCGCCGCTCGAAGTCGGCGTAAGACTGTAGGTCCCTCCTCTTTGTTTGGCAACATCAACGCACGCCACAAATCGCAGGAGAAGCTGGTAAAAACACTAACATATGAGTAAGCACTAATCTATTATTATATTATTCAAGACCAACTCTAATTCCTATAAGAACAACCACGTTTATTTGACCTCGTTTATTTAGGGTCCTGCATTAAGACCTAGGAGGCTGCTGTGGTGTTGCAGTGCGCACCAGGGATGAAAAATGGAAATTTCAGATTGTACCTAATATCGCAAAATAAATGTACCTAAATGAGACAGATTGTACCTAAAAAAAGTTACATCTCTCATTTGTAGTTTTTTTTTTTATAAATTTTATTTAAAACATGAATACAAAAGATATATGTACTTTAAACATGATTAGGTTTTTCAACTGAGCCTATATCTACAGACTATAGTCTAATGGGAATCGGAGAAGCATTGTTTTTGTCAAATTTTTACTACTGAAAAATATTCGCGAAAAAGACAAAAAACACACTTTGCGAAGTATACTTCTTTATCCAGCTTTTTATAAAACAACAGGAAGTTGGCTAATTTATTCGATTCCTTTTAATAGGTGCAGCAAATCTAGAGAATATAATCAATGTGCCGTAAGTAACTTCGAAAGCATTTTAAATATATTTCCAGAAATCAAAAAGCGAGTATGGGTCAAATAGCTGTAGTTCTCATCTAAAAATATGAAATTTAAAAACATCCTAGACACTGCTGTATGGATGAATAAAGGCTGGTTTTCACAATGTAATATTTTGACAACAAAATTTTTTGACTTATTTTGACACAACTTTCTTTCCTTTATCCCTACCTTTATCGATGATATTATGGGCCAAAAACTTACAAATAGCCGCCTTAGCAGCGCATGTACACACCTGAAGGCCTATTCTGATCTAAGCAAACCAAATACCATTTTTTAGTTCCATTTGACAATGAAGGCCTATTCTGATCTAATTCAAACCAAGGCCAGTTTTTAGTCTTTTTTGTATGTCTTCCTTTTGACCACTTTTCTCTAGAATTGTTTATTCTTCAAAATGAAAGCGAAACTTCTCCCGTACCTACAAGTAAATATATTAGCACGGTAAAGAAAAAAAACTAATAATGCATCTGATCAAAAGATGATTTTACCTAAAATCTAGTGACTGTACCTAATGTCCCTTTAAGTCATCAAACGTCGGAAAAATGTACAATTGTACCTACTTTTTCATCCCTGGTGCGCACCATCATTCTGCAGGCCTGGTTCGAGCCGAGTTTCCGACCAACATAAAAAAATAAAACATAAAATTTTTCCAATATCGGTCGCCCCTCGGCGGGCAATGGGAACCGCCGTTCGGTGTCGGCGTAAAACTTTAGGTCCCTCCTCTTTGTGTGACAACCTCAAGGCGCACGCCACAAATCAGTGTACACTAGAGTGGTCCAAAATTCCATGTAAAAAAGTAAAGTTGGAATTTTAATGTCGCCACCCCCTAGGATCGTTAAACCGAAAAAAATATACTCCTACTTTTTTAATTTTGAAATAAAAAAATAGAGAGTGCTCAAAGCGCTTAAACTTTTTCATGTATTTTATATGGGGAAAAAACAACTATTCGTAGAAATCTGTAGAATTCTTGAAAATCATTATTTTTAGATCGGAATATATATATTGTTTGAGTAAAATTATTTTATTATCGGTGTACCGGTTACCGAATTATTGTGAAGGAAGCTTAATAATTTGTCTGGTAGTTGGTAAACTGCAATCAGCTGTTCGACATTTATTCAATTTTAAATGCGCCCGCTGCCGAAAGGCATAACGCATTTGGGTAAGTAAAATTTCTTAAATTTTTTGTTATAATGTATTTTTTTTTAGGAAAAAAGCTGCGAATCCGCTGTTTATAAACATAGTTTACCAGACTAGCAAAAGAAAACGGAAAGGACGTTCACAGTTAATACAACCAGCAAGTTACCAAAATGGATGTAAGGACCCTTAGTGCAACATTAGCATTTACTAACTGATAGATAATTTTGACTGAACAAATTCCCTCTCCTACTTTTCTGTCTCTTTCAAAACAGTGTCAGTAGTGCAAATTAACTATTTAGTTACAATTCTAGAACAAATTTAATATAACTAAAAGCAC
>NW_023458560.1:2523856-2525871 GCF_013731165.1 Rhagoletis pomonella | reverse complement strand
ACTATTTAGTTACAATTCTAGAACAAATTTAATATAACTAAAAGCACGGTTGTAGAACAAAACTAGATAAATGCATGATTGTACTTTGGATTACGTTTTCCTGTAACAGATTTTTTACATACAAATGTATGTACATATGTGATTTAGTGGAAAAACTAAAATAAACAAGTAAGAGCAGCGCTGTCTTCGGCTATGCCGAAGGCTTCATACCTTTGATGAACATCTGCAAATTTTACTTTGACAGATTACTGCTTTTGAATACATCTGCATACATCGATAGAGGAGTTACATACTTATATAAAAAATCGCATCTAAACAATCAGAGGTATGGAAGATATGCTTTATATGACACCAGTCTAAGTGATTTTCACCGCTATGTGATCGGTATGTAAACCGGTAACACAATTTATTGGGTTTAGTTTCGTACATAAAGGAGATATATGGCAAAAACTGGTATCTTAACAATCAGTGCTATAGGAGATAAAGCTTATACAGCATAGATTTTGACGATTTTCTCAGTAGACTTTGTATTATTATTTATAAAATATCTTACGAAATTTATCGGTTTTAGCTGTTCAAATAAAGGAGTTTTACAGTAAAATTCCATATCTAAGCAATCAGATTTATGGAAGATATATGTTGTAGTCATCCGATCCTTGTTATTTTCACTGTAAGTATTCTGTTAATAATGAGTGAAAATGGTGCGAAATTTCATGTTCCTAGCTGCATAAATGGAGGAGTTATGATAAAAGACCTCATATCTGAACAATCAGTTGTATGGGGGCTGCAGGTTATAGTGACCCGATCTTTGTTATTTTCGCTGTAAGTCTTCTGTTGATAATGAGTGAAAACAGCGCGAAATTTCATGGTCCTAGCTACATAAATGGATGAATTATAACGAAAAATCTCATATCTGAACAATCAGTTGTATGGGAGCTATAGGTTATAGTTACCCGATCTTTTTAATTTTCACTGTAAGTTTTCTGTTGATAATTATTGAAAACAGTGCGGAATTTCATGTTCCTAGCTATATAAATGGAGGAGTTATAACGCAAAATTTTATATCTGAACAATCAGTTGTATGGGAGCTATAGGTTATAGTGACCCGATCTTTGCAATTTTCACTGATAATGGGTGCAAGTATTGCAAAATTTCATGTTCGTAGCTGCATAAATGGAGAAGTTATAATGAAAAATCTCATATCTGAACAATCAGTTGTATGGGAGCTATATGTTATAGTGGTCCGATTCTTCCGGTTCCGACAAATGATTAATACATTATAAAAATACACCCGCCTACCAAATTTGATCCGGATATCTCGAAAACTGAGAGACTAGATTGCATACAAACAGACAGACAGACGGACAGACGGACAGACGGACATGGCTAAATCAACTCAGCTCGACGTTCTGATCATATAAGTATACATTTTCATGGGTCTATCTCTTTTTGTTCTGGTACTTACAAACATCGGACCAAAGTTATAATACCATTTCATGCTCATGAAAGGTATAAAAATCGTCATTATGGGGGAAAAATCGTCAAATAGTCATTGAGCTAAAAAAACGTCAAAATTACGACGAAATCGGCAATTCGGCAACGCTGTATTGGCCCTTGATATACAGATGATCGATTAAAGGTTCCTGAATACATCCGATTGATACACGCCGACACGCAATTTATATCCTTATATGAAAAAAGTGAAATCCCGTTTTTTCAAATCTAAAGGAGCGCAATTGGTATGTAAGGATGACGTTTAAAATTGCAAAATTATGTTTTTACTTAAATTTACATGTGTATAACGAATCTCGTTAGGACATTTCCTACGGATACGACCACTGATTGATAAAGTCCGGAAAATTGGAGATTATCGTTCATAAAAACAAGGTCAGCATTCTTTCCGCTCATCTTCAAACAAGTGAAGACCGATTTTCTATTATATCAGACATCCATACGCACATATATCGTTCAGAACTTTTTTTACCAGCTTCGATTTTCGATTTCCTTCCCTTAAA
>NW_023458560.1:2521511-2523756 GCF_013731165.1 Rhagoletis pomonella | reverse complement strand
TCAGAACTTTTTTTACCAGCTTCGATTTTCGATTTCCTTCCCTTAAATCGCCCAAATTACGCACTGTGCGCCGAACAGAATCTTAGGTAGCTGTTTTTAAAGTCTTCGATCCCTAAAAATAAAAGAAGTTCTTGAACACTTATTTTCATACTAAAGTATAAACTCAAAATGGGTTATAACATGTTTTAAACTTTCTAGTGCCGTTTGTCAAAACTCGTATAATTTGTATGTTCTCAAGATTACTTACAAAAAATTTCTGTAGCTTCAACGTTTCTTTTTTTTATAAATTTAAAGCTTTTTTTTCTAAAAAGTAAAACGTTTGGTATGTAGTTTAATAAAACTGTTGCATGTTTAATAAAAATTTCTCTAGAGAAGGTATTCTCACGGAAAAATTATGAAAATGGATATTGTGAAATAACTTTAAAATTTTGACAGGATGACAACCCGAAAATATGTCTCTGTTCAAATACCTCCGACTAACTTTTATTTGACACTAATATTGTCATATTTTTTATAATTTAACCGATAGTGTATCTTATTCATTTCTTGTGATCATGCTTTAGGCTAAAATTCCGGTATCGAAACGAAACTCAAATTTGCCCCTTCTAAAGCATTTTAAATGCTATGCACAACTGTTCGGGCCTAGTATTTTCTTTTTGTATGTTAGTGTGTATACTTGTATAAAATCATATTTGCACGTTTTTCTATATATATGTATATATGTAATGCATCATAGTAGTTAGGTAAGCGTCATGATAGGCGGCGCACAGTGTGTAAAATTAAGTGGTTTGTGAATCAAATATCTCGAAAACGAGATCAGGTATTTTAAAGCTCGAAAAATAAAAGATTTTCATTTTTTTTCATGAAAACAGTATACAATGAACTTTTTAAAACTAAAATTTACTTAACTAAATTACTTAAAAATACCAATTCAGAAATGTCAAAACTAGCACCCAAAAATTTCTAGGAATATTTAAAAATATACTGCAGTGGAAAATAATTACTCATTTAAACGCCTTTTTCCATTTAATTTTGCTTTCACTGTCAACAAAGCAAGCGGATCCAAATCACAAAAATTTATGGACATGTAAAAGTGGGAGCATCAAATATGTGATGTGAAACCGAATGCACAGGGAAATTTGTAAATGTGAAATTGGGAGGACGGCTTATTATTTTTCCCTTTTCTTGCTTTTTATAAACAAATCTTAACAAAACGGAAAAACGTCAAGGAAATACTAAAAAAAAATAGATGAATGTAGTAAAATTTATTAAGTCTAATTTTTAATCAGAAATATATGTATGTCAATAGCGCACTGTAAAACGTTTTATTACTCGGAAAAATAAAATAGTCCCTTTGTTTTCTTAGTGATTTCTATTAAAAAAAAAAACTGATCTTTCGATTAAGATGGCTAAAAACAATATTAAAAATGACCATCATTGAGAAAAATTACAAGTAAATTTTCGTTTCGAAGTTTCACCAAGAAAATGGGAAAAATTTAGAAAATCAATCGATAGGAAATTTAGTTCCCTTTAATTTGATATACATACTTTATATACACCTTGTTTAGTTTTCAAAAATATCTAATTAATGTACGAAGAAAGGAATTCCGCTTTTCTTCTGCGGCAACACAGAAAGGAAACTTCCACTTAGGGAGGACTATATTTACATCAAATTAAAGGGAATCAATTTCCTATCAAATGAGATCAAAATTTTTAAAATCCATGCATTCGTTTTCAAAAAATTTTGATTTAAGGAAGTGTTTAATTTGAACTTTGACTCTTAATAACTTCTGTAGTTGTTGCCGCAAGAAATAAATATACCGTTACGTTCAGCTCGATCATCTCTATCGACCCCAATATTTATTTTTTTTATTTGAGAATCGGAGCTATTCTGCATTTGTTCCAAAATTTTAATTCATAGTCGCGCCAAAATGTCAAATGAGCACAAACGTCAAATCGAAATGTCACGCAACACAAATCTTGGAATTTGAGTTAGCTTTTACGCACGCCGGTAAATTTCGGTTGATCCCATACAAGTTGTATGTGTATGAGAAATTTTTAACAGTAAACTGCCGGCGTGCGTGAATATTAGGTTGGCCTGTTACAACGGTGAGCAAACGCGGCTCTTTGAGCCAAATGCGGCTCTTTTTACTTTCTCTTTGCTTAGAACATGTTGGCTCTTTTTAATTTTTAAAATACATATTTCTTTGCTGGACGTTCTTTTCCATTGTGTGTTTTTTTTTTT
>NW_023458560.1:2520263-2521501 GCF_013731165.1 Rhagoletis pomonella | reverse complement strand
AGACCCACATACCGACATGTATTTCGACCCGCTGATTCCGAATACGAGGTCCGTTTGACTTCTACACCCCCAAAATTGGGGCAAAATGTTGGCGCTGCGGATTTGCCATTAATTTCTTCGAGTTGCGGTTAAAAACTTTGAGATTCCCCAATTTACTGTTTTCTTAAATTTTCTGTAAACATGTACATTTATTATGTGGTATGATTTGAATCGCTCTTCTAGTGCCGTTTAAAATATTTTAACATCCTTGTTGAAAGTATTAGAGATGTTTTCTGTTTTATATATTTAATACTTGCGCCGGGTATCTAATGTTCGGCTCGGCCCGAACTTAGACCTTCTTACTTGTTATTTTATTTATTTATTTTTTATGAACTAAATTTTATTTATGTACCAAAATATAGTTAAAAACAAGAACTCCGGCGTTTGAAAGTATTTTCTGTTACTTATATTCACAATTTTGCTTTAAATAAAATTGTACTGATAAGTACTGATTTTTGTAGCATGAAAAAGTCTAATGTACTGATTTCGCCCAAACAAAACACTTTTTTGCCAACGTCTATTTCATGTGTACTTTTGCATTTGACATTTCTTCTATTCCTCACAAAATAATTGATAAAAATTAGGTTGGACACTGAAAAGTTATCGGTTAAATCTGAGATTATTTTATAATAACAGATTATCGAGTGAAAAATTTGGCATGGCTAATCTTTTTTTAATCACAGATTAAGAGTTAAGCTCCAAAATGTACATATAAGTATGGTCGATTATAATCGATAAAATAATTATTAATCACATAATTATTTGTCTGGCACTTTACATTCGTACGGATGTTTTACGATATGAATCAATTGTCTATTAAATTAAGGGAAAGGGATTTTTAGATGATATGATTTGGCATGGTCAAAACTATGTTTCTGTAAAAAAGGGTTTAATAACTCCTTTGGTATCAAAGTGATGGGCATTCGAATGTGCACTGGTCATGTGTAATGTGTGTTAATGTGACCCTATTTCGATAATTTTAAGGAATTATTAAGGTAATATCAAAACACCGTTATGTGCAAAATTCTAGTAAAATAACTTCAAAATTGAGGGAGTTTTTTATAAAATAGTTAAAATTTAAGCAAATTTTTAAGTACCGTTATCTCGAAAACCGGAGCCAATCTGGTAAAACGGGGGATGCCATTGAATTAAGAACGTCCAGTTTAAGTGAGTTCAACTTTCAAAATCTTTGCTCAAAA
>NW_023458560.1:2504614-2520163 GCF_013731165.1 Rhagoletis pomonella | reverse complement strand
TGTAACACATAAAGCATATTAAGGGCCGCCAACTTACCTATTTTAAACTATAGTTAAATCGTTAATGGATAAGATAACGGCCCAGAAACGTAAAAAACATACATATACATATGTATGTGCAGTTTAAAAATTAATTTCTTACATAAACAAAAACATGAGATCACATTAAGAATACATAAGTCCTAGAATCATATCTATATACTGTATATCGGACAATACTAAATAACTTAAATAATTTCAAACTATGCTTCGAAAAATATCCATTTGTAAAACAAATTTTTAAAATGTTATGTTATAATTTACAAAGAATTAAAATGTCGGTGCTTTATTATTGTCCTACGCTGTATGTATCAAACAAACAAAAGAGTATTCACTTAATGAACTCATAGTAAAATAATTTAATCTATAAACATTTTTTTTAACACATTAAATATCTATATCAATACTATCATCGCTAAGCGATTCTTCTTCGTTACAATTTTGTTCATTTCTCATTAACCTGACGATATCATCTGTAATTTCAAAATCATGATAACATTTCTGTACATTTTTTAAGCCATATCTTACAGTTAATAAAGCGTTTAACATTGCAAAATTCATTTTATTTCTGTGCTTATTTTTAACGAAATTTATTATAGAAAACGTCCTTTCAACATCTGCGTTACTTAAAGGTAAAAGAAGAGTTAAATTCATGAAAATCATATAAAAAAATTTTAATGTCAATGATGAATAAATTTTGAAAAGGGCTAAAAAAAGGGCTAGGGGCAATTTCAAATTTTTGTGGCCAAAAAAAAAATTTGGTAGCCAAATTTAGCCACCAAAGGGCTAAAACGGCAACACTGGTTACAAACAACCGTTATGTGAACAAAATTAATATACCCTTGTGCACAAGTGCGCTCGGGTATAAAAACACTCGCTTAAATGAGAAATACATGGAAAGCAACAACACAAACGCGGGTACTTATCCGAGTTCACCCAGGTCGGTTAAAAACTACGCGACCCGAAGGGTAGTGTTGTTAAGTTAAAAACTGCTGTTTTGAACTGTTAATGGGGAAGTGGGGAGGAAATTTTTGTTTCCTTGCATAGATGATTTATATTTTTTTAATAAGTATATATATTACGCAAATACCGGCCTGAATTACTCATTTTCATTGGTATTTGTATCTAAATCCCCTTAAACTATTGAATATTGAGAAAGATTTCACCCGTTTCATCAAACAGGCAATATAATATATTAATCAATGGTCCGGCTTTTCTGAAGAGTGTTGGTTAACACAAATTTTAAAACAACCTTTAAATTCCGAATTTTGTGTTTTCGATGAAGTTTAAGTACCTAATTGTAAATATGTTTAAACTATAAGATAGTTTAGATAATCTAAATATGGGAAGATATTTTAGATAATCTAAACATTGACAAATATATAAAAATGTTTGAGTTTTTGCCGAACGGTAAAAATTTAAAGCAAATAATAACCTAACTCTTTTGCATTCTATGAAGTAGTGCATTCGCCCAAAGAGCTTTTTAGATCATGAATGATCACACTGCATGTGAAAAAAGTCGGTGCTCCACTAATATAATAGGAAGCGAGTTAATAACAAATGTAGACGTTCCAAAGTGCTTTGTAGAGTTTTGCAATGTTAATACAGATAACAAGACATCGATTAAAGCGGCGAAAGCACAGAAAGGTATTTACTGAATAATTAAATGGTCTCCCTTATGTATATACAGTGACTCAAACAAATGACCACGTGATGATTTTTATTAAATATTCGTAATGTTTTTTGAGTAAATTTTTTTTTTATAAACAGATTATCCTAGGTGTAACCAAAACCATGTAATTCACAGTTTCACACTATATAAAAATTGCAGAAAGTTCAACAGATTTTCATCAAAATTTCCATTTTTTATAGTGAATCTTTAGAACATATTTAGGTATGCTGTTTTATAGCCCATACAATTTTAGTCTAGTGAAGTTCATGTTCCAAACGGCTAAAACAATCCCGTTGATTTTTGAGAATTTTTTTGGTGACAGATTTTTGGACTTTTTCCATATAAGCATGAAATTTTTATGAGATAAAATGTGGAAGACCGTCCGCAATAAAATTTCAAATCTGAAATGAAAGCCAAAAATAAAATAAAACTATTAAAGTTGGGTATGGCCTTCATTAAATCAATCAAATTGAATATGTTCAAAGTTACTCATAAGCAAACATTCTATCTAATAATTATTTAAAAGTTCTGGGATCAACTGACTTTTTCATTAGTTGTTGAAACCTTAACCTTTTCTTTTTATAAGTATTTTCTTATACATATGTACATTAAAGTGGTCCAAAAATGTACGTAAAAAAATAAGGTCAGATTTTTAATGCCGCAACCCCCTAGGATTGTTATATACCGAAAAAAATATACGCATATTTTTTTATTTTGAAATAAAAAATAATTTAGGTAGTGCTCAAAGCGCTCAAAGTTTTCCATGTATTTTATATGGAGAAAAAACAACTTTTCATAGAAATATTATATAGAATTTTTTCATGGTAACTATATTTTATAGGTCCTCCAAAGCCCTTAGAACATGCAATGGGGGGACCAATAAAAAATCTTTAATCATAAAAAATGGTTAAATAAACAATGGTATATTAATACTGGCAGTCGCCTGAAGAGAACCACAGTTTTACGGTCGAAAAATATTGATTTTCAAGAGTTTTATACCATTTCTTCGAAAAATTGTATTTTCTCCATATAAAATACATGGAAAACTTTGAGCGCTTTGAGCACTCCCTAAATATTTTTTGATTTCAAAATAAAAAAATAGGGGTATATTTTTTCGATATAGATCAATCCTAGGGTGTGCCGGCATTAAAACTCCGACTTTATTTTTTTGGACCACTCTAATGTACATGTATACATACATACATATATTTCAATCAATTGTTTGCGGGTTTATGATATTTTTTAACAGACTTCCAAAAGAGGAGGAGGTTATCAGTTCGTCGGTATATATATATATATATATATTTTTTTTTTTATGTATGCTACCGCATAACTTTGGACCACGTCAACCGATTTCGGAAAGGTAGTGTCTCAGAAGTCGCCCCATACTAATCAGGTTTAGATCCGATCATTGGATCATGAAAAAATTAACGGTACTCCTAAATTTTTTAAATAAAGCGTACGCTTTAAACTCGAATGCAGCCAAGCGAAATGTTCTGTAGTTGATTTCATAGCTCATTGATTTGCTCCACTTTGAAAAACATACATACATATACCGACAAAGGATCTTCGAAAGAATTGATTTCATTTCAGTGCAAGATTGTTAAAAAAAGTTATGTTTGCAGTTTCAACAAAATATAAAATATAATGAATTTACATTTGGTCCGGTTGGTTCGATATTCGAAAAATCACGATTTCCAGAAAACTCCCCACAAATTTTGGAAAACCACGACTTAAACCTGTTTTGAAATTCAGAGTCAATCACCCTAGTATGAACCAACATACGTTTTTATAAAAAACGATCGTATGACTCAAAGGGTCAAGAACATTTTTTTGTAAACAACGTATGTATCTGCATACTGCAATGTACAGATGTACATAGATACGTGGTTTTTAATCAGGAATTCTAGGATGGGAATAACCAGTTATCAAAGAAAAATGTACATACCCACATTTTAAATCAGTACGGCAGTATTCATGTTTTATTTTATTTTTTATCAATAGCGTAAATAAAATCATTCTCGACGCTCGCGCATTGTGAAGACGAGCAGCTGATAAAAACTGACAGCAAAACTTCAATGGAGAAATGCTCCTGCTACTGATGCTGCTTATCCACGCGCCTCAAAACTTCCGGTGGCCTGTGCCATTGTTGAAAGGGCGCTTGAACGCACGCATATGTACTATGTATGCACATTAGAGTGGTCCAAAAACAGTGAAGTCGGAATTGTAATGCTCTCACCCTCTAGCATTGTTCCATATCGAAAAAAAGTATACCCCTATTTTTTATTTTCAAATCATAAAATATTTAGAGGTCGCTCAAAGCGCTTAAAGTTTTGCATGTATTTTTATATGGAAAAAATAAATTTTTTCGTAGAAATGGTATAGAATTCGTGAAAGCTAATATTTTTCGATCGGAAAACTCTGGTTCTCTTCAGAAGGCTTTCAATAATAATACCCAATTGTCTATTTAACCATTTTTTAATGTAAACGACTTTTTTATTGGTCGCCCCATTGTATTTTTCGGGGTTTTTGTGAGTTATTGGCGGACCTATAAATTACAGTTGCAATGAAAAAATGGTTAAATAAACAAGTGGGTAGTATTACTAGAAATCTCCTGCAGAGCACAAAAATTCCGACTTTACTTTTTCACATGCATTTTTGGACCACCCTAATTCACATATGTATGTATGTACAAAACACTTTTAATAACTCGAGTTGAATAAATGGTTTTTTGATAGCTTCGTTTTACGTACATTGTCAGCTGCTATCGTCGATTGCAATGCAATTGCATATCTTGCTCACGCCCTCCACTCGCCTCAACAGCAACACCAGCAACGGTGCGTTAACGCCTTTGGCCTTTGACATCATCCATTCATTGATTCTTTCTTTCTTTTGTTCACTATCGAAATGTTGTCGCCTTCTTTTTTGTTCGAAGTTATTGGCACAGTCACTGCAATTCGAGATTATTGCTGGGATTAAACGCGGGTGCATTGGTATTTGCATGGTGAATAAAAAAAGTTATGTATGTACACGTAAATAACTGGGAACTCACATAGTGGAAACCCCCACATGCTGCAGAAATATGTGCGTTTAGTTTTGCAGATAAGTACATATACGCATATTAAAAAAAGTTTAGTACTCTTGTCAGTCTTGCTCCGACAAACTGTTAGTTAAATGGTGACAAAAATTGAGATTAATTCTCGCAGGCTGCCAAGTTACATAAAATTAATTTTTTTTAGTTGATTACACTGGTCAACAGTGGTTTTGGTGCACTTAGGTCCTTATACTTATTACTATATGTGACCTGGTCTACGTAAGGGAGCTTACGTGCGAAAACTAGTTTTCTGTGAAAAAGCTGTTAAAAGTAAGCAACTCGTTTCGTCAGTTTCTCATTATCTCGTTAATTGTTCTCCGCGCCGGACGTCCAGTAAGTGTTGTTGTTGGTCCAGTAAGTGTTGTTGTTGGTCGGAATATTATTATAGTTCATCGTGTAAGTTGCTAGTGTGGAACATTTAAAAAAGTAACACTGAAGAAGTGACGTTTACTGTTTCTGTTGATTATCGTCTTCGCATTTCGCATGAAATGAAACATGAGTGTTGATGAGAAGTTCAGTGCCGTATACGGACAATATTTCCAATATTTCTTCGGTATTTTCAAAAGTAAGTATGCCGTCAGTAACATCGACACGTATGCAGATTTACTGCAGTGTGTCGAGGCATCATCACCTGGGGGTTATAATAAAGCTGTATCGGCTGAAAAAGTCGTCTGGTATGAATGGGACAGCTATTTTAAACCACTGTACAAGTCACTTGTTGGAATAACGCAATTCCATCATTTCATAATCTCTACAGATTGTGTAAAAACAAAGAAATTCGCAGACAGTGAAGAAGTGCAGTCCTTTAAGCTTCTGTTAAAACCTATCGATCCTGAAATGCCGAAAGTTATACAACCAGCCGATTTATCTTTGGAACGTCAGTGGTACATCTATCACAATCTTCGCAGCTTAGTTTCGGATATATCTAAAGTAGATATTGTGGCTCCATTGCCGAAAGATTTGCCATCGAAGAAACGGAAGGCAAAAACTAGTGAAGATGTTCTCAAACCAGACGAGGAACCAGGTCCATCTTCCTCAGGATCAACACGTAAAAAGATCTCAAGGAAAACGACAACAAAGAAAAATACATAAACTACTCTAGTGTATAATCATGTCTTTATAGCTTATAATTCAATGTATTTTGTTCATTACCAATAAATTATATTTTGTCGTATTTTTACTCTTCTTTCTCTACATTTTTAGTACACTTCTAAGCAAGTTAGGATTTTCTGCTTTTCACCACGTGAAAAAGCATCTCATCTTCCATCCGAATCAACCAAAAAGTGAAAATTGATTTTTTGACACCTAAGCCCCCTTTCCGTAGACCAGGTCACATATACTATTATAGAAAATGATACCATCGATGGTTTTCAATAGTTTTATAGCAGCGATGGGCAAGAGAGCTTTTACTCAGAACGCGCCTATACAAAATTTATAAAAAGCTTAAAAGAGCTTTGCCCGCGGGCAAGGCAGCGCTCATAACCGTTTTATAGACAACGATCGATAATATTACACAAATATATATACACATATTATATTGAATGGATTTAAAAGCTAAAAAATAGAACTTTTCATTTATTAGAAAATTCAAAATAAAACCAGTAAAAAGGACAAAACAAAACATTTATTTTTCTTAAACCAAAAAAAAGTTTCCCGACAACAATTTGCCTTTGGCAAGTTAACGTGAATGGAAAACTTTATATTTATGAGTGCCAAGGCGAATTTATATAAGGTGGTCACATTTCATCAGCTGTGAGTGGCGTTTGATTGTCAAAATTTTGTATTTTGCTAGAGAGTGAGTGAAAACTTGAGAGTGTTTGCATTTTTTGTCGCCCTCTTTCATTCGGGGAAGTAATTTGAAAATGGCCCGCTAAAAGCAATAACAAAATACAAGTAATTGTTGAATTTGTTGAATCGATACCACCTTATATGAATTCGCCTTGATGAGTGCAAAGTAAAATACCAACGATAGGGATGAAACGATACCATGCAGTTATCGATACTTTTACTTGGAAGTAGTATCCAAAGAAAGTATCGATACCTACTCTTATCGATACTTTTGGCTATGAAGGCATTCATAATAAGTTAAATTTAATTTTTTAGGTCATAAGTTAATGATTATCTGCACTGAGGGAAATAATGCATAGTAAAAATTAATACTTTATATTTGATTACCGTTTAAAAATGTTAGTATTTAAAAATAATATTTTTGTACAAAATTTATTAAGCACATATTTGACTGTTCACATCCTAGTTTGTGTCTGTAAGTGTACATACCCAGCCAGCAAAATATCCGAAAGCCGATCCGAAAACGGAAAAAGGTCGATGAAAACCAGATTTTTGTCCGTTTACCGATTCCATTTCCGGATACTTTAATGATCCGCTTTCCCAGTAAAGTGTGCGGCAGAAACGTATATACAGAGAAGTACCGAAAATGGTGGTGAACATGGGCGTAGCCAGGTAGGGGCAGGGGGGTGCTCGAGCCCCCTTAACTTTCAAATTTTCCTTATATATAAATAAAATAGAACCCTGAAATGCCAGCTTAATAACATGATTTTAGCCTGCACAACTGTGCAATATAAACCAGATTTTAAGAAGTTATCTGAAAATATGAAGATTCAAGCATCATATTAAGTTTATTGGGCATGTGCTGCGAGTCGTACGATTTGAAATCGGTGCAATTTGCAAACTATTTTTGATTATTTTTAGGGAAAGTAATAAGTATTTCAAATGAAATGTTTACAATAAAATGAATGTTCTTCATTAAAATATTATGCACTGTTATTAATTTAACTTAACTGTATAAACTTTAATAAAAAAAAAAATTTAAAAGGATCGGTAGAATATATACATTGAATATAAGAAGAGTGAAACGAGTTAACGCAGTTAATATTGAAGTTAAGCTAGCGGTGCCCGCGTATTATATCGATAGTTTCAGAGTAGCCCTTTGTCCACGTTCTGTTGGACACCACTGTTCTAAAGTATGTAAGTTTGTACATTCATGAGCTTGTGTTTGCAGGGCCAATATACCTACGTTGCTGTTAACACATTTATATGGACACGCTTGAACTATATTTTCGCCTATATAAGTTATTTTTTATTATTATTGTATTAAGTAGTGCAGATTTTTAGCTTTCGAAAGAAAAAATAAAAACCTGCTCATTTATTGCAGTTTTTTGCCAATGCATAAAATCATTTTTTATTTTTTGTCAGTGTCATCAGATCTGCACGATTCGTTTTATTTTCAAAAATAAAGTGTCAGATTAAAAAGCTTGACCTGTAGACATTAGAGGTCTATTTTTTTTAAGAGTTGCCACCTGTTAAAAAACTGTATTCAAATTTTTGAATAAGTTAAATGAATTATTAAGGGATGGGTATAAATTGAAATGCGAATGAAAAGGGTTTATTTCTTAACTACATGTTGAGGATTGCCACCTGTTAAAAAATCAAATTCCATTGGAACTAAGGCAATTAGGTTATTGGAATAGATAGGTATCACCATATGGGAGTCGGACGAAAGAGGTTTCAAGAGGGTTTTAGCTTGCAAATATTACGAAGATGGTTGCCATCTGTTTGTAATGTCAAATTTAGTTAAACTAAAATAATAATTGTGTCAAACTAAAGGTTTACCCTGCTATGGAGGTATCTTACGAAGTTATAAGTGATGGTCAAAATTGCAGTACCCAAGCATACGAAACAAATATTCGCTTTGATTTTTCGAAAGCCAACTTTAAAATGCTTAACAAAGAACTGTCTAAATTGTCGTGGCCTGCAATTAAAGAAAATATTGAACAAAGCGTTGCACTATTTAACTTAACTTTACATAAATTATTTGAAAAGCATGTGCCTAAACGCATGTATGTTCCTGAAGAGCAAACACAGTTATGCTTCACTAAAGAACTGAAAAATTTGAAAAACAGAAAGTCGCGTTATTTTAGATTACACAAAAAAACCGGTTTACACTCATACTATGTAAAATACTCACTTTTGCGTCATAAGTTTTTTGAATTAAACAAAAAGTGTTATAAAGCTTACTTGTGTAAAATCAAACGGCGTGTAATGTATAACCCCAAATCATTTTATGACTTCGTAAACTCCAGGCGAAATGTACGTGGGTTTCCTTCCGCCATGAAGTATCAAAATACCGTCTCTAGTGATAATCAAACAATTTCTAACATGTTCGCTCAGTTTTTTAAATCCCATTATTCCATTAACTCACATGCTAACATTGACTATCCTTTTAAACTATGTCCAATGAACTCAATAAATATCCCAGTAATATCTCCCGATGATGTAGTAGTTTATCTGAAATCCTTAAAGCAGTCCTTCAGCTATGGTCCTAACCAGATCCCTACTTGTATTCTTATAAATTGTTCTAATTATCTCTATGAGCCGTTAACAGCGATATTTAATTTATCTCTTAAAGAGGGCGTTTTTCCAACCATATGGAAGGAATCGTTCATAACCCCGTTACATAAAAGCGGTAGCAGATCTTCAGTGGAGAACTACCGGGGAATAGCTAAGCTTTCTGCAATTCCTAAATTATTTGAAGCAATTATAACAAATCAGTTGACGCATTCATTAAGCATTAAGCATTGAGTTTGCAAGGGCAAATCAAAAGCATTTAGTGAGAGCAAAACTGTTGATGTTATATATACTGACTTCAGTAAAGCATTTGACAAAGTGTGCCACTCGTTGCTCATCTAAAAACTTGATCTTCTTGGTCTTCCACCTAATTTTCTACGTTGGATCTCTTCATACCTCTATGATAGATCACAAAGGGTAATGTTTAAAAATACTATCTCTGACGTCATTGATGTTACTTCAGGAGTCCCTCAAGGTAGCCACCTAGGCCCGGTTCTGTTCTTGCTTTTTATAAACGATATTTCTACAGATATACAATTTTCCAAAATTTTAATGTATGCAGATGATGTAAAGCTTTATAAATCGTACGTTTCAATTAAAGAAAGGTCTTTGCTACAATCAGACTGAGACAGCATGGCTTACTGGTGTCAAGTAAATCTTATGCCTCTAAATCTTAAGAAATGTAAAGTAATGAGCTTCTCGCGAAGAGCTGTTCATCCCACTTCTTATACAATAGGTAACCATAACCTGGAACAGGTATACAATTTTGTGGATCTTGGTATCACAATGGATCCTAAGCTTAATTTTAATCTTCATATTAATGTGACAGTCAACAAGGCTAAAGGTGTACTTGCATTTGTGAAACGATGGTCAAAAGAATTTTGTGACCCTTATATCACTAAAACCCTGTTTACAACATTAGTTAGGCCAATTCTGGAATACGGTTCGGTGGTTTGGAATCCAAGGTATCAAATTTACTCAGACAAGATAGAGTCAATTCAAAAACAATTCCTACTTTTTGCTTTAAGAAATTTCCGTTGGGATTCTCAATATAACCTTCCACCTTATACGAGCCGATTAAAACTTATTAATCTTCCTACACTTTCCAGCCGCAGGTAAATGCTTGGTACAATTTTTATAGTTAAATTACTAACAGGCTCAATTTCAAGTCCGCTTCTTCTTGGCGAAGTTAGCCTTAATGTTCCCTCCCGGGTATCAAGACACTTTTTCCCCCTATTTCTGAAAGCTTGTGAAACTAATTTTGAATTGCACGACCCACTCTGTTGCTTATGCCAGGATTTTAACTCGCATTCCAGCACGTTTGATATATCAGATACGCTTTTAAGCGTTAAGAAATCGATACTGTCCTCTCTCAATAAATGAATCATTAAAATAAAGACAAAATCGGCTGATGAATTTAGTTCTGTAGCTGAACAGTTTTAGATCTCGACACTTAACAAACTCCTGCCTATCGTGACTCGGCGCAAAAATTGAAAATACGGGTTCCGTACGTCATGCGGACTGCGCCCCTCGTGCGGTTGGGCGGGAATGGAGGGTAAAAACCGTTGGGATATTATTATTATTATTATTATCGTATTTGTTATTTTATTACAAGTACATACTGTGTCAGTCAGTGATTTGTTCTGATTACATTCCTTTTAAATTACTGGACTCTTAAATTACCTCAGGAATGTTTTTAGTCTTTACTTATTTCTTGCTTAATATGTCAAATTTTTTCTTTTGTCTGAAACTCTAATTGATATACATATTTCAGTTACCTTATTCCCTTAATTAAAGTGAATTTGGTTTTTTAAAAATGTGGCAACACTTCCACGTGTCTTTTAAAAGTAAAGCATTTGAAAAACCATTTCAGTTGATACCCATATTGTAATATCTAGTTCATTTAACTTATTAAATAATTTAAATAAAATTTGTAACATGTGGCACCCCGTTTCAAAAAAAATAAAACCTTACTGCACATCTACAGGCCAAGTCCTGTCATTCGACACCTCACTTTTGAAAATAGAACGAACTTTATGTACATACTAGGGATGTCAATCCCGGGATCCCGGGATTTCGGGATCACGGGATCCCGGTCTTTTTTAAGTCCCGAATATGCCGGGATTAGTCGATTTAAATCCCGGGATTGCTGGAAACAATTTTTTTGTTAGCCAATTAAATTTGTATCACAAATATCCCCTCTCAAGGGCAAAACAAGAATTTTTTGCAACCCTTAATGCTATAATTTCTTTAAGATCGCATTTCCATCAAAAGAAGGAATAATTTTGCTTCGCTCAAAATGGAATAGGTGATGCACTTATATATTTATTTTTTATTTAACATTTTAAATTGATCTCAAACAGTGGTTTAAAAAATTTTATATAGTTACATAGGCAGTTAATGCTGTACCAAATACAGTCACTTAGCAAGATATTTTGCATCGATTTTTTTTTGCAATATTCAAAATATTTTTCATGGTATTTTTTTGTTAATTAAAAAAAATATATAGCTTATTTTACAACAAAAATCATGTAAATCAAAATTTCACACTTTAGAGAAAGTTGGTTTAAGTTCACCAAATTATCATAAAAATATCAAACTTTTTAATCATAATTTTTACAAAAAATTCTATTATGCAGTTTTATAGCCCATTCAATTTAATACAATAAAGTGCAATTTTAAATTTGCTAAAATCTCCCTTGATTTTTGAATTTTTTTTACTGACGATGTTGGGCATTTTCTTCCTTATAACGAACTTTTTTGTGGCAAAAAAAAAACTATAAAATGTCAACGGGATGTTTTAGCAACTTCAAAATTGCACATACATATATATTTTTTTAAATTAACAAAAAAATACCATGAAAAATATTCTGAATATTGCAAAAAAAATCTATGCAAAATATTTCTGTGAGTGACCGTATATGCATTTGTACTTGTAGTACAAAAACTATGTTATAAATTAATGAGGATATGTACATACATACATACATATATGTTTGCCAAATTTTATGTTTGTTTTTTGTTGATTGAAAATACTGATTTATCGCCTTCATATATATGTAAATGAATTACAATAAATTGTACTTTTCTTTTGTTATATCAATCTGATTTAAAATACTATAATAGGATGATCACAGATGTGTTGCACTTTTGCCTGAATTTCGGGACGGTCCCGGGATTGTATTTTCAGATCCCGAAAATCCCGGGATCGACAAAACCCCGAAAATTTACAGCCCTAGTACAAACATATGTAAATGCCACAAGAATCCAAATTATCAACTTCAAACTGCATTTACGGCGAAAGTATTAAAGTTATCCAAATGCATTTTTGAATTAAGCGTCCTCAATTTTACTAGGACGCGAATTTTCATTTGAATGCGTCCATAATTATATTTTTGACCACATTTTATATAGTGCTTCCCACTGTGTGACGTCAGTAATTCAAAAGTGATTTAAAAATTCAGTGAAATGAGCTTAGAGAAGAAGTATGGGTATCAAATTAAAGAATAAATTCTGTAGAATTTAATCAAATTAAATTTTTTGGTGCATAAGGACGGGTAAGTATTGAAAACGTCCTTCTAAAATTTTATCCTTGAAATTTCGAAATATTTGTGTTTGAAAAAGTTATATGTTAAGGACTTATATAAACTCGATAACATCCTCGAGTTTCGTCCTTCTAACTTTGTCAGCTTAAAAAATTACCTATTCGTCCTTGTGAATCCAAAAAATTTCATTATATCAATATCAATTTTTTTTTTTATTCCAATTAATTCCCTCGACCTAACACTAACATATGTGTAAGCGCCAATCTATTATTATTATGTGTATAAAATAATTTTAAGTTCGTTTGTTAGACGGACAAAAGCTCGAAAGCGGCTTGACTGGTTTCAGTAACCGTTGTTGGAAATAAAGCAAAACTCAGATTTTGGTATTATTTCCCATTTAAAAGTGAAATAAAGCAAATTTTGCGTTAATGCCGTTTGTGCTATTTCGCCGATTTATCGTGTACACAGGCGGACGGACGGACAGACACTCACGGCTTAATCGATTTCTGTTTTTCATTCTGAGCATTTATGTATACATAAGCCGTAATCGATTCGCCAACAGTTAGCGAGTGGCGTGGTGGTGGAAACGAACGAACCCAATGAGGTACAACAAAACCAGTGTTGCCAGAACTTTTTGGATGAACCGGCTAAATTGGCAAATAAAACCGGCTAAAAACGGTTAAAATGTTTCAACTAAATTTCACATGTTTTATTTAAATAAATCACGAGTAAAAATACTATTTCTTGGAGAGAAGTTACAAATTCGAGCCGGAAAAAATTTTGCCAGCAAGAATTTGCAATTAGGAAAAAGATATGATTGTGGCACATGGTTGGATTTTTTGTCGACGATATAAAAATTTTCAAACTAGAGCGATTTTAAAATGAAAAATGTAAGTTAATACTTGTTTACTTAATTAATTTAGTTAATTAATTAGTTAATTTAATTCCAATGATTTGAAAGGTACTCGGAAAAAAAAACTATTTATTTCTATTACTATCTGATATTTTGAGTGATAATTCTCGCTGGATTTTCAACGAACAAACCTATTATCTTCCCTACAAGGCCTTTTCAGACGGACCGATTCTCAATACACTCAAATAGAAACCAATACACATAAAAACGCTGTAAAGATCTCCCTTCAATTTTAAGGCAGTAAAGCAACGACCTTAAGTTAACATCAACCGAGGCCATATGTTGACAAGGGATGCAAAATTACAGTTACATAAAAGAACTGGGCAGATTTTTCAGAAATCCCTTCAATTCTGATGTAAAATATGATGCTAAAAGACTGCAGATCTCCCATTTAGATTGCTTTACATAAAAATTTGTGCGTTTGTTTAAAAAAATACATGTGCGTACATAGTGCTCGAAAATATCAATTTTTTCATTACCTTAAACCTTTGGGAGTGGGCAAAAATTATGTTTTTTAATTTAGGCAGAATTGAATATGCGCTATCTGGGAAGACAATATCTACATGTAATATTTATTCTGTTTGTTGGCACTATACCCAAACACAAGCGCATCCTAAGAGTCTTAACTGTGAAACAGTTTCTTATTTTCTAAGTTTGCGAATAAAACTTCACACTTAAAATTAAGACATTCGTTCGTTCGTTTAAAATAAAAATAAGCAATCCTGCCTGACATGAAAATTTTCTCCACGATAAGGCTAGTAGCCATTTCTAACAGATTTTGGGTCGCTTAGTCAAAAATGGAAACATATATAGATATTTGAAATTTAAGAAAACAAGGCAAATAGCAAAATCGGCTAAAAACGGCTAGTTTTTTTCTGCAAAACGGCTAACAAATCGGCTGCCGGCTAATCGAAATTTCTCCGGCTGTTTGCTATCGCAACCGGCTAAATCTAGCCGGAAAACGGCTAAAATGGCAACACTGAACAAAACTCCCTATCGTCTATCCGTGCTAGCTAACTTTGTTGTTGCTTTCACATGCAAAATTCTTCTTTAAGCGACCGGAACTCAAACATAGCGAGCGAGAAGTGGCGAATCGATGACGGCTATATATTTGTCTACATCTTTTTCTATTCGTTTTAGCTGATACAAATAACCGTTATGTGAACAAAGTTATAATAGCCCTGTGCATTTAGTGCGCTTGGGTATAAAAACAACAGGGATTACCTAAGCAGTGGAGGGGCAGGGGGCTCAAAACTTTGCTTACTTTTGCCGACAAGGGGGAGGCAGGGGTTCAAAATGACTAAAACTCTGCTTACGTTACACTTGAATGACCCCCTTCAGTTGGCTCCTTGTTCATGATTAAAACTTAAACTCTCGTCCTGAGACAGATGCCACAACTTGTTGATAAATTATACATGTAAATCCATAAGCATGTAAATACGTTTGTTTTGCCTTAAATATACGTGCATATGTATATGCATGTACAAATAAACTGCTATCACTCCTCAACCTTACTTACTATGATCTTAAAAATAAAATAAAAAGAGGTCAAAACTTTGATTTCTGTTCGAAACGGTGAATAAAGCCAGGCAGCCTAACAGTTCAAATTTCTAGTATTTCTATTGTTCGCCTTGAGACGCCTAAAAAGCGTCTGCGTGTCTGCGAAAAAGGACGACTTCCGCTCTTCACAACACAATGAACATCCTCGATCGTTTCGCATTATAATTATGATTTCGTCTGCTTTACCCGCCTATTCGACTGCTTATTTTCTACTTCTACTGCATGCCTATATTTGCACTTAAGGGCATATGTACATATACATACATACATGTGTATGTTCATGCACTTAATTGATGTATGGATGCTATTTCATTATTTGAATGACTTTTGAGTTGACTTGATTTCGGTTTCACATCTGATT
>NW_023458560.1:2499956-2504514 GCF_013731165.1 Rhagoletis pomonella | reverse complement strand
ATTTGAATGACTTTTGAGTTGACTTGATTTCGGTTTCACATCTGATTACTGACACAATGCTTTCAAGATTCCTGTGAATTACCTCCTTTGCTTTTCATATCAACATATGCAATATGTACTTGCAAACATTTACAAGTGTGTGAGCAAAAAGAGCGGGACTTTTGCAAGGGAATTTCATAAAATAATATCGATATTTGTAGGTCTATGGGAATGCAAATCTGCATATTCCACTTGGCCCTGACGCGGCGGGTTGCCAACGCCGCCATACAAATAGAAGTCAACAATTTACAAGATACTTTGGCAAGCAGAAAAGAAACAACAATGTAAAAACCGGGAACATATCTGTGTAGGTGCGATGACCAGTCGTACCGATTTCAGCGTGACTACCTATTTTAAGAAAGTTGTTCCGTTGAATATGTTTTGAAAATCGGGATGTATCGAATTTTAAATTTTGTATGGATGTAATAGGCCCGTTGCTAGTTAACTAATATGGTTACATTAACCAATAACTTTTTATTTCACAGTATCTACTAATATAGTTAAACAATGTACATCCATTAGTTTACCTGTTGTTTTTCTATTAGTTAACTAATGACTGTGAAAACGGCACATAGAAGGAAAAACTACCTCATCAGCGGCCCATATCAAACTAAAAATTATTCGATAACCGGATGAGGTTTGCAGCTCCCTTCTTCCTGTGGTCCTTTTTATCTTGTATGCTGTAAATATGATATTACAGCAATATTTTAGTCTACCTCTCCTGATTGAATGCAAAATATCTTTTAAACCGGTGGAAATTATAGTTTCATATTATTTTAAAGAATGCCAATAATATCTAATAATGTTTTCTTAAAAAATCAAGGCAACGAATTATTAGATATTAGAATTTTTGTTGGGATTTTATAACTATTTTTGATTACGCGTTTTTGTTTTAAACAAATAATGTATGTAATATTAGCTTTAAATTAGTGAAATTACGGATTTGAATAATATTTTGTAGACATATGGTCACCGTATTTTTTGCGGAGTGGTCGACAACTTATTGCTGATTTCAGTGTTTGCAGTAGGATCGACGAACGGATCATTACTCGTACTCGACACTGGCGGAACGACGGCGAGATCGGGATAATATGTATATAGAGCGATGCCCTAAATGTATTTGGAATGTACTTGCATACATAAGGACATATACGTACGTACATAGGTACATGTATGCATGCATGTTTTCCTGCGCATATTTAGACATACATATGCATATACAACATGGTGGCGGCCTACGTTCTGGGGAATGAACAAAAGCAAATCGCATTCATGCGCATGCTGTCCTGCAATTACGGTTATGCGATAAAAGCGTACTCAATAGCTCAAGCTTACATATGTGTATGTACATGCATATACATATGCACGTACTACGTAAGTGAAAATGTTTATATATATATATTTGTATATTTTATATATGTATGAAATTAAAATATGAGAATTGTGCTTCTCTTTGTTGTAGTGCGCAGTATGTACCGATGTGCATATGCACATACTATACATACGTATGTGGGCCATTCCATCTCAAATCATCCAGGCTGATCTGTCTTAGAACAATTTAAGGAAACACTTTTTTCTTTATGTTCCCATATCCGAGAGTTTCGAGTTTGGAATTTTTCTATGAGTTTCCGAACTTTTCTTGTTTCCTCAGTCAAGTGCAACTATTATTGAAAATACTCATCCGCCACAACCTGCAACCACTTTTTAATTAATTTCTTGCATTCGCATTCGCTTTTAACTCCAACCTTTCTCCATTGGACGATTTTATGAGATTTTTTCAGCATAAGTGTGATTTTAAGTCAAAACTTATACTATCTCACTTATTAATCAAATTTTACATTTATCGATGTAAGAAAAAAATGTCTTGATCATGGCCTTCAACGCAGTAAATTTTTACAACATATTATTTGATAAAAAATTTAAAAACTCCTCTAAATTCAAAAAAAGTTGCACTTAAAAGAGATAAAAAGAAGAGTTTGGAAACTCAGATACCAAATTCCATTACTCGAAAATCTTGGATATCTGAAAAAAAGAAAAATATCTCCTTGAACTGTTCAAGGAACAATCCCTGTAAATGTTATCGTAAACTTACAAGGAAATCCGGCAACTGTCTTTCAACTCGCCAAAGTCTTTCGAAAGGCAAAAGTCTTTCGTAAGACAATTGCCAATTCAGGCAACTATCTTGAAAGCACTTTTCTGTCTGTCTTATAGCAATAAGTTTTCTAAAAAATTAAATGAAATTAAAAAATATATTTTTTATAAGAATAAAAACTACAAATTAAAGGAAAAGCAAAGAAAAAATATTAAATTAAAAAGAGAAAAGAATAATGAAAGCTGAAATGAAGCTTTTTTGTGTAACACTTTCTTTCCCGAAGAAACAAAATCTTTCAATCTGTCTTGCCTACTGTCTTTCAATTGTCTTACAAAAGACTTTCAACTATCTTAGCCAGAATTGCCCTGTTTAAGCCAATTGCACTCAACCTAGGCGACTTGAGATGGAGTGGCCCATATTAAGTGCTTAAGTAGAATAAATGTCTTGATCTTGAAATAATTTTTTAGCAGAAACGACGCAGCGGTTTCCCGTTGAGTTAATTACGGAGCAACGAGTTCATATTGCGATACATAGATAAATACTTCGTAAATATATGTAGGTATATGTACATATGTATGTAGGTACAAATTAATGGAAATACATACCTCTACTTTGCGACTTGAACTTTACTAAGTCAAATTCCCATACACGTATGCTTTCATTTTCATTGTTGAGCCGTATGGTATGTAAAGGGTAGTCCATATAGTGGTTTATTTAAAAAAAATTAAATTAATTATTAAATTAAATGGACAGAAATCAATTTTTTCCAGTATATTATTGCTTTATTCGAAAGAGCAAAGAGTGCCATTATTTATGTAACACGACTTAATTCATGTGGCTGCCTCGGCTAACTTCGCAGTAGCCATCCTGCTAACCCAGTTTTCCAAGACTTTGGTGACGGTTTCTGGCTCTATCTCACGAATAGTTTGCTCTATATTCGCCTCGGTAGCCAGAAACGTTAATCGTCCGAGATGGCCAATTGACATCGTCGAGGTGGCTGATAACATGATTACCGAACTTGGCACGCAAAAGAGCGATTGTGGCAAGGGCTGTGTGTGGAGCGCCACCTTGCTCAAACCAAAGTTTTTCCAAGTCCATTTCTTCAGTTTTCTGACCACAAAAATTAGTCATCGTTGGCCGAAATGGCGTTTCCAGCAGCATTTTCGAAGAAAAATGACTTTCTGTCAAAGTTTGCAATGGGAAAGAGCTGTAACTGCATATGAATAAGAAAAATCAGTATATGGACATTAGGCATATGAGTTTTTTAAATTAAATATACCTATGAGGACAGCATGAGCAGTGATGAAAACCCAAGAACAATAACGTTTTTGTCAAAATTAGCTACAAAAAGTTTCCGCGGGACCCAAGAATAATAACGTTTTTGTCAAAATTAGCTACAAAAGTTTCCGCAGGACCCTTCGAGAATGAAAACAATCATACAGATGTACTTATATACATACAAATACGTATGTCATTAGAGTGGTCCAATTTTTGTAGGGGGGGGGGGGAAATTTCATCCTAGAAAACGGGTCACCACCTCAGTTTTTTCCTTTTGATATTTGAAATATCTATACCAACTTTAAATTTTCTACTGTAACCAATACAGGGTGCTCGATGACTTTGAAATGCGCTACTGGATCGCGGTGAAACTGGCAAAAATATTGCTGATTTTTACAAAATGCTATTGTTGCCATGACAACTGAAGCTTGTGATATTTTTGTAGATAGTTTAAATTTGAAATGGTCTTAGCTTGCTTAACCAATTGCTTGATTAATATATGTACTAGATGCTTTCCATTTCCAGACAACCGGTCAGGTACGAGCAAGATTTTTTATTTCGACCAAACTCAAATACATTGTTTGTTGGTCCAAATAATGAGACACGTATTTTTTCTTTTGGCTCGGAAAAATTTTTCGGCCGAATTAAACGCGATTGTGTTTTCAGGCAAAAATCGATTATTCGAATTGACAGTGAGAATGTTTTTTTAAAATGACCATAACTTTGTCAAAATTTAATAGATTCCAACAATGTTTTTACTCAAATGTCAGTAATTCTTGTCACTTCAAGATAGAATGATACAGTTATTGATTTTCATTATTTAAAATTTTTTATTTAACAATAAACAAAAAGTGCATATATTTTTTTTTAAATTTAATTTCTCAAAAAGTGTATTTTTTTTCTCTCAAACTTTTTTACCGGGAAAGAAACACTTTGAACTACAATCAACCCAAATCTCTAATAGCGAAGATTTTTTTTTCTGAGTTATGATTTTTTTATAGAAAATATACGTTTTTGTGGTACATACTACAATAGTCTTATATTGTTTAACTAAATGGAACATATGTATGTAATATATCAGCAAAAAATACAGCCGTGATCATTTTTTGTGTATCAAATAGATATTAGAACACACTTTCCACCATACAG
>NW_023458560.1:2496754-2499856 GCF_013731165.1 Rhagoletis pomonella | reverse complement strand
ACTGTTATTAATTTAACTTAACTGTATAAACTTTAATAAAAAAAAAATTTAAAAGGATCGGTAGAATATATACATTGAATATAAGAAGAGTGAAACGAGTTAACGCAGTTAATATTGAAGTTAAGCTAGCGGTGCCCGCTTATTATAGCGATAGTTTCAGAGTAGCCCTTTGTCCACGTTCTGTTGGACACCACTGTTCTAAAGTATGTAAGTTTGTACATTCATGAGCTTGTGTTTGCAGGGCCAATATACCTACGCTGCTGTTAACACATTTATATGGACACGCTTGAACTATATTTTCGCCTATATAAGTTATTTTTTATTATTATTGTATTAAGTAGTGCAGATTTTTAGCTTTCGAAAGAAAAAATAAAAACCTGCTCATATATTGCAGTTTTTTGCCAATGCATAAAATCATTTTTTATTTTTTGTCAGTGTCATCAGATCTGCACGATTCGTTTTATTTTCAAAAATAAAGTGTCAGATTAAAAAGCTTGACCTGTAGACATTAGAGGTCTATTTTTTTAAGAGTTGCCACCTGTTAAAAAACTGTATTCAAATTTTTGAATAAGTTAAATGAATTATTAAGGGATGGGTATAAATTGAAATGCGAATGAAAAGGGTTTATTTCTTAACTACATGTAGAGGATTGCCACCTGTTAAAAAATCAAATTCCATTGGAACTAAGGCAATTAGGTTATTGGAATAGATAGGTATCACCATATGGGAGTCGGACGAAAGAGGTTTCAAGAAGGTTTTAGCTTGCAAATATTACGAAGATGGTTGCCATCTGTTTTTAATGTCAAATTTAGTTAAACTAAAATAATAATTGTGTCAAACTAAAGGTTTACCCTGCTATGGAGGTATCTGACGAAGTTATAAGTGATGGTCAAAATTGCAGTACCCAAGCATACGAACCAAATATTCGCTTTGATTTTTCGAAAGCCAACTTTAAAATGCTTAACAAAGAACTGTCTAAATTGTCGTGGCCTGCATTTAAAGAAAATATTGAACAAAGCGTTGCACTTTTTAACTTAACTTTACAAAAATTATTTGAAAAGCATGTGCCTAAACGCATGTATGTTCCTGAAGAGCAAACACAGTTATGCTTCACTAAAGAACTGAAAAATTTGAAAAACAGAAAGTCGCGTTATTTTAGATTACACAAAAAAACCGGTTTACACTCATACTATGTAAAATACTCACTTTTGCGTCATAAGTTTTTTGAATTAAACAAAAAGTGTTATAAAGCTTACTTGTGTAAAATCAAACGGCGTATAATGTATAACCCCAAATCATTTTATGACTTCGTAAACTCCAGGCGAAATGTACGTGGGTTTCCTTCCGCCATGAAGTATCAAAATACCGTCTCTAGTAATAATCAAACAATTTCTAACATGTTCGCTCAGTTTTTTAAATCCCATTATTCCATTAACTCACATGCTAACATTGACTATCCTTTTAAACTATGTCCAATGAACTCAATAAATATCCCAGTAATATCTCCCGATGATGTAGTAGTTTATCTGAAATCCTTAAAGCAGTCCTTCAGCTATGGTCCTAACCAGATCCCTACTTGTATTCTTATAAATTGTTCTAATTATCTCTATGAGCCGTTAACAGCGATATTTAATTTATCTCTTAAAGAGGGCGTTTTTCCAACTATATGGAAGGAATCGTTCATAACACCGTTACATAAAAGCGGTAGCAGACCTTCAGCTAAGCTAGCTAAGCTTTCTGCAATTCCTAAATTATTTGAAGCAATTATAACAAATCAGTTGACGCATTCATTAAGCATTAAGCATTGATTTTGCAAGGGCAAATCAACTTCTACAAATTTACTCGAATTAACATCCTACATCTCAAAAGCATTTAGTGAGAGCAAAACTGTTGATGTTATATATACTGATTTCTGTAAAGCATTTGACAAAGTGTGCCACTCGTTGCTCATCTATAAACTTGATCTTCTTGGTCTTCCACCTAATTTTCTACGTTGGATCTCTTCATACCTCTATGATAGATCACAAAGGGTATTGTTTAAAAATACTATCTCTGACGTCATTGATGTTACTTCAGGAGTCCCTCAAGGTAGCCACCTAGGCCCGGTTCTGTTCTTGCTTTTTATAAACGATATTTCTACAGATATACAATTTTCCAAAATTTTAATGTATGCAGATGATGTAAAGCTTTATAAATCGTACGTTTCAATTAAAGAAAGGTCTTTGCTACAATCAGACTTAGACAGCATGGCTTACTGGTGTCAAGTAAATCTTATGCCTCTAAATCTTAAGAAATGTAAAGTAATGAGCTTCTCGCGAAGAGCTGTTCATCCCACTTCTTATACAATAGGTAACCATAACCTGGAACAGGTATACAATTTTGTGGATCTTGGTATCAGAATGGATCCTAAGCTTAATTTTAATCTTCATATTAATGTGACAGTCAACAAGGCTAAAGGTGTACTTGCATTTGTGAAACGATGGTCAAAAGAATTTTGAGACCCTTATATCACTAAAACCCTGTTTACAACATTAGTTAGGCCAATTCTGGAATACGGTTCGGTGGTTTGGAATCCAAGGTATCAAATTTACTCAGACAAGATAGAGTCAATTCAAAAACAATTCCTACTTTTTGCTTTAAGAAATTTCCGTTGGGATTCTCAATATAACCTTCCACCTTATACGAGCCGATTAAAACTTATTAATCTTCCTACACTTTCCAGCCGCAGGTAAATGCTTGGTACAATTTTTATAGTTAAATTACTAACAGGCTCAATTTCAAGTCCGCTTCTTCTTGGCGAAGTTAGCCTTAATGTTCCCTCCCGGGTATCAAGACACTTTTTCCCCCTATTTCTGAAAGCTTGTGAAACTAATTTTGAATTGCACGACCCACTCTGTTGCTTATGCCAGGATTTTAACTCGCATTCCAGCACGTTTGATATATCAGATACGCTTTTAAGCGTTAAGAAATCGATACTGTCCTCTCTCAATAAATGAATCATTAAAATAAAGACAAAATCGGCTGATGAATTTAGTTCTGTAGCTGAACAGTTTTAGATCTCGACACTTAACAAACTCCTGCCTATCGTGACTCGGCGCAAAA
>NW_023458560.1:2495217-2496654 GCF_013731165.1 Rhagoletis pomonella | reverse complement strand
CGGTCAGAGAAAAAAAATAAAAACGCCACTTTAAATAAAAAAGTAGGTTTCAAACCCATTTATTTATTATTTATTTCATGGGTTGGTAGGAGAGCTTCTCAAACAATATAGAAGCAATTTTTTCGATTCAAGTTGTTGAAAAGTAATGAATATCTAAATCCCGGGACTAATCCCGGGATCGCGGGATTGTGACAACGCCATCCCGAAAATCCCGGGATCGGAAATTGCCGAAAAATTAACATCTCTAGTGATGCTTTCCATTTCCAGACAACTGGTCAGGTACGAGCATGATTTTTAATTTCGACCAAACTCAAATACATTGTTTGTTGGTCCAAATAATGAGACACGTATTTTTTCTTTTGGCTCTTAAAAATTTTTCGGCCGAATTAAACGCGATTTAGTTTTTCAGGCAAAAATCGATTATTCGAATTGACAGTGAGAATTTTTTTTAAATGCCCATAACTTTGTCAAAATTTAATAGATTCCAACAATGTTTTTACTCAAATGTCAGTAATTCTTGTCACTTCAAGATAGAATGATATAATTATTGATTTTCATTATTTAAAATTGTTTATTTAACAATAAACAAAAAGTGCAAATTTTTTTTTTATTTCATTTCTCAAAAAGTGTATTTTTTTTTCTCTCAAACTTTTTTACCGGGAAAGAGACACTTTGAACTACAATCAACCTAAATCTCTAATAGCGAAGATTTTTTTTTTCTGAGTTATGATATTTTATAGAAAATATACGTTTTTGTGGTACATACTACAATATTCTTATATTGTTTAACTAAATGGAACATATGTATGTAATATATCAGCAAAAAGTACAGCCGTGATCATTTTTTGTGTATCAAATAGATATTAGAACACACTTTCCACCATACAGTTTCGAAATACAAAATCACATTTTCCCGCTTTTTATATAGAGCAAACTATTCGTGAGATAGAGCCAGAAACCGTCACCAAAGTCTTGGAAAACTGGGTTAGCAGGATGGCTACTGCGAAGTTAGCCGAGGCAGCCACATGAATTAAGTCGTGTTACATAAATAATGTCACTCTTTGCTCTTTCGAATAAAGCAATAATATACTGGAAAAAATTGATTTCTGTCCATTTAATTTAATTTAATTTAATAATTAATTTAATTTTTTTAAATAAACCACTATATGGACCACCCTTTACATACCATAAGGCTCAACAATGAAAATGAAAGCATACATGTATGGGAATTAGACTTAGTAAAGTTCAAGTCGCAAAGTAGAGGTATGTATTTCCATTAATTTGTACTTACATACATATGTACATTAGACCGTTCGTTAAAATTAAAATTTGGTTTTCCGGGCGGAAAAAGATGTGTTTTGGTCTAAAAATAAGCTGTGCAAAATTTTATTCGAATATGATAACTCTAAGTACTTGCGCGTTGCATTTGAAAATTTA
>NW_023458560.1:2490235-2495117 GCF_013731165.1 Rhagoletis pomonella | reverse complement strand
ATTTGAATGACTTTTGAGTTGACTTGATTTCGGTTTCACATCTGATTGCTGACACAATGCTTTCAAGATTCCTGTGAATTACCTCCTTTGCTTTTCATATCAACATATGCAATATGTACTTGCAAACATTTACAAGTGTGTGAGCAAAAAGAGCGGGACTTTTGCAAGGGAATTTCATAAAATAATATCGATATTTGTAGGTCTATGGGAATGCATATCTGCATATTCCACTTGGCCCTGACGCGGCGGGTTGCCAACGCCGCCATACAAATAGAAGTCAACAATTTACAAGATACTTTGGCAAGCAGAAAAGAAACAACAATGTAAAAACCGGGAACATATCTGTGTAGGTGCGATGACCAGTCGTACCGATTTCAGCGTGACTACCTATTTTAAGAAAGTTGTTCCGTTGAATATGTTTTGAAAATCGGGATGTATCGAATTTTAAATTTTGTATGGATTTAATAGGCCCGTTGCTAGTTAACTAATATGGTTACATTAACCAATAACTTTTTATTTCACAGTATCTACTAATATAGTTAAACAATGTACATCCATTAGTTTACCTGTTGTTTTTCTATTAGTTAACTAATGACTGTGAAAACTGCCCATAGAAGGAAAAACTACCTCATCAGCGGCCCATATCAAACTAAAAATTATTCGATAACCGGATGGGGTTTGCAGCTCCCTTCTTCCTGTGGTCCTTTTTATCTTGTATGCTGTAAATATGATATTACAGCAATATTTTAGTCTACCTCTCCTGAGTGAATGCAAAATATCTTTTAAACCGGTGGAAATTATAGTTTCATATTATTTTAAAGAATGCCAATAATATCTAATAATGTTTTCTTAAAAAATCAAGGCAACGAATTATTAGATATTAGAATTTTTGTTGGGATTTTATAACTATTTTTGTTTACGCGTTTTTGTTTTAAACAAATAATGTATGTAATATTAGCTTTAAATTAGTGAAATTACGGATTTGAATAATATTTTGTAGACATATGGTCACCGTATTTTTTGCGGAGGGGTCGACAACTGATTGCTGATTTCAGTGCTTGCAGTAGGATCGACGAACGGATCATTACTCGTACTCGGCACTGGCGGAACGACGGCGAGATCGGGATAATATATATATAGAGCGATGCCCTAAATGTATTTGGAATGTACTTGCATACATAAGGACATATACGTACGTACATAGGTACATGTATGCATGCATGTTTTCCTGCGCATATTTAGACATACATATGCATATACAAACATGGTGGCGGCCTACGTTCTGGGGAATGAACAAAAGCAAATCGCATTCACGCGCATGCTGTCCTGTAATTACGGTTATGCGATAAAAGCGTACTCAATAGCTCAAGCTTACATATGTGTATGTACATGCATATACATATGCACGTACTACGTAAGTGAAAATGTTTATATATATATATTTGTTTATTTTATATATGTATGAAATTAAAATATGAGAATTGTGCTTCTCTTTGTTGTAGTGCGCAGTATGTACCGATGTGCATATGCACATACTATACATACGTATGTGGGCCATTCCATCTCAAATCATCCAGGCTGATCTTTCTTAGAACAATTTAAGGAAACACTTTTTCCTTTATGTTCCCATATCCGAGAGTTTCGAGTTTGGAATTTTTCTATGAGTTTCCGAACTTTTCTTGTTTCCTCAGTCAAGTGCAACTATTATTAAAAATACTCATCCGCCACAACCTGCAACCACTTTTTAATTAATTTCTTGCATTCACATTCGCTTTTAACTCCAACCTTTCTCCATTGGACGATTTTATGAGATTTTTTCAGCATAAGTGTGATTTTAAGTCAAAACTTATACTATCTCACTTATTAATCAAATTTTACATTTATCGATGTAAGAAAAAAATGTCTTGATCATGGCCTTTAACGCAGTAAATTTTTACAACATATTATTTGATAAAAAATTTAAAAACTCCTCTAAATTCAAAAAAAGTTGCACTTAAAGAGATAAAAAGAAGAGTTTGGAAACTCAGATACCAAATTCCATTACTCGAAAATCTTGGATATCTGAAAAAAAGAAAAATATCTCCTTGAACTGTTCAAGGAACAATCCCTGTAAATGTTATCGTAAACTTACAGGGAAATCCGGCAACTGTCTTTCAACTCGCCAAAGTCTTTCGAAAGGCAAAAGTGTTTCGTAAGACAATTGTCAATTCAGGCAACTATCTTGAAAGCACTTTTCTGTCTGTCTTATAGCAATAAGTTTTCTAAAAAATTAAATGAAATTAAAAAATATATTTTTTATAAGAATAAAAACTACAAATTAAAGGAAGAGCAAAGAAAATATATTAAATTAAAAAGAGCAAAGAATAATGAAAGCTGAAATGAAGCTTTTTTGTGTAACACTTTCTTTCCCGAAGAAACAAAATCTTTCAATCTGTCTTGCCTACTGTCTTTAAATTCTCTTACAAAAGACTTTCAACTATCTTAGCCAGAATTGTCCTGTTTAAGCCAATTGCACTCAACCTAGGCGACTTGAGGTGGAGTGGCCCATATTAAGTGCTTAAGTAGAATAAATGTCTTGATCTTGAAATATTTTTTTAGCAGAAACGACGCAGCGGTTTCCCGTTGAGTTAATTACGGAGCAACGAGTTCATATTGCGATACATAGATAAATACTTCATAAATATATGTACCCAACAAGCATTTCAGTAAACGTTTTTAAAAATAACTTAAATTAAGTTTGCTATAATAAGCGTTAAATAAGCATTTTTAATATTAAGCTTATTAAAAGTTTTTTCAAATAAACCTTTAATAAATTTTGAGAGCGAATGTTTATAAATAACTTAAACTTATAAATGAAATGTAAATGCCAACGACATGAAGTAGTAAATATAAAATTTTTTCAATCGTAAGAGACGTGTTTACGTTTTTTAAAATATATTATTAAAAGAAAAAATTAAATAAAACCGATGTGGTAAAAGAAAGTCTAATCCAGGACCCGCGCTAATAAGTGGAGCATTCGAGTCATCAAATGATAAGTTCCCCTTATCCTTTCTTAGTTTAACATTTAATTAAAAATGTATTACATTTTTTTCATAAAAATTCATCAATGAGAATGGCGGCGATAAAGAGGAATATATAGCTGCATCGATGTCGCTTTTCCAATTTGCCAATAACCGCAAGTAATTGAAAGCACGCAACAAGATGTAATAATTAACTTTTTTATGCTTAATTTTTGTGTGTTATCGTGAATTTCTATGCTAAAATGTCTATTCCCTATTTATATTTTCGCGACTGTAGATGAGTCCGCCGAAAATTCGCATTTCGTTTAGTTTCTAGATGTTAAGCAATCTATGTATGAGTTTTTAATGAAATATCTTTAAATAAAGGGTTATAAAAATGTTTATGAAAAGCTTTCTTCTGAAAATGTTTAGTACGCTTATAAAAAACTTTTTTTGGACCTTTATTTAAGTTTACACTTTTACGCGTATAAAAAGCTTTCTTTTGAACATTTATTACAAGTTTATATTTCAACGCTTATAACCAATGTTCCTTTTCGATTATATTACGCTTACTTTCAAGCGTTTTATAAACAAGAAAGCAACGTTTTGTAAGCTTAATGTTTATAATTGAAAACTTAAAAAAAACTCTCTTTAAGTTTATTTTGCTTGTTGGGTAGGTATATGTACATTAGACCGTTCGTTATTTTAACTATTTTTTTAAATATACAGTTTGCCGGGTTCAAAAAGATGTCTTTTGGTCTAAAAATAAGCTGTGCAAAATTTTATTCGAATATGATAACTCTAAGTACTTGCGCGTTGCATTTGAAAATTTATAAAACCATATGCACTCTGGGAAAAAAATTTCTAACAAAATAGTTGAAAGGCGTGAATTTTATAGTCATTTGCCATGTAAAATAACCTACACAATCTGAATATGAGGTCAAAAATTAAAAAGGTAGAATACGTTTTAAGAATTTGCGAAATTATCGTTTTTTTTTTCAAATTGAGAAAACAGCATTTTCAATTTTTTCCAAAAATATCCGGTTGTGATTATCACACCACAAAAAGATCTCCACCAGATTAAAGGTCTTTGAAATCCCTACGAACCTGCTATACAATGTTTTGCAATCAAATTATCAGTTTAAGAGTTATCTGCCAATTTAACAGTGAAATCGGACACAATTTTAAGTCGCATCGTTATTCTACTGTGAATTACACCTAAAAGCTGCAAACTTGTTGTTCTTATTTTTATGCTATGTTAAAGCTTATTTAATTTCAAAGTATATAGATCCAAATTTTTTGCAAATCCATTTGAAAATAGAAAAGTTATAGCAAATTTAGTAAATGACATTGGGTTCAAGCAACGCATCGATACTGTACAGCACATTTGATTGTAAAATAAATTAAAATATCATTTCCAGAGGCATGTTATGCACATCGCAATTAGAAAAACAGCTGACAATAGGTTTGTTTCATTAAGCAATAGTTTTAAATATTTTTTAAAAATTGTTACAAATTATCATGCTTTGGCTAGCAAAAAAGTTGATAAAATAAGATAAATTGAGATAGCAAAATAACATTTGATTTTTAGATAAGGTTTGGAAGTTTCTGCGCGATACATTTATACTTGTAAAACTGAAACAATGGTACTTATTGAATGTATTATGTATTTATATTATGATCCTTATTTTCAAGTAATACTACGCTCAAAAGAATGTCTAATAACCGTTTGTTTATTAAGCAATAGTTTGTAATAGTTTGGAACAATTGTTACGAATTATCAGGCTTGGCGGTTTAATACGAAAAAAACTGCAAAAAAGTTTATAAAAGAGGGACAAATTTAGGGAGAAAAATAACAGATAAAGTTTCTACAGGATAAAGAA
>NW_023458560.1:2488494-2490135 GCF_013731165.1 Rhagoletis pomonella | reverse complement strand
ATCTACTTAAATAATTTACACTATAGGCAATGTCCGGCCTCGTACCGCTATTAATGTACAATAACTGACCTATCAAATTTCTATATTTTATTCTTTCATTCGTCTCACTAGATTGCTGTAACTTTAGTTTACTTTCCATAGGGGTATCATAAAACCTTGTATTTTCTAAATTATATTTTAGCGCTAAAGACTCGATATACCTTGTTCGACTTAAGGTCATTTTGCTTTTATCAATATTGTAATTTATATCTATCTGTGCCTATATAATTAGTAACGTTGCCCAAGTCTTTCATTGCGAAATTTTTCATTAAATTTTCTTTTATATTTTTGATTTTATTTCTGTTTTTGCAACAAATCAACATGTCATCCACAAATATCAAAATGTATATTGGATCTTTGTTTTGATCTTTAACGTACAGACAATAATCTTAATTTTTTCGTACGAAGCCTAATTCTTTCATAAATTTGTTTAGATACTCATACCAAGCTCTTGGACTTTCTCCTAAACGACGATATGGACGTTAATTGATACATGCCAGAGAAGCGCAGCGAGTATGATCAAACTGAATATATCCCACTCACCATCCATAATTTGTTCTACTTATATGCATTCATATTTACCGAAATGCCCCCGCACGTCATATCCACCCTAATTAAGAGTGCGCATGTACTTACATGCGCACATTAATAAACTTAAAGAGGAAAAAAAGTACAAAATAAAAAGATGTTTCTTTTTATACCCGAGCGCAATTGTGCACAAGGGTATTATAACTTTGTTCACATAACGGTTGTTTGTAACAGGCAAAACGAATCGAGATAGATATAGACAAATGTATACATAAATGATCAGAATGAAAAGAGAAATCGATTAAGCGGTGACTGTCTGTCCGTCCGTCCGTCCGTCCGTCCGTCTGTCCGTCTGTGCACACGATAACTCGAGTAACAATTGAGATATCTTAACGAAACTTGGTACGTGCACTTCTTTTGGGCGTAGGACGGATGGTATTGAAAATGGGCGAAATCGGACAATAACCACGCCTACCTCCCATATAACGGTAATTTTAAGAAATACGAAAACTGCGATATTTTAGTAACTACTGAAGCTAATTCACTCAAAATTGATACTTATAATGAGTTTCAGACGGAAAACATGAATACTATAAATTTTTGGAAAATGGGCGTAGCCACGCCCACTTATGGTTACATGTGTATATCTTGGTAACCGCTGCACCAATTTCTTCCAAACTTGGCACAGTTGTTGGCCTTAGTACAGCATACTAAATGGCTGAAAATTTTAAAAATCGGACAATAACCACGCCTACCTCCCATATAACGGTAATTTTCAGAAAAACGAAAACTGCGATATTTTAGTAACTACTGAAGATAATTCACTCAAAATTGATATTTGCAGCGAAAAATAAGAATATTACAAAATTTTGGCAAATGGGCGTAGCCACGCCCACTTATGGTTACATGTGTATATCTTGGTAACCGCTACACCAATTTCTTCCAAACTTGGCACAGTTGGTGGTCCTGGTACAACATACCAAATGGCCGAAAATTTCTAAAATCGGACAATAACCACGCCCACATCCCATATAACGGTAATTTCGAGAAATACAAAATCTTCGATAAATCAGT
>NW_023458560.1:2477992-2488394 GCF_013731165.1 Rhagoletis pomonella | reverse complement strand
GCCGAAAATTTATAAAATCGGACAATAACCACGCCCACATCCCATATAACGGTAATTTCGAGAAATACAAAATCTTCGATAAATCAGTAAATATTGAAGCTAATTTATTCAAAATTGATGGTTGCAACAATTCTTTACCAAGAAATACGTTTATGACAAAATTTCGAGAAATACAAAATCTTCGATAAATCAGTAAATATTGAAGCTAATTTATTCAAAATTGATGGTTGCAACAATTCTTTACCAAGAAATACGTTTATGACAAAATTTTGGAAAATGGGCGTAGCACCGCCCACTTGTGATATGTATCTCGCTAACCGTTCTAGCAATTTGTACCAAGCTCGGTATGGTTATTGTGCTTCCCACATAAAAGCAAACCGTTGAAAATTGTTGAAATCGGACTAAAATTGAGGCCGATTTTCATATAACGGTAAATTTCAAAAATGCTTGAAATTTCAATATTTCGAAATTTAAGGACGCTAATTTACTTAAAATGTATACACCCCGGCTTATCATGTAGCGGTAGCTTTCGGAAAGGTGGAAAACATATATTTAATACTTGCGCCGGGTATTTAATGTTCGGCACCGCCCGAACTTAGACTTTCTTACTTGTTTCCATTTAAAGTATATTAGAGAAATTAATGAAATATATACGTACATACTTATGTATTTTTTTGTTTCGAATTTTATTCAAAAGAAATTTTTTTGTAAAAAGAATTTAGAAATAAAATATTGTCAACGCCAGCTACCAGCTACCAGCTGTTGTCTTCGCGAATTTCTAAGTTTTAAAGCAAAACCTCAAAAATGTGGTTAAATTTTTATAGATACATTTGAAATTGCTGATCTCAAGGACACCACTCAATACCATGCCACACACTTAAAAAATTGTGAACATGAAAAAATGTACTACCAGTTATTGTTTTCGCGAGTTTTCCCTATCCAAGACCTAAGTTTTAAAGCAAAACCGCAAAAATGTGGGTAAATTTTCATAGATACATTTGCAATTCCTGATCTAAAGGACACTACTCAAAACATATATAGTCATACCTTAAAAAAATAGTGCACATGAAACAATGTACTGCTTTTGTTTTTGCGATCCAAGCCCGAAGTTTTAAAGGAATAGAGTAAACATTAGTTTAAGCATGCCAAACGGATGATTACATCACTTAAATATATGTATGTATGAATTTTATGTTAGATAGGTATGTACGTTGCTGGGTTTATGACCATGTATACTAATTTTTTGGAACTCGTAATATTATTGTTTCATTGTTACCGTTTGTGCGAATCCCCTGAGCAATCAGTAAATATTTTATGTTTACATACATATTTATAATAGTATTTAGAAGTAATCCTTCAGCCTCTGGTTATGCGCTTAAATAAAGAAAGTGCTCTAAAAATTTCTTTCTTAAAAAATACATATATAAATATTGTATAAGTACATATATAAGTATGTACATATGTACATATGAATAAACGATCACCAAAATACATACATCCATACACACGCATGTATAAGCAAACGCAGTTTTAACATGCGTTGGTAAAAACAACCACCATCTGCATAGCAATTCCCTAACTAGTTGGCGGAAGCGGCATTTACAAATTTCGGGTTGAGTGGAATGATTCCACCCAAGCAAGGGATATTGTGGATCAAACTCCGTTGAGCTGAGGATCAAACTTGTAGGGGATGGTATGAGTATGATGAGGGCATCGTATTCATATGGAGGCCAACTTGTGCACATAAATCAATGTCGTTGTGCATATGCGTACATCAGAGTGGTGGCGTTTCGCTGATTTAGACGTACTTATATGCAAAAAATGCTGAGTAGCGGGGAACCTCAAAATAGGCACTCTTTGCTGATCACTGTTACATACATATGTATACATGCATATACGAACCAATGTAGGCGTTTATTCTCTGTCGGGAAAATCTCTAGTTCTGAACTACTAGTTCGCGATAAATCTCTTTTGCATGCAAACAACTGGCGAATTTAACACGGCAATGTCAGAGGAAATGGAAATTTTGCCCCGCGGCATTACCTTTTCAATAGTTCAGAACCAGTCCTAAAATCGACAGATTGGATCTAGTTCGCTTTGAACCCAGTTTTCTATAGTGCCGAACCAGTTATAAAATCGACAGACAAAAAAAGTAACAAGATGTTTTCAAACAGTCTTTTTGGTTTTACCATGTTAGCGATTTTTAATTATTTGCAAAGAAATCTGAAATCAAATTTGTTTGAATTGAAATTGGGAATTTGTAAACATGTTTATATACCTTTTTCTGTAGCTGAATTCGCAGAGGTCCTTGCTGTTATTGGTTAGATTCCAGAAGGTCCCAAAATGTTAAAATGTTAACACAAATTTTAGTTTTGTATTAGGGCGGTTCCACCGTCACGGGTTGGTAAAGCTACACCACACAATTGACTATTGTATGAGTTATTACGAAATACGAAAAAAATTCCAGCTTACTTTTATATGGAAAAAATCTGATTTATTTCTTCTCTCACGGATGGGACAAAAAAAACATGCTTTTTGGAGCAGATATATTTTATGGAAACTCTGCGAATTTATTTCACTTTTCTGTGTGAACTTGATGTCTTATAATAAAACAAAGAACCACGAATACTAACTAAGGAAAAACTTACACAGAAATTATTGTTTTATTATAAAAAATCCGAAATTCCTCTGTCACGGGTGGGACAACGTTTGTCACGAGTAGGACACGTTCGAATTTTTATATGAAAAGGAGCTTTTAGTGTGGTCCATATATAAAGATTAGTTATTAAAAAATATAAGAAGCCAAGTAGAGGTTAAATTCACACTCATTTTATTTTAGGATGGTGCCTTTTATATAGAAGAAAATGATTGATATTTTTAGTTTTATCTACTTAAATATAATGGACTACAAAACTGCATACCTAAAAATTTTGAACAAAAAGTGTAAAAGTTTTGGGTGTAACTGTTAAAGTTTTTTGAAGTTTGAAATATAGATTTATGTGGTTACGGTTAGGTAATGTGCTTATTTTATATAAAAAAAAACTATAAACATTAGGTTAACAAAATAAAAAAACAAAACTGGTAAATATGTAACTTAACTTAATCAGCTGACCACAAGGGTATATAGATAATGGACGAGTCCGCGCATCCGCTCCTTCTCCCCTGCGTCCACCTCAACAAACAAATAAAGATTATCAGCCCTGTAAACCTACCTCTGACCACTGTCCCACACATAGCTGCCACGGGTGGGACATGCTTCTCTGTTGAATTATTCTTATCTAACTACGTGGAAACTACAATGTAATTGTTGTAAATATTTGCAATTAATGTCTAACATTATGTAACAAACACGAAACACAACCTTTAATTAAATATAACAACTTTTAGCTTTTTTTGTCACGGGTGGGACAAGACCAATACTGCTTAATAATAACTCATAATATAGATACAGCAGTCACACAAGTTAATATATAACGCAATTTTATTAAAAGCAGACGAGTTCTACTATATATTTTTCTTACCAAACGCTTGAATTATGAATCGCAAATTATTTGACAGTGCATTCAACACAACCTACTTTAAACTCAATCAAAAAATTTACTTAGAACTTGATTATAAAACGTAAAAAAGGTAATAAAAATGCATTTAAAGCTTTAATTTGTTATTTTTTGGTTGATCCAAGATTTTTACAAATGTCTCGTCCACACGTTTGTTAGTTTTATAAAGAAAATAATTTTCGCACTGAGGTTCACTTTCCCATGGAATCTCCCACTACCAAACTATGAAAAAGCATCTGAGAAGTGCAGACTGAAAAGGTATTTGAACGAAAAACCCGTCAAGCAGCAAAAACCTATTTAATGTAAACAAGCCCCCCGCTGCATTCCTTTTTCGATGGCTCCGAACTAGCTCAAAATTCGCCATATGAGATCTAGTTCGTACTGCCTCCCTTTTTCTCTAGTTTCAAACCAGTCCTAAATTCGTGATTTTAGATATAGATTTCTAGAAATAAAATTGTTTTTAAAAAGTACCACATCTTCGTGCTTTTGAAGTGGTGGCGATCTAGTTACTATCGGACTGGTTCGTTTTTGACGATAAAGATCTAGTACGGAACTGCAAATTTGGTTCACCAGTTCGGGGTTTCCCTACAGGGTTAAAGTACATATACATTTGTACACACATATTCACTTGTATTTAAAGAACATATTTTCGAACACTTGTTTTTCGACACAATAAGTTAAATCTATTATTCGTGCTTTATCTGCTCCAACTGTTACTTAGTTAGTGCGGTTGTCAGTCAAGTTATCTGCGACAGTGTGTTAAACTTTATTGCATTAATAAAGTTATAAGCACACAAACAATTCATACCTATAAATATGTGTGTACGTACACTGGCGGTCAAAAATGGATGTATTGTGTTTTTTGTAATATTTACTATGTTTTTCAAGCATACAACCTTTTTTCATTCTTTAAATTAATATTGTTCATGTTGTATATTTTTTAAATCAATATTGTTCACAACAAATTTTCATAACAAATTTTAACTTAATCATAATTTTCAAATATTTTTTGGGTATGGGCTACATACAACTGTTTTTTATGGCAGAAATAAACTCGGAGGTTTGTCATTGCCTGCCGAGGAGCGACCGCTATTCGAAAAAAATTGGTTATGTTTAATTTTTTGATGTTGGTCCGAAAATGGGCTTGAGCCCAGGCCCTGAGGAATGGTAGTGTGCACTGCTGACCACTGAACCACAGCGGCGGACTTGTAGTTTATTATACTAAAATTTAGCAGGCCATAAAACTGATAATGATAACATTTTGGCGTTTATACTTTTGGTAAGTGTTTAACCGATCCTCTCCTTCAATTTGTGGTGAGCGCACTAATGTTATAACACAAGTGGAGGGACTTACAATTTTACGCCGCTTTCGAAAGGCTAATGGTTTTACTGAGAAGCTTTTTCAACGCACGAATACCTACACTCGGAGGCTTTCCTTTACCTGCCAAGGCGACCACTATTAGAAAAAAAACTTTTTTATATACTGCATAACCAAACATTTTCTAAAGATTCGAATTAAAAAGTCAAGCATTTAATCAAGGTTTGTTGAACTTTTTCTAAATTCTGTATTAAGTTTGAGAGTTTACTTACATGGTTTTGGCTAGTGCATGAACAATATTGCTATAAAATATAACAAAAATATGCTAGCATGAAAAACATTGAAAATAAAACACCACTCATCCAGTTCTGTCCGCAAGTGTACATCTATGTACATACACATGTACATACACCTATTTAGTCTCTATGGTCATGCTTCCATAGCTTCGCATTTAGACAACATTTATCTTTAAGAATATGAACGCCCCGATACGATCGATTCTTGTCAAAATTTTCAGCACGGCTATAAATTTCTTCGATACGCCGAAAAGTTGTTCTAAAGTCATAAATTTCTATTCACTCAAATACGAAAATGTCAATACAACAACCAACAGTAAGCACCTAAGCGGTGCCTTAAGCAATATGTACTAAGATGTGCTACATTTGGCGCTAGTATGTGGCAAAACAATTAGGTTAAAAAAACACAACCGAATACATACATGCCAATGACAATTGCAATAAAAGTTTACAATATCGATTTCAAATGTAGCTAAAAAAATTGTGTTTGATAAATAATTATTCGGTTAAACGGCCAGGTAAAAAATTAAAAGTGTTGCGGGGGAGGAGAAGATGGTAGAATTTGCTGAAATTTTATTAATTGGAATACTTTCCAGCTAATTTTCCACCGAGTTGCAACTTGAATATTATAGTGCAATAGGCCATTGCCGTTCTTCTCAGTATGGACTTACAGTGGGAAGTAGGTTCCATTGCTGTTGTTGATTTATCTTTAAAGAAAACTTAAAAATGGCTTGGAAATATGAAATATTAAATGACGTTTATCACTTTGCGCACATAAAGAGGAAAAAGCGACTTTAAGAGCAGATTGCAACAAAACGGTAAATTTTCGGACAGGAATTTGATTACATAGTGAAGTATAATTTTATCTACTTTCATTTGGTACTAAAAACTTCTTTGTACTTTGCAATTAATTTTTTGCATTAATCTCCGATATCGATACCATTTCCCCATTGTGCGTCGCGTGTAAAAATTGACCAGTGAATAGACCAGGAGCGCTTCGGATGATTACCCGCCAAAAAGTTGTTGAGGTCAACTTTCTATTGTCAATTTCAATATATAAATTAAACTCCTGCGCAATTCCATTTAAAGGGCCTAACAAGACATCCGATCGCCGTGCAAATACTTTCCCTCCTTTACTCTCATCGTTCGGGTCAAGTGCAGAGAACGTTTAAAACAGAGAAGCAGCAGAGAACGTTTAAAACAGAGAAGCAGCAATTACGAATAGCCGTGTGAATTGTCAAACACTACCAAAATCGCTCTGGAAGCTCACCACACCAATCGAAAATTGAGAGCGGAAAATTAACAGATCTGAGCGGCAAGTTAACAGAGCTGAGCGGAGATACAATTTTGTTAATTTGTATCAATGTTAAGTATTTTGGTTTGGATTTTCTTTTTCGCGGCATTGATTTAATAAAAAAAAGATTAAAATTCTTGGTTAAATTAATGAAAATTAATTTACTGAAACATATGCCAGGGAATGCTTTAACTCCAAAACGTAGATTTGTTATCTAATAAATAGGTGAAAGCTATGCAAATATGCAAACTCATTGGTGATTTGCCGTCGGCATTTAGGTCGCAAAAATCGTTTTTTTTTTTTTGACGATTCTTATTGTAGTTGCTGCGCTATTTTCAATGCACCGCAGTTTTCTAGGTGCCTTAGTTTTTTCCCAAATTCACTTTAAAGATGGACACATTGACAAAAAAAGCCTACAAATGCGTACTCTTTGGTAATTTGTTCGGCATTTAAAAGCGAAGAAAAAATCAGTTTATATTTTTTAACGATTGCTACGCTGCTTTCAATGCAACAAACCGCAGTTTTCTTGCTAGTAAATTCACTTCAAAGATGGATACATTGACAAAAACGTACAAAAGCATCAATTGCAAAGTGGTTTTTCTCGAAAAGTTATGTTTGAGTTTTATGAACATTTATTTCGAGAAAATATGCCATATGCATATAACCTAAGCAAACACCTTTTCTTAAAATCTCAGACCTTTTACTCGATTTGATCAAATAAATTTAAGTGAAACTTATGAAATTTTAAGTAAAAGCAATTGCTTAGTTTTTATGCATACGGACCAATGTGTTGAATGATGATTTTCAACTGCAATACTCGTGTTACATGTAAATAATGGGGCTCATTCATGGTCAAAATAAAGTTGATACTAAAGTTAGTTACAGCTTTTTCACATCATTTCCAGTGGAATAGGTATCTGTGAAAAAAGCTGCAACTAACTTTCTTCCTATTATGCATGCGCATATGGATGCTTGCAGTACACACAGATGCGATCAACTAATTATTATATATTATATATTATTATTGTGGTTCTTGTTACAGATTGAGTAATATTTTAAATCAAAATCATTAAAAATAAATAAACTTAATTTGCAAACAATATCATATTGAATTTCCTTGCTAATTAGTTGATCGCATCTGAATGTATGTATGTACATATGTACATATGTACCCAATACACATACTCCAAAATCATTTATTGATAACGTTCTTGCACATGCACATAATATTACATATTTGTATATACATACATACTAACTTTCTTCTTATTTGGGGCTGACAAACTTTAACTTAAGAGTCGACTTTATTTCGTCTACTAATATGCCCCAATAGTTTTGGAGTCAAATGAAAATGCATTTTCTACACATACGTATGTACATGCTCCATTAATTGATAACGTTTTTGCATGCATATATATGTATGTGCATATTACTGCCAAAAAAACTACGAACATGCATATAAATGTACATATGTACAAGTCACGGCAGCATACATACATATATATGCACATAATTACACGTATACTCAAATACAGCAATAACTATTTCATTCATAAACGCATTTGCATATTTCTCAAGGCCAAGTAAATTCATTCATAAAAACAACCGCAGCACATCTCCCCGCAAATTCATCACCAACAAGCGCAACTTTGTCAATCCGACACAAAAATTCTAAAATCTTAAAATGAAGAAATCTCGGCCAGCCAAGTGAAAATTGGCAACTATTTCTCTATAACCATTAAAATAAGTTATCTCGAATCTTGGCAATTTTTGGTAATTTTTGGTAATTTTTTACAAAACACTCTATTTTTCTGTTCCATACCAATATTTCAATCATTAACTAGTATTTTAAAGTGTCATTTTAATAAACATTAAATAAAAGTGTATGTTTTCTGCAGCAAAATACATTAATTTTTTTTTTAATAAAATCAAAACTTGTAAAATCACAAACATATGTGGTTTTATCGGAAGTTCACAGATGTAACGTGGCAACTTAGCTCGTTTTCATATTTTTCGGTCCGAAATTGTAAAATTTTTGTCCATGCCGCGCCACAATTTTTGTACAGGTGGGTCAATGTGCCTTGAACAAAATTTACATATATACAAAAAAATTATTTTATTTATTTTTTAATATTGAAAATTTCTATACCTCTAAGAGTTTATAAAAATATATTTATATATATCCACAGATTATTTTAAATTTTTTTCATCCGTAACCAAATCTTCAGTACCATAAAAAGATTCAAACACATCAAAGTACAGGCAATGCAATGTCCAAGTTAGTGCTACTCCACTGTACATGTGTATATGAATGTATGCATGTATGCGTGTAAAAAATGTCAATTCCAGTTGGTTTTTAACCCGTTTAGCGGACATAGTTTTTTTGCTTTCAGCTGGTTGCAACTTATATTGAACACAATTTTTATGTTTAATCTTTATGAAAGTTACATGTATCGTCGAGAACATGGTTACATGCAGAATTTTAAATTAATTAATATTATTCACCATACAAAATGTACGAGTATTGCTTTATTAAATGCAAACTTAGGCTATCTGCACACTTGTCGTCCAATCATAGTTGCGTTATCGTCTCGCCCCGAAATTTTGAGCCGAGCACATGCATTTCAAAGGAGATCTGCACACTTGTCGTTATCGGCTAGTTATCGGCAAATCGTAGAAGATGCAGAAACGGATAAGTACGGCACTGTCGTTTGCTAATCGATGTGCACGCATTGTTTGTTTACATTTTATGGGGGAAAATTAGTGAAAAAGTTAATATTTGCATTAAAATTGTATAAAAATTAGTATGTTTTTGCATAAAATCTGTGGAAATTATTAAAAAGTGGATAATTGCAGTAAAATTTAATAAATATGAGCGTTTTAACTATAAAATATGACGAAATTGTATTAAGTCTCTGTGTGCATACACAAAACACATTCCAGGAAAAGAAAAGAAGAGATATTACTGGAAAATTACGTCTAGAAATGTTGCAGCACAGTCTATATTTAAAAAATTGCAGGTTTTTGTAAATATTTCGCGAAAATATCAACCAAAAAAAAACAGAAAATACCAGCTCCAAGTGAATTTTTAGACGCCAAATGAATTGAAATATCACGACCAAGTGTGCAGAAGTGTAATCGTCATGTAATCGTTGCTTCATGACGATAACTATGACTCAACTATGATTGGACGACCAATGAGCAGAAAGCCTTATGCGAAAATCTAAATATTTCGCAAACTCGGGGTTAATGGTTTGGCGCACGTGCCAATCTGGTGCCGATTCGCAGAAATTGAATAATTTGTGTTGATGGCAGCGGCGAGGGGAAGACGAAAGCAGACCAATCGTACATTTGTATGTACATATATGTACATTTACAAATGCATACATACTTACATTTTTACGCGTTTGCCTTTTTGGCAGAATGAAAAATTCGATGGCAGAAATAATTTCATGAAATAAAGTTTACAAATATGTACTTTTTAGATTTAGGTTTATTATTTAACACAAATAATACAATTAGTATAATATTTATATGAATTAAATTATATTAAACCTGTAAATAAAAAATAGCTGAAATAAAATAGAAGATTAAATTAAAATTTACTATAAATTATAACTATTAATAAATTATCGAATTGATTGGTAAATTTATTAAAAATATGTACATAAAATATAAAATTTTAATAAAAATGAGCATATATATCTGAAAAAAAAACGAAATTAATAAATTAGCTTCTGAAATAAAGTGAAAAATAAAGAAAATTTAGCTCATAAATATATGAGAAGATGACGGCAGACTTAGTTACTACCAAGAAATATGTATTTGGTAGCTTAAGCCCCCACACCCAGCGATCGGAATACAATCGCTTACGACAAGGTGTCTGCCACGTGGGGGAAAATTATGCACATGAGTAGCGAAGCTGCCACCCATCCAA
>NW_023458560.1:2476571-2477892 GCF_013731165.1 Rhagoletis pomonella | reverse complement strand
TCTTTAAAGAAAACTTAAAAATGGCTTGGAAATATGAAATATTAAATCACGTTTATCACTTTGCGCACATAAAGAGGAAAAAGCGACTTTAAGAGCAGATTGCAACAAAACGGTAAATTTTCGGACAAGAATTTGATTACATAGTGAAGTATAATTTTATCTACTTTCATTTGGCACTAAAAACTTCTTTGTACTTTGCAATTAATTTTTTGCATTAATCTCCGATATCGATACCATTGCCCCATTGTGCGTCGCGTGTAAAAATTGACCAGTGAATAGACCAGGAGCGCTTCGGATGATTACCCGCCAAAAAGTTGTTGAGGTCAACTTTCTATTGTCAATTTCAATATATGTATAAATTTAAACTCCTGCGCAATTCCATTTAAAGGGCCTAACAAGACATCCGATCGCCGCGCAAATACTTTCCCTCCTTTACTCTCATCGTTCGGGTCAAGTGTGAGTAAGCATAAACCAGTTTCTGCAAGCGTACGTAAACTACCGATCAATAGCAAGACGCGTAGAGTATTTACTTTGTCTTCCGCAACTACTGCGAGTAAAAGGTATTTGACAGTAGAGTACTCTACTGGTAGTACTTGAGTATTTTCGAAGAAAACATACATTTGTGGCAAGTATGATAGAAGAATTTTCTGGATAGCGCATTTGTGGTATCTGAATAAAACTAAGGACAGGAATGTAGTGGAGCGATGAAGAGAGCGACGAGCAAAACGTACTTTCAACTAAAATGCTGATATACATACCTAAGTAGATATGTATGTATGTGCATAGATACGTATGTGCATAGATACATACATATGTGCATAGATACGTATGTGCATAGATACATATATATGTAAGTGTCCGCATATATTTTTTCTCGTCACTTGTTCTGTCGCTTCACTGCAGGAAAACCAAGTTGTGGGGAAAACCCTGACGATATGCGTACAATTCAAACCATGGGTTTGAAGATAGCGCAAATTGATGTCAAAGTTTCAATTTCATATTAAATATATTTATGTATGCATGTACATATGTACATATGTACATATGTAAAAATGTAGTTTCGATTTAAAAAAATCGGATACAGTTTTTCTTTCGCCATTCATACACCTCTAATTTTAGTATTTATTAAAAAAACTCAATGAAATTCAAAAACTCTATCTTGCATTTGGTTTTACTCAATACCAATTTGAGCTGTCGCAGTGTTATCAAAAAACAAGTAAGAAAGTCTAAGTTCGGGCGGAGCCGAACATTAAATACCCGGCGCAAGTATTAAATATATGTTTTCCACCTTTCCGAAAGCTACCGCTACATGATAAGCCGG
>NW_023458560.1:2471836-2476471 GCF_013731165.1 Rhagoletis pomonella | reverse complement strand
CCCGCTTTCGCTCTGATCTTTTCCCTGCAAGTCTTACCCAAAAAAAAATTGCCAGCAACAAAAACAGAAAACTAGGAAATACAACAAACAGCAGATACATTAGCCACCCAATACCCATCAGAATACGCCATTAGAAGAGGTAGGCATCCTGCTGCACAAAACCGCAACCCACCCCAACCGTCGCTCACAATAACAACAATGCACACACTCACACAGACGCGCAAAGATAGGCAAGTGAACAGACATACATAATTAAATTGACTCATATACGCACACATTTGCAGCGCGCGCCACCACTACACCCCCAACAGTGCGCGCCAAAGCACTCAAATGCCATCGCTGTTTGCTGCTGCCTTCTGACTGGCGGGCATGGGTCGGTCGTTTGGACTCTTATCTCTCCGAATTATCTCAGCGTGTTCGCTGCTGCTCGTCGTCGTTGTCGACAATCGCTTATGTCTGTCATTCGTTTGTCATTGGCACCAAAACACCACTACCACCAGGAACAGCATAAGCCAAAATCAACAACAACAAAATGAACAGCAATAACAATACATTGGGCACGGACGGAAAGCGCGCGGCAGTGGAAAAGCTCACCCACAACGAAGCGCACAAATGACTGACCGAACAAACAAGCGAGCGAGCGGTAGCATCGAGTGAGCGCGCTTGGCACGCGGCTGCGCACTGACGCTGTGGAGGTGGAGCCAAGCTCGCGCAAACATATGAATAATATAAATATGTACGTACAATCATACATAAGTATGGATGTAGTACATATGTATGAAAATATTAGGCGCGAAATATGCAAAGAGAGTAGCTAGTGCCCAGCAAAAAATATGCATTAGCTTCTTGTGGTATCGAGATAAATTGGTAAACGCTTCCCCATTCGCTTCTACTGTAACTTGGGCATATCATTGGCGGTTATGGCTTGCCGATGACTTTGCATTCCCCGTAATGGGTTAAGGAATCGCAAGGCAGTTTAGACATTTAGGGGATTCACAAGACGTGTTAACGTCGTAAAATTTTAATCCTATTTTTTTTTTTTATATATAAAATTACCGTTAAAATGCTTTTAGAGGATTTATAACTACACCGAAATGTTTTTAATTCGATCAAAATATATAATTAGCCCCCTAAAACCATTTTAACTGTTATTTTACATAAAAAAAATGTTAAGCTTAAGATTTTAAGACGGTTAACACGTCTTGTGAATCCCCTAATTGTAAGTAATATACGCTTAAAAGAGCTGTGCCCGCAGGCAAGACGGTGCCCATCACCGCTTTAAAATGTCTAAACAGTCTTTCGATTCTTTAACCTATTGCGGAGAATGCAAAGTAATCTGCGATTACCGCCAATGGCATATCCATACTAAAGTAATGCCTCCTAGAAGCGAAAGGGGAAACGCTTTCAGTTCCACATTAATTTCTGAGGTAATCGTGCTTTATGCTGGGAGTAAGTTTTGTTGAATACCGAAACATAGAAGAAAGTGTGCATTAGCTACATTGCGCGCGCTAGTTTGCCAATTCGCCTTTAATGCGGCGAAAACACACAAGTGTAAGAAGAAGCAGAAAAGAATGGTGCAACGCATTGTTTTCGATGTAAATTTTCGAATTTTTCAACTAATGAAGTGTGTTAAAATGACAACCACCACAGATGTTGAAGGCGCCCCACTCTACATAGTTGGCGGCGTGCCACGACCTGAGAAACTATTGCGGTTAATTCTGTGCAAGGCCAACGCCGGCAGCTTTAGCGGCCAGACGACTGATTGCGATATGTCCTTGAAATCAGCCAGCGTCAAACGCAAGCCAAGTGAAATTAAATCAAGAAGTGAATAAAACAAGGGACTACGTTCAAGTAGCACGTCGCGCCACATCATTGAGCCGTCGGTAAACAAGCGGTCAGAGGGGAATTTTTCACAATCTAGAGAAACAGTTTGAAAAATATATGCGCGTGAGGTATGAAGTGCACGTACACGCTAGAGGCGTGGCATCAGTCAAATGTGTTGCGTGTTCCCATCTGTCTTGTCATATCTGCTATTGGTGGCTATAATGATACGCCGCTGCCCTATTAGCAAAGCGGACGAGCATTGCATGACGCGCCAATTTGACCAATGATTAAGCATGAATGCACGCTTCCAAGCATTTCGTCGTTGTGACGATAAGCGTTCAAGCGTGTGTGGATGTATACTCGCAAGGGGGTGAACTTTATGGCTACTATTTCGGCCTACTTCGCTCACCTCCCACGACGGGTTGCGCGACCAAAAGTGAAGAATACTTTTGGAAGCTAGCAAACAAATAAAAGTTTATGAGCCTTCCATAACTACTGTTTGGCTAATGGTTAAACATCTATAAAGCGTTATTTTGTATGCACGTATGGGTGGCTGTAAAACGCAGCAGACAAGCAAAGAAGAGCCTAGCAGTCAGTTTAGTCCGTGCGTTTACTAAAAGCAAACAAGCAAAGAAGCGCTTCATACCTTGCAAAAAATAGGACTAATCCGGGATGACTCCGGGAGCAATCGCAAAGGAGCATGCGACTAATACCACTTTTGATCTCTTTATATGGAATGAACTGATCGCTTTTGTTCGAGCATGTCCTATGAAGAGACTAATTGTACACCTTTATACCCAAACGGGTATAAAAAACGACTAGTCACATTTAAAAAATACAAATAAAAATTTGCGCCAGCTGAGATTCGAACCGGGGTGCTCTGTTTTGTTAGGCGAATACTCTCTCTGAGTGCCAACGCCGCACATGAAATTTCATTGACTAAGTGCGTAAATATCATTAAATCGTTAATAGTACCCGTTAGAGATGAGTTGGGGACTAATTGATCTCCAATTATACCCATAAGGGATGAGTCGTGACTAACTGACCTCCATTAGTACCCGTATGAGACTAGTAGTAATCTCGGAATACTCTCTTTAGAGATTAGTCGCACAATTTTTTGCAGGGTATATCTAAGTATCTACATATGTAAGTACAAATACATTTGTTTGAATGTATATAAGTACATACATATATATGTCTCTGACAATTTATTGCACACCGTTTCATTATGACTGCTACCATTGCTGCTGTTGTAGAGTTTGCCTTGGCTTGGGTTTTGTCTACAATGAGCACGTTTATGTCTTCATTTCTCCAAAAGTTATGACACTCGATGCACAGCAGTATAACACGCAAATATTCGCAAATACACATATGTACATAAAAAAAAAAATAGGAGCCAGCCTCCGCGATTGTGCAGTCCACTGCCTTGGCAATCTTCGCCCATGCAGCGCGCATTAAAATGTATCGAGGGCGCCGCCAGTAAGCTGCGTAGCATCAACGTTTGTGTACGTAGCGCGTTTTTAGCTTTGTTATCTTTACCATCTGCATACACTTGTGTGCATGTGTTTTTATTTGCCTGGCCGACGCACTCACTTCCAACCTCTGTTGCTGCGAAGCGTTGACAATGCGAGCTCGTAAAAAGTGGCTCATAAACAAATTTATGATCTTCGACACGGTAATCAGGAGCAAATGACTGTGAGCAGCTACTTTATGCAACACAAAATAAGTATGTACCCTGAACCGAGCTAAAGCTAAACTAAAGTCAACCGCACTGCACTGTATTGAATTGCACTTTGACAGGCTATAAAGTGCGAACAATGAGTGAGCCAATGGGCTCAAGTAAACATGTTTGTAGTCAAGTAAATGTGTAAAAATATATGCCTTTTTTTGCTACTAACTTGCTGCCGTGAACAGTGGAGCTCACTACCGGGGAATTATATCATTTGAGAATATTTATTTTACCTCACTTCATCCAATTAATCGATTTCCTCTAAAGAAAACGAGACGGAAGTTCAAGTTCGTGTACTAAATAACGCTAACCCAGAGTAGCTCTGGATACTCGTGGACAACAAAATGTACATTCATTTTGATATGACGGAGATTACTTCCACAGTTTACCGTGGGCGTCCGGCTACTTCAATTTTAAGCTACCGCAATCATCTGAATGAGCAACTCACACAACGATTTAGAATACAAATAAACTCCGCCGATATATTCATAGGCCTGTCGTGCTCCCGCTGAGGGCCCGTCTGTTCCCATCTGTAATTCATCCGACATGACCAAGCCAGCGAAACGGCTGAAATTTATTTTACTGCACACTGTTAATGATTCTGCAAAGCTTGTTCAACCCATCGGCACTTGAATATGACCGGTTATTTCTATGGTCATGCAGACCCATACAACTTGACTCTTGATTACCTCTATAGATTCTTCGTCTTCTATATTGGCGCTGTAACCGCCTAAGCGGTCATTACTCTTCTGTGCTACCTCTATAGATTTAACTCTATGCGACTGCTTCACTGTACTCGCACAACAGTAAAATTAAGCAGTCAAAACAAAAACAGTACCAAAATAAGTTTTAACTTTAGCATCGGTTTTTACTTCTCCTTTTATACAAAATTGTTTATTTACACAGTAAGCGAGCAACTTGTGATGGGTTAAGTTTGTAGAGTGGCGAGTGTAGAAACGGATACAGCTACGTATGTACATACATATGTGTGAATGCATGTACAAATTTATATACATAGTATGAAAAGAACAACAAGTGGTTCTGAAAGGCCTATTCTTCGACATGTCACCAGAGCGGTGTTC
>NW_023458560.1:2469546-2471736 GCF_013731165.1 Rhagoletis pomonella | reverse complement strand
TGTCAAATTCGTTAAGAGAGGAATAGCGGTCCGAGATCGGCGCAACCTTTGTATTCTCTCAATCGTGTATTAGACGGACATCTCCCTTGGGCGGACATTTTTTCTTATACCAAGTTTTAAGTATAAATTTTGGAACAAATTACTCTCTCTTAAGCGGACACTCTCTTGGCCGGACGCGGACAGTTATTTTGCATAAAATTGACACAAAAACCTCTATCGAGCGGCCGCGAACCTCTTATCAACGGACATTAAGATTTCTTTTCATAACAAATCAAACAAAAACCTCCGTTGAGCGGACGCGAACTCCTCATAGGCGGACTACTAAATGGAAAAGGGGGACTTCCCGCATAAAATGTGATTTTTATGCACACATTTAGTTTGGTTTGCGCAGTGGTTTAGGTTCGTTATTTGAATTATCAAAAACCCTTGGAGAATTCAATTCCAATTCTGATGAATTTATAACAATAGATAATAATAAATACATGGACCGAAAATTTAGATTTCTGGTTGGATTTTGTTACTGATAAAAACATGAAAACTATTGATGAAAAAGGTACTGACACTGAAAAAAATTTAAAATAAAACTTAAGTCAATCGACAATTTCCCAGTTTTTTAGGTAATGAATCTATGGTTTTATGTAGTTTATGGACTGGAATGTTATATTTATTTTTATTTTGTTATTACTTAATATGTACTTACGCACATAAATGAAATATGCACTTTTGAAAAAATATATGCACATTTTTGTTTGAACGATGTAATATCAATATCTTTTATTAAAATAAGAAATAGTGACTATTCAATTAATTAAAACATTAAAAAGTTCTAAAATAAGCTTCCCTCCTATTGAGCGGACACCTCTCTTGGGCGGACAAAAAATGACTGACGGTGAGTGTCCGCCCAAGGGAGGTTTCACTGTATATCGATTTTGAATAAATATTGATGAATTCCTTAGCCACACTGCTCAAAAAATCGGAAAGTCCGGTACATAAATTCAAGGCCGAATTCAAGAAAAGTCGCCTAACTTCGACAATTTTTATGCGATTGCAATAAATTAGCTATCAGTTTATTTAAAAATAGATTTAATTTTAGATAGTGCTACAAATTTTGAAACTGTGGAAATTATCGATGGTCAAAATTTAAAAAATTAAGAGAAATATGGGTTATTATTATTACCTCCCTTTTATTAGCTCGGGATGTAACTATGTAATATTGATGCGCCTAAAAGATGCACCGATTTCTATTCTCAAGTTACATACCTGATGACAGTACAAATGGAAATTATAATACACTCAGAAAAAAGTCAGCCAAATATATTTATCTCAACATATGACCAAACAGTGTAACTATAACCAAATCATGTGTTGATATAAACATATTTGGTTGACGTAACTAAACTCTTTTCTCAGTGTAGCGAGGTTTTAGTTTTTTAAACTATAATTTTATTTTTATTTTAGATATCCTCCTCTCAGATCATATTCGATCTTTGAAATCGAATCAAAAATAGTCTTTCAAAAACTCATAAATCTACAAAATCGTATTTTTGGACCTAAATCGACAGGTCGCGACCTCTAAATGACCCTTAAAAAATCTATAAAATCAGACAGTAATATTTTTCATAAAAACGAATAAAAAAACATTTTCGATGGGCACCCTAATATACATACATACATACTTGCAACCGTACGTACATACATACATACGTAGCGAGTATATGTACATATGTGTATGTGCTATGTACGTACTGAAAATAATAATGAAAATGTGATGAAAATTCTACGCCAAAGGGGGCGGCGAGCAAAAAAGCCATGAAAGTTGTGCCACACAATTTCAGATAATGAAATATTAATTTTTTTAATATTTATCTCGAATTGCAGTTTTGCTGCGTCTGGCATTTTGCTATTATTATTGTTGTTGTTGCAACAGTTGCAGCAGCTCAAAACGACGCCAGTAATTTGCAGTCCCTGTTTTTACAGAAATTATTATTGGATTCGTTGTTATTCTTTGTTTGTGTGCGCGTTGTTGTATTTCCTAGTTTTTCTGCTTTTGTTGCTGGCAATTTTCCTTGGGAAGACTTGCAGGGAGAAGATCAGAGCGAAAGCGGGCGCCAGCCCCATCCCCACAACCCGTTTGCTCACATCGCCCGGTTCAGACGTTTTTATCATCAACCTTAAAACTTTTTTGCAATA
>NW_023458560.1:2455217-2469446 GCF_013731165.1 Rhagoletis pomonella | reverse complement strand
TTTACATCTTGCACATCGTAATTTTAACCCAGCCTTATTCTTTTGTTTTCTATTTCAGCGATCTAAATGTTTATTCCTCGTCTAACTTTTGAAGCACTTGATGGAAATGAATTACATTTATATTTATCGATTTATAAAGAGATTACGAATAGAATCGTATATAAAACATAGGTGTGCCCACAAATTTTTCTTTTGAAAGTGTACCTGTTTTTTATTTTTTCCCATATATGGAGACCTTTTTGTAATGCGGACGCTTTTTAGTTTTTCTTGTTTTCGCTAACCCTATATTTACCTTTTTTGAAAAATATTTGCTACAAAACTACATTCATCCTCACATTTTTACTAAAAAGTAATTAAGGAGTGCAAAATGTTTATGAAAACTTCCATAAAGTTTGGAATTCCGATTCTTGGAGTTTTCGTTATAGTATTAGCCATAATTTTATATAGAATCAGAGTAGCGGTTTCTCTGAGGAGCCCTTTAGTCGGACGAGGCAGAGAGGCAGGTCATGGAATTCTTTAAGGAAAAATCGAATGCCGATTCTCGAATTTTTTGAATCGATTAGCAGATCGCATTGGAATAAAAAAATCGCCAAAAAATCGAATCGAAGGGCTCGATTAATCGATCTTCGATTTAATCGGTTTAAAAGCGGCATCTCTATTAAGCTGCCTAACCATCGATTTTTCTGTGGTCCCCTTCCAACATAAATGCTGCACATCACCGACTGTCTAACTTTTGCGCCAGGCATATTTCACAAACCTTCGGCCATATGAGATGTTACAGTGGCGTTTAAAGAGTTAAAGTTTTTTTTTTATACATACTGAGTGTAACCCTGTAGCACATAGAGTCAGGTAATCTCAGCTGTGAGGCATTTCTGGAAAATATCTGATTCTTTTTTCACTTGTAAGTATGCACAATGCCAATAACCTTTTCGCAGAAGCAATACAAAATATTAGAATGTCGAGATTTATTAGATCATTAAAATAAAAACCTTAACCATATACTCTCATTACGTACAAGCACAAATTTTGTTCAAGGAATAGGATGAGAGTTTCGAACCCCACAAAAGCTTCAGAAATCACGTATACCACATATGTATGAAGGTACATATGTATATGTATATACATACATACATTTTCTATATTTCACCTGCATACATATAAGTATGTATTAGGGCGGGTCGTTTTAAAAATCGCTCATTGCTCTGTGAAAATCGTATTCTAGGGATCAAATAAAGAAACTTTGCCGAAGGAACCATACCTCTAAAACGAATTCTGATGTCCCCCAATTTGGGTCGAACTTTTGGGTAGGGGCAAATTTTGAAAAATCCCACTTTGACCCATTTAGAGTGCTCCAATCGAGTCCAAATGTATGACCGACCCCCACTAACTTTGGACGGCCGATCCACCCATGCCAGTGGCACACCCCCTGGAACTCCCCTGGGGGGTTCCCCATACAATAATTTCAAAAAATAACCATTTTTGGCCTTTACATGAAAAAATCAGCTAAATGACTAAGTTTTTTCTTTATTTTTATTTATTTATTTATAATAATATTTATTATTTATTTATAATAATATCTATTTTTTCTCTTAAGAAATTTATGTAGTCAGAACATATGCAAATGAAATAATTAATTTAAGTGAGTTATAGAAAAGAAACTAAAAAAAATTATTGTTTGAAGTCTTTTTTACTTTCAAGTCTGGGCAATTTCGCACGGCTCTCTAATGTCGTCGCCATAACAGCCTCTACATTTTCCGGTATAACCCGTTTGGAAACGCTAGCTAGCAATTGAACATGTCGTTCCGTTCCTTGTATGTGTGATGGAATTTTTGGATCATTAAACGGTGGATAATCTTGATTTAGATATTCTTTCAATGTATCGTACGGAATGCTTCGCGTGAATGGTGGTTCAAATACGATATTTATATCATTCGAATCGATCATTTCCGTATAACTTGTGCAATTAAAGTTTATATCTGGTTTTTTATAAACTCTAAGTTCCATTGGCTCGTCAACATCGGTTCGATAGCGTAGAATTTTCTTGATGGCACAGTCGCGCTTTTCTTTGCTATCATCAAACAACATTGATAACAAGATATTTTCCGAATGCGCATAATATGAATTATCTTTAATTACTTGATTGACAATTTTGCGTAAACGAGGTTCTAGAAATCGTGACCAACCAATGAACTTGAAAAATAATGCACTGCCGTACACGACAGAGCTGTAATACTTGATATTGAAGTACATTGGCACATAACATTTAATTATAAATTCAACCAGAATTCTTAAATTTGCATCTGGATTTTCCGTTGTCACATATAATCGCAATAATCTAGCGGCCTTGGTGAGCCACCGAGAATGTACAATTTTCCCTGGTTTGATGTTAGCCAGATCCACTGGAACCACGCCGCTAGAAATTGCATGGGCCATGTCGTATAAGTACTTCGAATCGGTGGAAAATTCAATTTTTTCTGGAGCAGGGGGCATATTTTGCAACTCAATTTTCTGGAAGCCGTCCACCACCTGAAAATATATAATAATAAAATAATTAAAAATGGTTGACAATTATAATAAATGAGTGATAGCAATAACTTACCGGAAGAATTTCACAAGTTTCGATTTGACGGCTCAGTTTTCCGGTTGCCGATCTTGGTCCAGTGCTGGTTGATTTATCCAAAGCTTCAAACAAATGCCGAAACGGAAGTTCGTTGAAGTGTAGAAGGCAAACGAACCAATGAATGGTCTTTTTAACAGCAATTCGAATCGTCGTATAATTCCACCGTGTGGGCCAGTGTTTGTTGGCTCACCGTCAGTGCATATTCCAATTAATGTATCCAGTGATATATTTTTATCGTTGAAAAAACCATTTCATTTGGTTGTTTTGTATTCAGCGGTTTCATGTTCCAGTCTTACGTAACCAATCAATTCAGAATTGGGTTCTCTCAAAATAACAAGATGAGGTTCTTTTACCATCCTAGTATGATAATTCTCATCAGTTTTATCTATCGTTAAAGTATCATCTTTTCTGCCATCGAATGAAAACGCTAACAAATTGGTATAATCTAACCGTTTGCGAAGCCCTTCTTGTCTGCATTTCTCTTTTTCTCTGCGAACTTTCTATTTATCCATGATGAGAGGTTTCCCATGCTTATCTTTAATTTTAAAATCTGGCAAAAGAGCGGTTCCCAATGCTGATGCTACTCTGTCAGGCACACCAAATCTGTCACATACCAAGGCAAAGTTAAAACAATCGTATCTCTCTGTGTATTGTGAACTTGTGCTTCTATCCATATCTTCTTGAACCGGTGGCGGTGCGTATGTTGAATCATCGGGATCTTGGTATGTTGGCATTGATGACATAGACGTTGCTCCTTGCTCTTCAGTTTCCATCACAAATGCATCCATTGTTAGTCTTCTCTGATTATGTTGATCGTGCATGAACTCTTTGAGGCGTTCGGGAACCCAGCCGCATGCACATGGAGCTGCCTTCAAATCGCATTTACATGTTCCAATGTAAAAAATTGTTTCCAGAGATTTTACATACTCTGTAAATTGTTGGGTGTTGTTTCTTCTCTTGATTTGCTCTTGATACTTGTCAAGCAATTTATTCAATTTATTATATACACTTTATTCCAGCATTATTTTCATACCAAGTTTTTCCCAAATTCCAATCAACTTATCTTGTACTTGAATAGTGAATGATTTATGGGAAAACTTTTTTTGTTCTGTTTTAGCACGTTCGCTTAAGTAAAAATAATATCTCAAGATATCCAGATGGGTTGGTAAATTAAGATCAGTTAAATCAGTAGACACACCAAAAACAGTAACATCATGCTTGGGTATATGACTCATTGGGTTTTCGATAGTTGTTGATGTAGTTGCTTCATCTTGCGGTGTAGAGGATGGTGGATTCATTGTAAACTTTTTGATTTGGAATGGTCACTTCACTTATTATTTTTTTTGAAATATTTTTTTATCTGAAATTAGCACTTCACACTTTGAGTTCTTCACAACGACTTAATGCATTCACAAAAACTGTTGCGTTATATATGGTCTACGAGACGAGGTAATAAGAATGAAATGGTAATTTCAAATCTACCTGCTGTGTCTTGTGGTGGCTTCAAAAAAACAACACAAGCAATTTTACGATCTGCAATTGTGTCACAGTGATACCTTCATTGTTTTGCGGTGCATTCCAGTGATACCTTAATTGTTAAAATGGTTGCAAAAAACGCGCATTTCTTAAGAAGGTGCCTTAAAATACCCACAAAAAGGGTTGTAAAAACAACCTTCATTTCTTAAGTAGGTGCTATAAAAAAACTACACAAGTAAGTTTACGACATGCAGCTGTGTCTTAAAAAACGCACGCAAGCAATTTTCCGATTTGCAATTGTGTCACAGTGATACCTTCATTTTTTAAAACGGTTGAATAAAAAACCCACACAACTATGTTTACGACATGCAAATGCATCACAGTGATGCCTTGGTTTTAAAAGGGTTGTAAAAACGCTAATTTCTAATAATTTTTTTTAATTTCTTTTCTATTACTAAGTTAAATTCATTTTCTCATTTACATATCGCTAGCTTAGAGTGAAATGTTGCTAAGTCCACTTTTTGGAACAATTAATTTTTGATGCAGGAAGCAAGGAAAATTGAAAATGCACTGTTTCTGAAAGGATCTAACTAATTGTTTTATTTCTACCCGTTTTATTCCGTGATGTGCAAAATTGCTAAGTCCAAAGTAGTCACAGAAAATTTGATAAGTCCAAAAAAATATGAATATCTTTTTTACGCTATCGAATTCGATTTGTATTGAGGGTTTTGTAACAACATTATTTTTGAATTTTTATGTACATATGTGTGTATGTATATTAGGCCGGGTCGATTTTGTATGGGGGAAAATAAAAGGCATTTGACCGTATTGTAGTAGTAATATTATGATGTCTTAGGTCTAAGCCAATTGTTATTGGCCAAGAAAGATTAATTTAAAATTTATCTTTAGTCCGCGCAATTGAATCAAAGTGTATGAATTTTGAGAATGAAATTTTGGCTTGTATTATCTTTGGAATGCGTTCATTGTTATAAACAGGGAGATATATCAAATTAAGGGTTATTAAATTTAGTACCTCGCTTTCATTTATCATTTTTCAATAAGTCTACAAATTTTTAAGATATTAAAATAAAAAATAAGAAAACTATAATTTTCCCTTATGAATTTTCAATTCTTCATTACTTCAGCAACCAAGTGAAAAATACAAAAAAGTGAGACGAGATATATTTCAAACGTTTTAATGCTTCGGATGTTTATATAATATTAAAATTACCATGGACTTGGTCAAGCCGATTTGGTCAGTTTTCAAGATCGTGGTGAATGAAGTCAAACATGTATTGTCAAAGATTAGGAATCGTTTGATAATAGTAATTGCAAGCATAAATATAAGTATTTGCATACATTAACATAATACAATTTGGGCGCCCATTTTAAGTCCATTTTTCGTGGTTTCTAAATTTGTCGTTATATGAAAGTAGGGGACGTGCAACAAGTGTTTACATAAATATTTTAGTTAATTCCATTATGAGAAAAAGTAACTGTAGATAGGTAATTGCAATAGTCTTTAACATATCCTGGAAAATCCTTTTGAGGACTCTCCAATTGGCCGATATTGCATTGCATCCAGCTTGAACGAAAAAAGTCACTCCCTGGCATACTTTTCTGTAATCCGCTTCTTTATAAAATTGAAGAGAATTTTTTTTAGAAAAAAACTGGAGATCCACTTAAGTTTTTCGATATAACTTTGGTAAATGTTACTCGATCGGCACGTAATAATTACCAAATTGATAATAATAATAATGATAATATAAGTATGTAAAGCTGCTCGTCAAAACCTAGACCATACGATGTTCTTTATTTAGATCACACCTTTTTTAAAACATTTAATAACGTATAGTTTTGTAAAAATATTCGTCCTGGACGTGGTAAAGGCGATGCCAAGAGACAGATGTTCGTGGTGTCAGATACACACCAATCGGTGAAATATTTTTTAAACTTAGGTCTTTAGATCCATGGAAAACTCTTCCTCAAAGATTAGACACAAGTATAGTCCCGTTACAGTGGTCCAATTTGCAGCAACTTCACCAATACAGACGCCGAATTACAGCAAGAAAGAACGAAGATTTGCAGTATTTAAAAGCAACTTTGCCTAAAGACCATCATAATTTTTACGATAGTTTGCCACATGAATGATTTTTTGGTGTGTAGTTTAGTTTCAGGGAACAATACTATTAATTTAATCTACCAATAATTGTTTGTTCATTATTATTTTAATGTATAAGTTGTTGTTTATAATAAACAAGTTCGCAACTACGTTTCAAATTAAAAATATATATAAAAAAAATTCGCAATCTTCTTTTTCAGAAAATTTATTTAGTCTGAACCGAAAATCCCATTAATGGGATCGTAAAAGAACGGCCGCTGTGGTTTAGTGGTAAGCAGTGCGCGCTGCCACTGCGCAGGGCCTGGGTTCAAGCCCTGCTCAAAGCAACATTACAAACAAATTTAGAAGAGAAGGTTTATCCTTAACAGCGGTCGCCCCTCGACAGGCAATGGCAAACCTCCGAGTGTATTTCTGCCATGAAAAACAGCGTAAAACTTTAAGTCCCTTCCCTTTGTGTGACAAAATTAAGGCGCACGCCACAAATCGGAGGAGAAGCTCGGCCAAACACTAACATATGTGTAAGAGCCAATCTAAATAAATAAATAAATAAATATTACACAATTTCGTTGCATCAAATGTTAATTAGAGCTCTTGAAATTGTTCGAATAATTCGATTATTCGAATATTCGAACGTTCGAATGGCAATTGTTTGTCCGATTGGAAATCGAATGTTACTATTCGAATAGTTGATTCTCTTCGATTATTCGAATAGTCGCAAAGCTACGATTATTCGAATACCTTCTTAAAATCGGATATTCGATCGTTGTAATAAGTGTTATTTGTCAAAAAAAAAACAAGAAGTTATAAATTTTGTGTGTTTTTGTGAACATGAGTGCAAGAAAACTAAGTTGGGTGTGGAGTTTTTTTACGAAATGCAGTGATGGTAAGCAAGTTACCTGCTCCATTTGTGGAGCAGTCCTTAGTTTCCACCACTCCACTTCCTCGCTAAGCACTCACTTGAAACAAGTCCATAAGAAGGAACCGATTCGTGGTGGTGGCATGTAAGTACAAATAAAGAAAAATATAAGTTATAAGTAAAATATAGAGCACAAGCTTGTTACACATATGTAGAACACCGGACACGAATATCGATGCAACAAGTGGTGAATGCGTTGAAACGCAGGCGAGCACCTCGGGTGGCCGTAAGAGAAAAAAGCACGACACCGTTCATGACTGCACATTTGAACGTCAGGAATTGATATCTCGTGGAGTGGCACGCCTAATCGCAAGTAACATGTTTCCAATCTCTTTCGTTTCCTCTGAAGGCTTTCGCGACTTTATGAAGTTATTGGAACCAGGGTACAAAGTTCCCTCTCAACAAAGTATACTCTCACGCTTACAATTGTTTTATAATGACGTAAGAGAAAAAATTGCAAACGATTTGGCGGAGGTAGAAAGCGCATCAATTTCAGTGGACGAATGGACATCAAGAACTCAAGATTGTTTTTTATCAGTCGAAGCCCAGTATATTGACAAAAATAGTGAATTGTGGAAAGTTACACTTTGTAACGAGCAAATAGAAGGTAAATCTATTAAAATAACTACCTTGTATGTAGATATATAAAATAAACACATACACTCATACATACATGCATAATTTGTGTTTTAATTTTAAGACATGTCAATTGTTTAAATAATTTGTATTTATAGACCGACCAAATGTAGAAAACATTGCATCGGCAATAGAAGTAGTTTTAGCCGATTGGAACATTTCCGATAAAACGCAAGCGATAACGCACGACAGTGCATCAGTCATGAATGCAGCAGCGCAACAACTTTTTAATATAGGGGACAGCATCAAGTGCAGCGCTCACCTTTTGCAGCTTGTGATAAAAGACGCATTAGCAGCTGTACCTGATTACGATAAAATTTGCAAAAAAGGACGAAATTTAACAGCACATTTTCATCGCTCAAATATTGCCAAAACTGCACTAGTAAACCGCCAAGTACAGTTGGGGATAAAGGAAAATCGACTCATACAATGCTGCGAAACACGTTGGAGCTCCAAATATTACATGTGTGAGAGGCTGCTTTTGAATCGAAATGCAATATGCCTAGTTTTTCAGATAAAACCGTTACAAAAACTTGCGATGCGCTGAGGCTAGAAATGCAAGAGAAGGAGTGGGGTGAAATGCAGAACTTGGTTGACATTTTGAAACCTTTTGATAAAGCGACTGCAGTGCTATGTGGTGGCAAAAATGTGACATTGTCTTTAGTGCGACCGTCTTATTAAAAACCACATGGCCGCATCATCGGAAGATGATGCAAATAAATATATATTCAAAGAAACTGCACGTAATTCCCTTTTTGAAAGGTTCAATATGGGTTGTGTCTTAGAAAAAGTTTCAGCTCCAATAATTTCCTCATTTTTAGACCCCAGATATAAGAACCTTGATGAAGATTCGCAAACAAAACACAAGGTTTATGACTTTATCAGAAGCCAACTTCAAGTAAGCAATGTCATTAACCAAGAAACAGACAGCGTAGTACATACCGACTTGGATTTTTTGTTTGATGGTGAAATCCCAACAAATAATGTTATGTCACAAATCGACTCTTATTTGGCTGAACCTCAGATCGGCCACAACATTCATCCCCTAACATGGTGGAAAAATCACCGTGCTATTTATCCGGAACTTTTCAAATTAACCGCAAGATATTTGTGCATACCAGCTACATCGGCAGAGTCCGAACGCACTTTTTCAATTGCTGGGAATATTGTCACGCCACGTAGAAGTTGTTTGTCACCGCAAAATGTTAGCCTTCTTACATTCCTGTATAATAATAAGCGTTTCTTCACAGATATGTGTCCATTTTAATAACTTAATTATTCCTCTTAGAAGGTAAAATGCATTTTATGTGATTTTTTAACCTGTTCATTTATATTGTTGCTGAATAATTACAAAATTTTCTCAAAACAAACTTATGTTCCTACATTTCAATTTATTTAAATGTGTACATATTTATTCATACATACATGATACCTACACACATTTCAACATTCGAATAATCGAGCACCAGTTATTATTCGAATAATTGACTACGAGCAGGTTATTCGAATAATCGACAGTGAGCGATTATTCGAATACTGCTAATCGAATTTCACTATTCGAATAGCATCATATTCGAATAATTCGAATATTCGATTAACCGAATATCAAGAGCTCTAATGTTAATACTGTTTGGATAGACTCTTTTATGCTGATTACGAATCCGTAAGTATAAAGCCTCCATCAGCTTTAGATTTGGAAAAAAACGAGGTCAAAGTATCAAAAAATTGCGTTTTTTGCAATATTTTAGAAGCCATAGCAAAGAAACTAAAGGTGATATTAGGCTTAAATTAAAGCTAGAAGTCTCGACTACTATCCCTGAAAATACCATCCCTGCACCTTGAATTGATGGTCACTTATAGTAATCAGCATAAAAAAGTCTATCAAACAGCTTTAACATTTGATGCAACAAAATCACTGTTCCCTTTTGTTATTATTATTATTCAAAGAACCTAAACCATTTGTTCTAACAAATTGTTTCTTAAAATGTACTTACGAGAGGGATTTTTCGTATTGCACATATTGGAAAAATTCATGGAAAATTTGCTAAGTCCACAAAAAAAATTTTAAGAAAAAGTAGAAAATTTGCTAAGTCACAAAATTATCTACAAAATTTGTAAAAAAACAGACTTTTTTATTATTTCTTGTTTAGTAAAGGGGAAATGAAAAACGCCAAACATTGCATTCAAAGTTTTGCAAAATACTTAAAGAAAATTACTTAGGAACGTTTTTTGTGTCTCCTGTACAATTGAAAAAAATGGACTTAGCAACTTTGCACTCTAAGCTAGCGATATGTTCTGACTAAATAAATTTCTAAAGAGAAAAATAAACTCCAAAAAGAAAAAACATAGGCATTTCTCTGATTTTTTCATGTAAAGTGCAAAACCGGCGATTTTTTGAAATGTTTGTATGGTGAACCCCCAAGGGGGTTCCAGGGGGTGTGCCACTGGCATCGATGGGTCGGGCCTCCAAAGTTAGTGGGGGTCGGTCATACATTTGGACTCGATTGGAGCACTCTAAATGGGTCAAAGTGGGATTTTTCAAAATTTGCCCCTACCCAAAAGTTCGACCCAAATTGGGGGACATCAGAATTCGTTTTAGAGGTATGGTTCCTTCGGCAAAGTTTCTTACTTTGATCCCTAGAATATGATTTTCATAGAGCAATGGGCGATTTTTTTGCCTCCCCACAAATCGACCCGGCCTTGTATGTATGTATATATGTATAGGTAATTGTTAGCAATTAATGTTTCTTACTTCGTTAGTCTTTTTCAGTCTTTTTATGCCAAACTCATCCCACAAGTACCTTCGAACTTCTTTACATAATCGTGTCATTCGCCGCAAGACTTCTCAGAAAATAATGGTGGCAAATATAATCAACGGAACCCCAACTGCACCTTACACCGCCGCCAGCGCCAGCCGCAGTCACTTTCTGCGCATTTTATTGTATGTCATAGAGATCCTTATCATCCATCCACTTGCCATCATAGCTTTAATGACAAGCGTCGTAAATTAGAGACATGGCATGGCATAGAATAGCAGAATAGCATGGAGGCAGCGACGTCAACGCCAGCGTCGCCAACGACTGCGGCAGTGTTGCCAAACATGGGCTTTTCCTACCAAAACTGGTAGGTTTTTTTTTCATTTGGTAGGTTGGTAGGCTGGAGTGGATTCTGGTAGGTTTCGGGTCTACGAGTAATAGTTATAAAAATAGAAAATATGTATATCCAAACATTTTAGCAATTTTTTTACATGAATATTTCACCGGTGCGTCCGTATAACGGTGGCCGCAAACGATTCCTTAGTACAAACGTATACCCTTATTATTGCCAATATACAATACGAACATCTATAAATACTTTATGGCGTACTTGGACCAAGATTCCAGGAAAGTCTGCCAATGGGCTTGTACCCAACCTTATTCTGGGCGGAGGTCTTCGCAATCGAAGTCTGTGTTCGCGAATTTTATCGTAGAAGGCAAATGACGCCAGAATAAATATTATGTCAGATAGGCTGACTTCCAAAACGTATCAACACAATGTTTGGATACTATTATACTGCGGTATTCAAACTGTTTGTATATGCAGAGTTGCGACACATTGCAACCATATACATTGCATATTTTCAATATTCCATTTAGCAATGGAACATTTTTCTGAATTTTCCAATTTTTAAAACACCAATGGTAACCAATAACAAACGAAGCATCAACTTTGTTTCTGATGCGCGGATTGCTCTAGCGATGCGTTTCGATAATTTTTCGGATACGTTTTGGAACAGTATACGTTGTCAATATTTTGTAGTTCGGCGTTATGGAACATTATACTTTGTACGTATGCAAAGCAATTGACGTTTTGGAAGTCAGCCATATTCAGGCAGCGTTAGGAGCCTTATAACCTTTTAAAACGGCATCAAGGCTTGTGAACTCTTGAGCCACCTGGGAGCCCACAATAGCGTACCGCTGTGGAGGGTTCAGGGACGTGAAGGGTTTGAAGGCAATTAAAGGGCTGACTGTCTTGCAAAGAGTGGAGCTCAGATGCGTTTGCATGGTTCCGAGCCTTTCTGCGGTACATCTAAAGGATACACTGCAGACCTACTTAGGAGCTAGCTGGGAATTGCTGCACACTGGCGGAAGTCGAAGGGAATACAATCAAAGAGATTCATAACTTTTCATGAGGAACTCCGAAAGATACCTTGAACTTAAAACTCTTACTGGCTACCTGACAGCACAATGCAAGTTAACGTACCGATTGAATTAAAGGGTCTTTCTGTAGAGACTGACAGTAGGTTTTGTGGGCCGGTAAAGGAAACCCCAGAGTATATTCTATGTGCCTGTCCACGAAGCATGAATAGTAGATTGATGCACCTTGGAGAAGGATTGTCTTCTCCATCTAAAATTTGGAACATGACATCATCCGAAGTTCTGAGCTTTTTAAATAGCCTGAGGTTGGAGCGATTACAATTCGGATTTATCATAATATATCTTCTTAGGTCGCAACGCGGGTATCTCCGAGGTAATAATAATAATATAGTCACTTGACACGAATAAAGACGCTCGGGTGTTTGACAGCGAAAAGGATGCGTGAAAAAAATTTGCGAAAAAAGACGCGTTAACATGGATTCAACATCATTCCGGAAAAACTTTTTGGGGAATTCGTATACTCGCAAACATAATTGACAGCGAAAATAAGTCTTCTTCGTCTTTCTTCGCCGTCAAAAAGGTTAACGCGTCTTTCTTTGCCCTCGCCTATGTTAGGAGTCCTTCTTCGCTGAAATTTTTTACGCGTCTGTTTTCGCTGTCAACTTTTGAGCGCGCGTCTTTATTCGTATCTAACGACGATATGTATGTATGTACAGTAAAATGAATCGTTATACGCAGTTATTTTTTTTTTTTATACCCGAGCGCACTTGTGCACAAGGGTATTATAACTTTGTTCACATAACGGTTGTTTGTAACAGGCAAAACGAATCGAGATAGATATAGACAAATGTATACATAAATGATCAGAATGAAAAGAGAAATCGATTAAGCGGTGACTGTCTGTCCGTCCGTCCGTCCGTCCGTCCGTCCGTCTGTGCACACGATAACTCGAGTAAAAATTGAGATATCTTAACGAAACTTGGTACGTGGACTTCTTTTGGGCATGGGACGGATGGTATTGAAAATGGGCGAAATCGGACAATAACCACGCCTACCTCCCATATAACGGTAATTTTCAGAAATACGAAAAGTGCGATATTTTAGTAACTACTGAAGATAATTCACTCAAAATTGATATTTACAATGAGTTTTAGACGAAAAATAAGAATATTAAAAAATTTTGGCAAATGGGCGTAGCCACGCCTACTTATGGTTACATGCGTATATCTTGGTAACCGCTGCACCAATTTCTTCCAAACTTGGCACAGTTCTTGATCCTGCTACAACATATTTAATGGCCGAAAATTTTTAAAATCGGACAATAACCACGCCCACATCCCATATAACGGTAATTTAGAAAAATACGAAATCCTCGATAAATCAGTAAATATTAAAGCTAATTTATTCAAAATTGATGGTTGCAACAATTTTTTACCAAGAAATACGCTTTTGATAAAATTTTGGAAAATGGGCGTGGCACCGCCCACTTATGATCACATATATGTATCTCGCTAACCGTTCTAGCAATTTGAACCAAACTCGGTATGATTATTGTGCTTGCCACATAAAAGCAAAGCGTTGAAAATTATTGAAATCGGACTAAATTACGACCGCTTTTAATATAACGGTATATTTCAGTAATGCTTGAAACTTCAATATTTCGAAATTTAAGGACGCTAATTTACTTAAAATTTATACACCCCGGCTTATTGTGTAGCGGTAGTTTTCGGAAAGGTGGAAAACATATATTTAATAATTGCGCCGGGTATTTAATGTTCGGCTCCGCCCGAACTTAGACTTTCTTACTTGTTTAAATGCATTTTTGGACCGCCCTAATGCACATACATACGTACACGTGTGCATTGAAGTGGGAGTGTGCACTGAAATGCCGCGTGTGCTAGTGTGCTGGCGCAAACTGTAATGCTAGTTTTGTCGTACACCATTGCGTATGAGCGACCTTGTGATATCACAATAAGCTCAATAAGCACACGCAGTACGCACTACCCCACTCATGCACATACTTAGCGAGCCTCACGAGTATGCTTATGCATTGTTGTTGCCCTTGTGCATGTGGCAGGTAGTAAATAATAAATAAAATACAATTTTATAAAAACAGAGTACTTAAATACACTAAAACATTTGTAGAAGGTAAATCTGTTTGATGAGGGTGTTTGTTCTTTTTTGATGCATACTAGGGTTGGTTAAGTTATGTGACGACTTATTTTCGTAAATTACGAAAGTCTAATACATACATATGCCGATGATTTTGCAATAGAGCTTTACAGGAAAATTCTGGTAAACTGTATTTCAACTCACCGCAGTC
>NW_023458560.1:2454051-2455117 GCF_013731165.1 Rhagoletis pomonella | reverse complement strand
ATATTTCGAAATTTAAGGACGCTAATTTACTTAAAATTTATACACCCGGCTTATCGTGTAGCGGTAGTTTTCGGATAGGTGGAAAACATATATTTAATAATTGCGCCGGGTATTTAATGTTCGGCTCCGCCCGAACTTAGACTTTCTTACTTGTTTTGTACTAGCCTTGTTTAAGTTTTACAAAATGTTATGTTAGCTATGTTTTTAATAAATTTGACATTGAAAAAAATATTAAAACTCAAAAAAATGTTTGGTAGGTTTTGGTTGGTTATGGTAGGAAAATGTTGGTAGGAAAAAAATGTGTCTGTGGCAACGCTGGACGGCGGCGACAAAGCACATTAGCTGTGGCCATTTTATCAGTAACTTTCCACTCTGTAGTCTCTACTCGCCCGCTCTTGAGTTGCGCCAAACTAATTTACAATTCGACTAGATTGCGTGTCAGACGACAACGACGAAATGGCCAACCAAACGAAAGAGCTAAAGAAGAAACGCTCGTTTGGGCGGAAGGAAGGAGCGAGGACGTAGGCGATTATTTAAATTATGCATTTTTTGCGGCTCACCAATTGTAGGCCACCAATTGATGGTCGCAAGAATGATGATGGACGACATGCTGGACAACAGAATTTTGAGCGATGGTACGCTTCGAGGATAAATGAATGGACGTCGGTCATCAAGAATCGTGTGGCAGTCGCATATATCATATGCGTTATGCAATAAAATGGGACATATCGATTTAGTAAGGGCATAGGCTGGGTTGTAGTCGTGGAGTTCAAGAAATTCTAAACATTCAGGTTAGGGATGGGCATACTTCAGGCTTTTGTATTTAAAGAACCAGCTTGAGGACAAAAAACCCAAATTCATACTTAGTATTTGCAGATATCCAAATATTTAAGTAAAAAAAATCGTAGGTATTTAGGAGCTGCTAAATACTCAAGTAAAAACAATTTAGGTATGCATATAGAAGCTGCTAAAAACTTAAGGGCAAAAACTTAGATATATATGTATTTTGGAGTTGTTAGATACTAAACTAAAAAAACTTAGAGTATTTAGCAGACGAGAATACAGG
>NW_023458560.1:2447289-2453951 GCF_013731165.1 Rhagoletis pomonella | reverse complement strand
ATACTAAACTAAAAAAACTTAGAGTATTTAGCAGACGAGAATACAGGGAGTTCGGAAAATCCCGACATAGTCCCGAAAATTGGAAAAGAAATAGTTGAAAAAAATTTAGGTATCCAATACTTCATTTCGGGAACCGATACCGATTTACTACATTAAACCTAAGTCATAATATAAATTTTAAGTTTGAAAAAAAATTGTTTAGACTAAAAACACAAAAAGTTCAAATATGACGATGCTTCTCGCAAAACATGAACAAAAACATGTAACCAAATTATTGGATTTTTTTCATTCTTTACACCTCTGGTAGTTCTCTCTTCAAAGAACATCTATTACGATTTGCATTGTGGTGAATGTGTAGTCTCGAAATTCTGGTTTGGTATATTTTTGGAACAAGGGAACGTGAAATTAGGGGAACCTCCGTATGAAGTTTTTATCGTATCACTGTCATAAAACCTATGCGGAAAATGTATGTACATGCATTTACTATTTTATTCAAGAGTATAGGCTTATGGGCTACCGAGGCTTCCCTAAACTCTTTTTATTCCATATTTTTGGCTGTTGTGCGCTCTTAATAGGAATATCAACATATCGGTACCGAGTATCGAAAGTATTGGATACTTTTTAAATCGGTACCGAGTATTGATCAATACATGAAAGTATCGACTCAGCACATCAGTACCCGAAAATCTTAAAATTCTCGAGAATCCAAGAAACACCAAAAATCCGGAATAAGTCCCGAAAATCAGGAAATTCTTTATTTTTTGCTGAGTAAATAGCAAGTAATTGGTTTTTAATCAAGTCATAAGTAATAAGAACTTTTGTATGCAGTATTTAATGAAACCAAAATCTCTAAGCACTTTTGTACGTGATGTTTCGTTAGGTGAAACTAACAAAATACAGTGCTATGAAAATAAGTAAATAGTATCATACTCGGTATTTATTGCATCCAAAATATTTAAGTAAGCAGTAGTTTGGTATTTACTAAACCAAAAATACATTAACTAAATGTAGTTTTGCCAATCACTAGTTCAAGTGCTTCACTCATTTCTAGAGTCAACCGCATAACTGTGTACTCATAAACGAAATATTATGATAGAAAATTATATCACGCCAGGAAGTGAGATAAGCATATAATTTCCAGCAAAAGGGACAGTACGTCGTATGCCATACATATTCTATGCCTTCAACTTACATTAACACCAATGGACACCAGCACAGAAAGACCACCACCCGCCATCCGGCCACCGGATGTTGGTCGATTGCGGTCACCTGCCGCTGCCATACCAGCCGTCGCAACGCTCGACTGCTGCTTACGCAAAGATTAGCCTTTTTTAGCCAGCGTACACGTGCGGCACACAAGTAGTCTGGTATGCTATTGTAAATTGCTGTACTAGTATGTTACTTGCTGTACTAGTAGCTTAGCTGCACATCCTTCTTTGCATCCGAATCCCTATGAAACCAAATATTGGCGGAGCACTTACCATGTAGAAATTACTGCAAGCGAAATTTTTACCGAATGTTATCTAATTATCTATATAAATACATAAATTGATAGCCATTTTCGTTGTTCTGGGAGATGAGCAAAATAAATAAAAGGTTGTAAAATTAGGTAATTGTAAGGCCAGTGCAGGTAAACGTAATACTTTCATTGATAATTGATACTAGTCGCACAATTTTTAAGGCAGGTATCGCCAATGTGCAGGTATGTTGAATGCATCTATCATAGCAGTTTCCTTATAAATGTTAAAAATAATGCTTTTGATGCGCATTTTCGGGTAGGTATCTTAAATGTGCACTTAAGCATAGAGGCAGCAAAGTAAAATATACTGTATATATTATACAAATGTACATACATACAACCATATGCATAGTCAAGTATATCTACTGTATGTTCTCTTATTTCTATAAGACTTGCACATAATCTTTTGTTCAGTTAACTATGCCTCCACACTGTCATGCTTAAGAACAAGCGCTGCTTGCATACATATATGTCAGTCAATTTTCCTACTAACACTTTGAGATTTACCGTTATTTTGGCAACTTGCATGCGAAAGCAGTCAAATCGGAATGTGAGTACGCAATGTTGCAATGAATTAGTATGCAAATATTTGATTTAGCAAATACTAGCACATTCAAATGAATGGATGGACTATAAGATAAAATAATATAAGATAAATGCACGAGTATGTCAGAACAAAGACCACTACGACCTTAAAGTTGTTTTGTATCTCTAAAGATTGTCCCTAACCCAGTATGCCCAAGATACCCCCGGTTTCCCTAATGAATCCTGAAAGGACCTTGGTAATCGAATTCCTTATTTCAAAGGGAATCGCCATTAGAGCTTTGAAATAAATTAATCTTTGTCGAGCTAAGTTTGGACAGTCACAAAGAATGTGTTTGAAAGATTCCTCGTGCTCACGGCAGAGCTGGCATTCCGGATATCCGATAATACCTATTCGGTGCATATGATGTAAAAGTTAGCTGTGGAAATATTCACCTCTATAACTTTCTCGAGCCGAAATTTAAGCTGCACGTATATAGTTAGTAAAGCTACTGAAAGAGATATGAAAAAAATAGTTCTATGTATAACTCGTCGAAAATTGCTAGTTTTTTAAGGAAATTTTTTTACAGATGTTCCCGAGGGAGACGGATAATCCTGAAATGCATATCCTCCTATTTCGAAGTCCTTGAAAAATCCTTGGAAGGACTTTCAATTTGGACACATTTGTTATATACACAGCTTCGTCGAGAGGGTATTGTGCAAAAAAGAGACGTTTGTTTGACCAAAAAATTCAAATAGCTCCAAAATGTTCCCTAGAAACATAACACTGGTTTACAGCAAAAATATTCTATGGATGCCACTATCCAATTCCTATGAAGAATTGCTCGGTGATTCCGAAACTCGAGTTAATTATTTTTTCTGTGGATACGTTTTCGAGATATAGTTTCTGAGAAATTAATTAACAAAGAAACAAAACAGTCGTTATATTTTTACTTTCCCCTCCTAAAGTTTGAATTTTTTTAATTTATTCATCAAAAAAAATAAAAAAGGGGGAGTTATTAATTAATTTCACAGAATTATGGAGAATTTCATTGACTTCCATTTGCAGTATTTTTATTACGATTGTTCAGTTGGTTTGTAGGATATACCTAATTAAGTGGAACCACTCTTCTTTTTAAGCTGAATAATGGTAAATTGCAAATATCTCGAAACGTATCCATATACAAAAAATTAACTCGATTTTCGGAATCGCCGAGCAATTCAACATAGGAAATGGATAGTGGCGTCTGGAGAATGCATCGATGTATTTTTGCCACTGGTATCCGTACGAGAGGGTATAAGTCTCTAGGATACTTTCACGCTTTCTTTTGTTTGCAAATTACACAAAACTTTGTAGAAAATTTTTTAGTTGAAAAAAACTAGAGATGCATTTAAGTGTTTGGCCATATTTTTGACAAATATTATTCTCTAGCTAAGTGGCTTTTACCAAATTAAAGACTAGACTAATAACTATAGACCAAAGGTTCCCAAACTTTTTTTCTCGTAGACGCCTTTCAAAAATTTACTGGTTTCGGTGGACCCCCTGCTGATACATTTCTAAATATTCCCAAAGCTCGTATAAAAAATTAAATGTGAAAATTAGATCTAACAATGTAAACTTGCATTGCGGGTGAATTCAAAAACCAAACTCAGAGTGTCCAAAATAAAAGTAAAATATCTTCTTGTGTTCTATTTATAAAAAAAAATGTGATTACACACTTGTATGTTTTAAAAAATAGAGCACGTAAATGCAATATACTCTCTCGCTCGAAAGAGTTATATTTTTTAAGAGCACTGCGAGCGCTAGCGTTATTTACATTATCTTCACCATAAACTCATCAAATGTTCGGCTCACTCATGACTTTGCACGTGGAGTATATTTAAAATAGTTTATTTGTGTTAATGGCATCATTTTTATTCCGACCTTTAAAGTGAGGCGATAAATATTTATCACATTTTTAAAACACAAAACTTAAAACATCAAAACGGCTAAGCTTTTTACGCCAAACTTTTAATTCAGAAACTGACAATAGAGAAAAGAGCGAGTTTAAAAAAATCGATGAGAAATAACCAAGCAAGCAAGAACCACAATAAGTGTTCCACCGTGTCATCTTCTTCAAGGCAAGATGGGCAAATGGACTTGTCATTTACGCATATCACAGTCAGGTGTTTGTGCCACGTGAAGCAGTCCAGCAAGTTGTCTGCAGTGTCGTCTGCTCAGTGAGAGCAAAAAATTAGATAGACCTTGTGAGATTGAAGGCAACATGAGTTTTGCCCACCTGCATCCCCTCGATACCTCTCAGTCATTTCTGAGCGAAGTATTCACCCAGTTTCTGATGGTGGCTTCGATTGCCGAAGGTGGGAGTGATAAAACTAGTTGCGGACCGAGCAATCTAAGTCTAAGTCTAAGCAAACTGTGACCAAATGATCAGATGTCTCATAACCAGGTACACCAGAGTGACCTGGCACCCAGAGTAAAACAACCTCATTATGTTCACCATCATATTTTAGTCGAGACTTGCATTTCCGAACTAGTTTGGAAGTACTTAAATAGAGGGCTGGTCAATGCCGTCAGTGCAGCTTGGTTGTCACTGCAGTCACGTAAACTCCTTCCCCTCCACCTATGTTCGACCACGTAGTCCATGGCTTTGAGTATTGCAATTACCTCAGCCTGGAAGACCGAAGCATATTTCTCTACAGAAAAGTGAAGCTTATCTCCATTAACCTCGAAAAATACCCCAGATCATGAGCCAAAGTCAGTTTTGGAGCCATCAGTGAAGATTCGACAATGTGTGAGTCCGGTCTCAGCGATGTAATCAAACCAGCATTCAGTCTCAGGGAACTCAACATTATAGAATCTCTTCAACAAAGGTAATGGTGGCGTACTATCGTGTAGCATTGAAAAGACACAAGTGCTTAAATCTCGGTCGCCAGCAATTTTCGCCGCGCCCCACTCATTGTCATACCAGCGTCCGGTTCTTTTTAGTTTGCAGGTGGCCATTAAGGCTTCCCCACGTATGAAAACACAAAGTGAAGCTAAGTACAGCAATGCGTCAAGAGCACTATACACCACTCAAAAAAATTAAAGTTAAATAAAGAGGCTATCAAGCAACCGTTTTGGTTCTTTACATCGAAACCAGATAAATTTTCGTGGACCCCCATTTATAACTCATGGACCCCCATATTTTGTTCACGTCACCGTGGACCCCTGTCGAGTCTTCCGTGGACCCCTAGGGGTCCACCTGGACCACTTCGGGAATCACTGCTATAGACCAAGGGGTATCTAGTATTTAATTATTCATGTATATGATGACAACAGTTCGAATAACATTATAATGACTTTAATACAAATGATCTAAAAATACCTGCATGTAAAAAATGCGATTTTTAAATAGTATGCGTAAACAAAAGTAAACCACATTATGTTTTTTCTCAATTGTGCGGGGTCAAAGCTTTCCTAATCATTTGCGTAAATAACTTTTTTCCAATTTGAAGGAAAATATACCTTTCCAAATTCCAGTAAACGATAAATGTTCAAAATATCCTATAATTCGCAAATAAGAACCAATCAGAAAAATCGGATGGTATATCGGAAATCTGCAGCCAAAATACACCAAAAAAAAATTCCGTAAATAATTTTGTCCACCTAGCTTTTTCTGCACTGTATACTGTGTACCGCATACCAGTACTTACTGCGTTCGAGAGGTTTTACGTCTTCGCCTTAAAGCTCGGTTAGACAAGACTTATACTTGACTTGACTTAAAAATTGTATATATTAGTGTCCGACCGAAGGTTCGGCCTGGCTTTGGTATTCGGCTTATTCGGCTGATTTTTTATCTTCGGATTCGGCTTCGGCCTTCGGCCGAAAATGCAGAACTATAGGCAATTCAAAAGCTGATGTATTTGGCGTGAAGTTAAATTATTTCACGACAGTTATTAAAACTTTGTTGTTGTTTTGCATCTCTAGAGTTGTTACAGAAATGTCATAAAATAGTGGGCCATTTTCATAGAAGTGAATCAGCCAGCAGATATTTGAAATCCTATCCGGAATTATTACATTTACCAACACATAAATTCATTCCAAAGAGATTGAAGTTCCTTTACCATTATGGAAAGGCTCTTAGAATAAAAACTAGCGGTTAAAATATTTGCTGTTGGGAGTTGTACTATAAATACACTGACTGCGGATGAGTAGGCATATATAATTAAAGTTTGGCCTAGTTCGAAATTATTTTTTGACACTACAGTCTGATGCAAGGCCGTATTTAGGGGGAGGGTTGTAGGTGTTCTGACCCCCCCCGAAATGTAGAAATGTAGGATTTTAATACACTAAAAACTTGGAAAAAGGCAAAATGTGCTTTGAAAATATGCAAAAAGGCATATATTTTTAAATTTTGTTATGTACTTCCTTTATGCTCAATGTGCATGTCCAATTAAAGATATTAAAAAATACATGCACTGATCAAGTAATTATTGCCGAACCATTTTTTGCCGAGTTTTAACGTATTTTTTTCGTTGTTATTTAATTTTGGCTATTTTTTTTTTAATAAAAATATAGTTCATGCTTAAAAAAAAACCCGCGTGAATTCAAGTTTCCAAATTTGTGCAATATTAAAAAAAA
>NW_023458560.1:2442680-2447189 GCF_013731165.1 Rhagoletis pomonella | reverse complement strand
CTGCTTACTCAAAATAAAGTTCGAAATTTTTACGAAAGTTTGTTGATATTTTAAAACGTTGCACAGAGATTCAAGCTTGGATTTATATGGTTTTTGTTAAAGATTATATTTTTATATATATTTTTATAAACAAATAAAATAATAAGACAAATGGTCAAATCTTGTCAAAATGTAAATGCCGTAAAGTTATGACATGGTCAATAAATTCACAGTATTTGCATACCCACTGTTGTAATTTTCACTTTAGGAGATTCACATGCTTTCTTATTCTATAAATAATCTTGTGCAAGCCTAAAAAAGGGATTATGATTGAAGATTAAAAATTTTATTTTTTTTTAAATTTGTTTTCAAATTTCTTGTTTGAGGTAATATATTTTAACCGAAATTTTTTTCAGCTTTTCGTGGACACAGACTTCAATTGTGAAAATTTCCGCCTAGAGTATGGTTGGGTATATGGCCGATTATTTGACTGGCTACGTTACATTCGTACACATTTTTTCTAAAGTATGAATCAATTGTCCACTAAATAACACAAAACCAACTGGGCTTTTTAGGTGCTATGATCAGGCACGGCCCAATCTATGTATCTGTAAAAAAAAGGGTTTTAATAAATCATTGACTTTCAAAGTTAGAGGCATTCGAATGTGCACTGGCTACGTTACACCATTTGGAAGTTTAATGATGGGTTGTGTCAGAAAGTTTGAAATTTATCCTATTTATAAGTGTATTTATTTGGGAAGCACAATAAAAATACCGAGGTTGGTACGAATTGGTATAAGGGTTACCAATATACATATATGTGATCATAAGTGGGCGCTGCCACGCCCATTTTCCAAAATTTTACCATAAACGTATATCTTGGTAAAGAGTTGTTGCAAGCATCAATTTTGAATAAATTATCTTTAATATTTACTGATTTATCGAATATTTTGTATTTCTCTAAACTACCGTTATATGGGATGTAGGCGTGGTTATTGTCCGATTTTAAAAATTTTCGGTCATTTGGTACGTCGTACCAAGGCCAACAACTGTGCCAAGTTTGGAGGAAATTGGTGCAGTGCTTACCAAGATATGCACATGTATCCATAAGTGGGCGTGGCTACGCCCATTTTCCAAAAATTTGTAATATTCTTATTTTTCGTCAGAAAATTTTTGTAAATGTCAATTTTGAGTGAATTATCTTCAGTAGTTGCTAAATAAAATATATTAATTTGAAGAAGTAAATTTACTCAATAAAAGTAATAATTTCATCAATATAAGTAATAATTTCCTTAAATAATTTTGAATTTTGTCAGTGCTGTTAAGATAAAGTTAATTGCTTTCCTGGCAAATGTCGGCTGTGGCGTCGCGTGAAGACTACTGCTTTAGATTTTGAGATCGCAGGTTCGAATCCGGTTGGAGGTGGTTAGAGTAAGGTAATTCAATTATTTCAATTTAAATATAAATAACAAATTGTAAAATTAATTTCATATATGGAAAAACCTAAATACTCAAATAACATAAAAAATAAATTAGATAATTTTTTTCAAACAAAAAAAAATAAAATAAAAATAAATAACAAAATTTCCTGCTCTGGGACTCGAACCTTGCATCTCTCGACTAGCACCCCAGAGCTTTGCTCTGTGGGCCATTGCCACTGTTAGAGCGCCGCGAGCAAAATGACATACTTATTCCTTTCACGGGTGGCATGTAAATTTTTCCTAAAGATTAAGGAATTGTGTTTTCCTTAAACTGAGTCAAATTGTTTACTCATATTAAGGCAGCCATGTCATTGGAGCCATTTCAAGGTAATATTTCCTTAGAATAATATAATTTTTTCCTAGCACCAAATAACTTTTTTTCTGAGTGTAGGTGACATGAATATACGTGCAGCATATTTTGCCGATATGACGTAGGGTTGCCTATTTACACGGGACTTAAATTTTAAGAAAACGACATACATATCTTTCTTTAAAGTGCTGTATCTTGGAAACCTTTTAACGAAACTTAATGATAAAAAATGTATTTCTTCTGTCTTATTATGGGCTTTAATTGTACATTTTTTGCATTAATGTGCAACGTACAAAAAACAAAAAAAAAATTAAGTAAACTTTTTTTTTTATTTTTTTTTATTATAGTATTTTTTAAAATTTTTATTTTCCATAAAAACATTGTCTATAATGTCAACTTTAAGTACCCAAATGGACGTAATGGGTTACTTATGCGTATGGATACTAGATAGTCTAACGTTCGAGCAATATGATAAATAGACTTTGAAATTTTATGGAATTGTATATTTTTGAAATAGAAAAGGTGTGTAAAAAACAAAAACAATATGAATAAATCATATTACCTTTACTAAAGGTCTGAAATCATGAAAATCCCTTCAAGGAAATGGCAGAATTGAACTTTGTTGCAAGTTCACATGGGAAATCTGCTTACGACGTGATTGCAGGAAATTTTAAGAGGCTAGCAGCTAGAGCAAGTCTTCATCTCCTGATGTTACAACAAATTCGTACACCCGAAGCCCTCTACCAATAGGTGCTGTATGTTTCCAATGGGATGCCTGTAAAAATAACTGCAACTAACTTTTCAGTGGACTTTATTTCGACTATAACTACGTGCCAATTATTTTAATCCTATTTTAAGCTAGTTTAAAAGGTTAAATAACATCAAGTTAGGGAACTTCATAACCTTATTTAACGAATCTTTAAATCAATTTTTTTTAGTTCTTATTGTAATAAAAGCGTGTTGTTGGTTTGTTTTAAAACTATTATTTTATTACTCATTTGGTTTATTTTCTACAACTGAAACATCAATAACACTAATTGCAAAAGAATATTAGACCTCCAATGATAGCTACAAGGTTAGTCCTTTTAATAAAACAAAAAAAGGAAAGGTGTGTAAAAAATAAACGTAATGAGTAATAAAATCCACTGAAAAGTTAGCTGCAGTTATTTTTTACAGGCATCCCATTGGAAACATACAGCACCACATTGGTAGAGGGCTTCAGGTGTACGAATTTGTTGTAACATCAGGAGTTGAAGACTTGCCCTAGCTGCTATTTAGTCTCTTAAAATTTCCTCCAATCACGTCGTAAGTAGATTTCCCATGCGAACTTGCAACCAGCGTTGATATTTGAGATTTTTATATTGTACTAAATTAATGAAAAAAGTGTAAGTTTTTGAGCTTAATTGTACTTTTCGCCATTTCCGTCAATACCATTGCCTCAAAATTAAAAAAAAAATCGAAACGGTGTAGCGCATTTCCTTTTATATAAAATAAAATACGAACTTTCGTTATATGGAAGAAAGTGAAAAAATTTTTACCCATGACATTTCTACAAATTCTGGATTTATTTTTATGGTTTCTATCAGACAATGAGCTATACTTTCATAAAATTATAATTAAAATAAATTTGAAAAGTAATAAAATAAAATAGACAGACCAAGCCGGGCGACTTTGTCGCGGGTTGTGTATTTAGAGATGAAGGCAATAACGATAAAAAATAAGTACAGTAGATAGATCAGCTTATATTAATGAAAATAAATCACATAAAATGAGATGAATAGATTTTTTCAATAGTGATATTTCACTCGCCGGTGATAAAAGAATGCAATGACCATAACGCTCATCACTAATATTGCCATTCACAAACATGTAAAATTGCAATTCACAATTTCATTTATATATGAAATATAGGTATATCCTGCTTGAAAATTTCGCCTGCGTTCTCCTTTTATTTCTCAGAAGCGAGATGAAATTTTGTTGACTGGGCATTTAAAAGCATACGTTTTTCACGAAACTCCAAACGCATTCATATTTTAAAACATCTGGAATCCACCACTCCATTTTATTATTGTAAATATCATTAACTCGTTCAAAATTTGTATTTTTTCTTTTTTGAAAATTAATAGTTCCAAACTACTAAAATTACAGATGAAATCAAGCAAGATCTCGCAAAACACTCGGTATGCAAGAAAAAAATATGCTTTGTACTTTTTGCGGTCTGCACGTGCGGGATCCCGCATGAACTGTCACGCAAACTATATTTTCAAGCAGGTGAAGGCGGACAGTAACTTAAATTTAAAAGGACTAAAAATCAAAGTGCTAGCAGAGATTAGAGCGTTGTGTTCAAAAAGTATTTTTGATGTTAAAATTGTACTTGAAATTGGTAAACGGCTAGTACCGTCCGAAAACACTACAGTACAGATATATCAATAAACACGTACGAAAGAAAAGGAACACATACGTTTATATATAAACATGTACACTACACATATACAAAAACGGCACTCATGTACACAATATATTGACAAAAACCAAAATCGACTTGTTACTCCTGAAAGTCGAATTTTAGTGATCGACTTTCAGTTTATGGAAGTCGGCTGAAGTCGACTTTTCACTTCCGACTCCCGATTTCTTTAATTTATTTATTTGCAGTGGCGTCTCTTAAATTAAAACTGATCTTCGAACAAGGGCGCGAAGTGCTGTTTGGACGTATTTTAAAAAAATTGCCAACAAAACTGA
>NW_023458560.1:2440280-2442580 GCF_013731165.1 Rhagoletis pomonella | reverse complement strand
AGTTCAGGCGGAGCCGAACATTAAATACCCGGCGCAAGTATTAAATATATGTTTTTTTCACCTTTCCGAAAGCTACCGCTAGATGGTAAGCCGGGGTGTATCAATTTTGAGTAAATTAGCGTCCTTAAATTTCGAAGTATTGAAGTTTCAAGCATTTCTGAAATTTACCGTTATATAGGGCTGCCAGACGTCCTGGTTTTCCCGGACATGTCCCGGTTTTAGACTATTTGTCCCGGTGTCCCGGTCCAACCTTAAAATGTCCCGGGTTTGGTTTTAGTGTCCCGGTTTGTGATTTGATTGCACAAATTTGAATAAAAGTTCAAAAATCACTACACTAAGAGAAAGAACGCGTTGTAATATTCAGAAAAATGTTATGAATTCACTGAGGGAAATAACGCATAGTAAACATGAATATTTTCTATTTGATTATCGTTTAAAAATGTTCGTATTTAAAAATAATACTTTCATAACACGCACGCGTGGTATTGATTCAAACTCAACATTTAAATGCACATTTACATGTCTGGCTGTAGCTGAGTGCGCGAAGATACTTGCCACAATTTGCTAATTTCCAGAGGGTCATGGTTCAATTCCCATTACAACCAGCATGGAATTTAAATATTTTTTTAACTTAATTATGAAAAAGCAATCGGTAATTGCAAATCGCTTCATTTTAATATGGGCGTATTTGAATTGAATATTTCTATACTAAATACTAAAAGTTGTATACTTAAATGTATTACGAGTTGGGTCGGTGCTCTTTCATATTTTAATGTTCCCTTGTATTTAAATTTTTTTCTTTCATGAAACCTCGAGTACTTATAAGTACAGTGCCGTACAAAATTATTGACTCGGAGGCTCTTTCATCAGATCACAATTTCTAATCAGATCTTTTAGAAAAATTTTGAAAATGTAGCTTTTGAGCCAATTAATAAAGTGCAAGTCTAAAGTTGCCGGCAAATTTCGTGGATTTTTAGCATTTATTTTTTTTTGCTGACAGTATCTTCCATATAAAAAGAATTACAGAAAATAGTTTGTATGGAAGAAACTCTCAGTAAAAACAACACCAAAAACCAACTAAAATTGAATGGGCTCCAAAACTTCATTTTAAAAATTTTTATAAAAAGTCTGATTAGAATGTTGCAAATTTATATGCAAATTTATAGAATTTTCCCGAGTTTAGCACAAAGCTTAACAATTTTATTTTTATGTTTTTTTTATATATTTAGTATAAACTGTATTTTTATAAAGAATAAAAAAAGGTTCATGCATTGAGAAAAATTCTCTGTGCTTTAGTTGTGATAAGTGGTTTTGTTTTGTTGGCGTACGTTGGAATGCTCTCATGATCTCATGTTTTTATGTTTTTGTTTTTGTCTGTCAAAATAAAATTTCACTACATCCTTTCGCACGTCGAAATGAAAGAGAAGGGGGCGAGAGGCCCTCCCTAATGTGTCCCGGTTTGGGAACAGAGATATCTGGCAGCCCTACCGTTATATAAAAAGCGGCCGTAATTTTAATCCGATTTCAATAATTTTCAACGTTTTGCTTTTATTTGGGAAGCACAATAAAAATACCGAGGTTGGTACAAATTGGTATAAGGGTTACCAATATACATATATGTGATCATAAGTGGGCGCTGCCACGCCCATTTTCCAAAATTTTACCATAAACGTATATCTTGGTAAAGAATTGTTGCAAGCATCAATTTTGAATAAATTAGCTTTAATATTTACTGATTTATCGAAGATTTTGTATTTCTCTAAATTCCCGTTATATGGGATGTGGGCGTGGTTATTGTCCGATTTTTAAAATTTTCGGCCATTTAGTATGCTGTATCAAGGCCAACAACTGTGCCAAGCTTGGAAGAAATTTGTGCAGCGGTTACCAAGATATACACATGTAACCATAAGTGGGCGTGGCTACGCCCATTTTCCAAAAATTTATAATATTCTTATTTTTCATCTGAAAATTATTACAAATATCAATTTTGAGTGAATTATCTTCTGTAGTTACTAAAATATCGCAGTTTTCGTATTTCTGGAAATTACCGTTATATGGGAAGTGGGCGTGGTTACTGTCCGATTTCGCCCATTTTCAATACCAACCTACCTTGGATTAACAGAAACCTACACACCAAATTTCGTTGAGATATCCCAATTTTGGCTCGAGTTATCGTGTACACGGACGGACGGACGGACGGACAGACGGACAGACGGACGAACAGACGGACGGACAGACAGACATGGCTTAATTGATTTCTCTATTCATTCTGAGCAGATATGTATACATTTGTCTATATC
>NW_023458560.1:2426509-2440180 GCF_013731165.1 Rhagoletis pomonella | reverse complement strand
CGAAGTGCTGTTTGGACGTATTTTAAAAAAATTGCCAACAAAACTGAAGTGAAATGTGAAAATCGTGGTAGAGAAATGAATTTTAATGACAGTACAACAACATTGTCAAATCATTTAAGAGCAGCGCATAAAATTATTATACGAAAACCAATTCCTCGAGTTTGTTAATCGTTTGTCCCCACAATCTTCAGTTAAAAATGAGGTAAGATATACATAAGTATTTATTTTAACAATTTCATGCAAAAAAGTTTTTCTCCATGAGTTCATGTAAGTTTCTACAGACAGTATTTAATTCGAATTTGACCAATCCGTATGGTACAAAATCTTAAACGCCTATAAAAATGTTGCTGGTAGAATTCCAGTTGATATTCGACATTAGTCGTGTGGATATTCCCAATCCACTAGCTGTCTGGGCTACTTTAAAGGGAGAATATCTCATATTTATAAAGTGGCACTTATATTTCTACCAATACTCGCCACCTCTGTTCAATCGGAAAGGCAACATTTTTCGAAAAGTTATCCGTAATTACCAAATATCGATTCACGAAATTTTTAGAATTTTTTTTGGTGAAAATTAAAAATTTTTAAATTATTTTTCAGAAGTATAATTTTTAAAATTCCTCAGAACCAACATTTTTAAAAAAATTTTTTAAAATCCTTTAGTGTGTTTGTTTTTATACCCGAGCGCACTTGTGCACAAGGGTATATTAATTTTGTTCACATAACGGTTGTTTGTAACAGCCAAAACGAATCGAGATAGATATACACAAATGTATACATATCTGCTCAGAATGAATAGAGAAATCGATTAAGCCATGTCTGTCTGTCCGTCCGTCTGTCCGTCTGTCCGTCTGTCCGTCTGTCCGTCCGTCCGTGTACACGATAACTCGAGCAAAAATTGAGATATCTCAACGAGATTTTATGTGTAGGTTTCTGTTAATCCAAGGTAGGTATTGAAAATGGGCGAAATCGGACAGTAACCACACCCACTTCCCATAAACGGTAATTTCCAGAAATACGAAAACTGCGCTATTTTAGTAACTACTGAAGATTATTCACTCAAAATTGATATTTGTAATAATTTTCAGACGAAAAATAAGAATATTATAAATTTGTGGAAAATGGGCGTAGCCACGCCCACTTATGGTTACATGTGTATATCTTGGTAACCGCTGCACGAATTTCTTCCAAGCTTGGCACAGTTGTTGGCCTTGATACAGCATACTAAATGGCCGAAAATTTAAAAAATCGGACAATAACCACGCCCACATCCCATATAACGGTAATTTAGAGAAATACAAAATCTTCGATAAATCAGTAAATATTAAAGCTAATTTATTCAAAATTGATGCTTGCAACAATTCTTTACCAAGATATACGTTTATGGTACAATTTTGGAAAATGGGCGTGGCACCGCCCACTTATGATCACATATATGTATATCGGTAACGCTTATACCAATTTGTACCAAACTCGGTATTTTTATTGTGCTTCCCAAATAAAAGCAAAACGTTGAAAATTATTGAATTCGGACTAAAATTACGGCCGCTTTTTATATAACGGTAAATTTCAGAAATGCTTGAAACTTCAATACTTCGAAATTTAAGGACGCTAATTTACTAAAAATTGATACACCCCGGCTTACAATCTAGCGGTAGCTTTCGGAAAGGTGAAAAAAACATATATTTAATACTTGCGCCGGGTATTTAATGTTCGGCTCCGCCCGAACTTAGACTTTCTTACTTGTTTTACCTAGCATTGATTTTCACTAAATTACAGATTATTCTAAACACCACTAGTAAATTATGATAATTTAGGCGTAATCTGACCCTTATATTTATATCTAATATATGAGTTAAACGCAGAGTATACTTAATTCATTTTTTTGTTAAAAAAGTCGAAAAAAGTCGCCTTTTCTTCGTGGACCGGTCGACTTTTAAAGTGGACTGTACAGAGTCGATCGAAAAGTCGAAAGTCGACTTTTTAGTGAAGTCGAACAACCCTATACTAGACTGTCTCGCTTTGATTTCGGAATTATTACAGCATTGAGAAGTTAGCTTACTGCCAATATATAAGTATTACATATATGTTTTTTACACACCTTTCGCTTTGCTTAGAACATACAGGCTCTTTTTACTTTTTAACCGACTTCTAAGGAGGTTATCAGTTCGTCGGAATCTTTTTTTTTTTTTTATGTATGTTACCGCATAACTTTGGACCACGTCAACCGATTTCGTCGGAAAGGTAGTATCTCAGAGGTGGTCCCATACTAATCTGGTTAAGATCCGATCAGTGGATCATGAGATATATATATATAGTTTTTTTTTATATGAGAGTTGAAGTCGGTTTTTTTTTTTGCTAAAAATTACTTGTTAAAATATATATTTCTTTGCTGGACATGCTATTCCATTGTGTGTTTTTTTTTTGTTTTTTTATTCTTTTTATATACACATACGCAAATTAAGATCGGAACATTACCCGAAATTGTAGAATGAAAATTGGTTTTCTGATTTAATGTTCTTTACCGATATGATGGAACATTTGCAAACTGGAGTTTGTCTCTACAAGGAGAGAATAAAAATGTGCAAATTATTTTAAGTTTTGACGCTAAACTACGTGTTTTGATACATGATCTCAAAAAAAGAATATTTCATCATTTTCCATGGCTAGAAAAAAATATTGCACATGATTTAAAAGCAGATTTTAAAAAAAGATTTGCTGATTTGAAATTATTTTAATGTACGTTTGCATATTTCATAAACCTTTTTTTTATGTAACATAATTGAGGATGAATTTACAATATCCGAAATACTCTTTTTTAGGAAAAGCGACGAGTTGGAGTTTTTGAAATTAAAAGAGGATAAGGCCATGGAAATGCAACATAAAGCTTTCGATTGCTTGAATTCCGGCAACAAGTACCAGATTGAAAACATCCGCTGTTGCAAACAGCTGCGTGCCGTATATTTTCATTTTTTGGTACAACGTATAACTGTGAGTCTTTGTAGGTACGCTACAATGAAATTCGTAAAATCCACATACCGTTCACAATTAGTTGCGTTCGCGTACTTGATAATTATTGAAAGTTATAAAAATTATCCGCTTTTTGTGTTCGCGTATGCTAAAAACTTGCAAAGTAGGGAAAATTGAGAGAGCAAAATGACAGTTCATTTTGAGAGAAAGCTGCTACTTTCTGCTGAAAAAAATTTTGCCAACAGCAATTTGCCAACAAGAAAACCACCTATCAAAAACAGCTGGTTGGAATTTACGCAAATCCCTAAATTGAATTTGATGGTTTGGATGTTACAATAGTAGAATACGACTAATTAAACTGGTAAGAAGTAAGTAATTATTCGTTTAGTCAGTGAACTGTGTCAGAATAAGACTTCGGGATATGTTTTCTTACGTTTTCAATTTTATACTTTTGAATGTAAACAAAATTTCTATCAGCTATTCGACAAGTTTCTGTTCGCGTACTATTTGGAATATTTTTCTTTTGTGAGAGAACAGATGACATTTCGCCGGAATTTTGCTGTTGGACATTTTTTACTGGAGATTTTAAACGAACGTACCTATTTACTAACCAACATTTAACAGAACTGTTACGAGCGGCTTTAACTGACGTAAAACCAGATTTTGAAAATTTGGACAAAGGTATCTTTTGAATTTTCTTTAATATCTATCTTACGTACATTTGAATAATAATAAAATTAATGTTTTTCATTTCTAATAATGATTTTATTTAAAATAAAATTTTCGTTTTTTGATGTTTTTTGTGGCTCTTTGTAGCATTTAGATTTTGCATGTGGCTCTTTTCGGCCTTGGCCTTGCCCACCCCTGTTATAGACAATATTTTTATGTAAAAATAAAAATTTAAAAAGAATGCTATAATCAAAAACAAATCCAAAGAAAAGTGTTTGTTTACAATTAAAGCCCATAATAAGACGGAAGAAATACATTTTTTATCATTAAATTTCGTTAAAAGATTTCCAAGATACAGTACTTTAAAGAAAGGTATGTATGACGTTTTCTTAAAATTTGACTCCCGAGTAAATAGGCAAAATACGTCATATCGGCAAAATATGCTGCACATATATTCATGTCACCTAGACCTTCAATCTCTTCAACTTTCATCCAAATCCTGAGAGGTGGCGCACAGAGGTGGCCGCGGTGAATGAAATGTCTCTTATGAAAAAAAAATTTCAGTCACGACTTTTTCCATTTTAGTGACGATATGTACTTCATAACATATGTATACAAATGAGCGATACATAAAAAAACTTCGACGGAATTTTATTTTCCGCTACGATTTTTCACGTCATTTACTCCGCAGGCTTTATTAAAACTATAAACTCTGTGAATTTTTTGCCATTTTTTTGAAATGGTAGGAAAGAAGCCATTTTGGTAGATTTTTGAACCAGCTCTTGGTAGGAAAGAAAGTTTTTCAGTGGTAACCCTGGTTACGTATTTGATTTAAATACCACCCACATATGTATATGTATTACAAGACAATGCCTGATAAGAACTTTTGCGTTGGCCAATGCAAAAATAGCGTTTAAAAATAAAAACAGAAAAAGAAGTGTGATAAGGAGATGTGGTGATCTCCGAAACAGCATCTATAATTTCTACCGCTTAGACTTTGTTGCTTTTTCCATTTTTCCTCATAAACATAGTCGTGGTTCAGAGTTACTCCGGACTAACGATCGGAACGTAGTGGTTATGTGTGCCCGTTATTATCATCTATATACTTCAAACCTTCTCTAACATGGGCAAGAATAACAAAGTTTTTAATGTTTTGGAAACGTTATTAATGATCTTTAAAGCCATATCCAATTCATTCATGTACTTGTCTAGTGCAACTGTTCCCAACCTTTTAATATAATGGAACCCTTACTAAATACATTTCATTTTATCAAATTACTAAACATCAAAAGCACTGCCATTTAAATATGTATAAAAACTTTTACTAAAAATGTACATATCTGTCTTCGTATGGAATAGTAACTTATGTCGGGGAACTGATTTTAGTATAATACGGCATTCCCTTTATTCTTTAAACGACGGGGACGTTTTTTGATGAGACCTAATAAAAATATTGACTTGCTACTATCGGAACTATTTCTTGCATGTAGGGATGCAAATTTTGGGGAGTAACATCGATGTTTCAATGCATCGGAGAAATGAACATCGTTGCTAAAATAGATCGCCAGAAAAACATCGATATATAGATACTTTCCGATGTTTCACAATTTCTTAGGTTGTAGTCACATTAAAAGGAAAATTTAATACTTTTCAATTCCAACTCTCTGTAATTCAATTAGAATAATACCTACATATGGATGTATTTCCCTGTATTTATTTACCATTCCTTTATCCTTCTTGTTAATAGAATAAAAATGCATACCGTCGTAAGTTCGCTGGGCCCAAAGTTCCGAGCCCCAATTTCGTTGAAATTTCAACAGGAACCCGGTCCTTTTTTAATAATTAAGTAAGCATTTTTAATATCGAAAGATACGAGTAAACTCGGAATTCCTGAATATGCCCAAAAGAATAAGCAATAAAATTCATGGCCAGTCAAAAAATTTTAGGAATATAATTGGTAAATTGATTTCCAGTCTTGAGTCACACCAAAGTCGATATAAAACATCGTTGAAACTGGCATCGACGTATTGTCAATTTAGCGATTTTAGGAAATTGTAAACATCGATGGCAAACATCGAATTTTGAGCCGATATTTCGATGTTTCAAAAATATCGATGCATCGTTTGCATCACTATTTGCATGTTTATTCACCAAAAGTTCTTTAACGGCTCGGCGCCAGTGAGTCATTCGAATTCGTATGAAAACGGGTTAGAAATACGTTTTTTATGAATAACTCGACTCCAGCGCCAACTAGCGAGTTTTCTGGTAGCCTATAATAGGTCCATATAAGCAAGGTATAACCTTCGTAAATTGCACCGAAATCTCCCCCAGGGGATTTTTGGTTAAGTCCGACCTCGAAAACAGCTATAATTTTATATACATACATATGTATGTATATACACTGAGGGAAACAAATAGTAAAATCAATTAGAAACGTACACTGAAGGAGTACCAACCCAACTCGTTTTAAATTTGAGTATGTACGTTAAAAAATATGTGGTTGTGAAGTGCACAGATGCATTTTCGTAATTAAGAAGAAAAAAATAATTTTATGTTTCGTCTGATGGTAATTGAACCCGGACTCTCTTGGCAGCAACCAATTGTATGTATCAAGCGTCTTTTGCACTCAGCTACATCCATACATGTAAACGTGTTTTCAAATGTTGAGTTTGAACAAACATCATAGCGCACGATTAGTGCATTTGTACAGATAAACATGCACCATGTATGTGTTGTTACCGATGTGCATGCTTTGTATACATATACTTTCTTAATTGCATATGAAAAAGCATCCGAGACGTGCAAAACGCCATTCGTGCAGTGAAGAATGCTTGATTTTAATACGTGCGTATTTGAATTGAATATTTCCACTATACGTAGTGCATGTATAATGGAAATATTCACTTTTGAACACTTTTCACTTGATTTAAATATGAACATTTTTAAAGGGTAATCAAATAAAAAAATTTCAATTTTACAACGCGTTCTTTTTCTCAGTGTAGTTGATCTTACTATAAACGTCAACGAGAGTACTGTACAGTGGTAAATATTCAATTGCATATTACAATGAAGCGTTCGTTTCGGAAAATCATCCGTAAAATGAATAATCAAGATAAAAAGAAAACAAGTAAGAAAGTCTAAGTTCGGGCGGAGCCGAACATTAAATACCCGGCGCAAGTATTAAATATATGTTTTTTTCACCTTTCCGAAAGCTACCGCTAGATGGTAAGCCGGGGTGTATCAATTTGGAGTAAATTAACGTCCTTAAATTTCGAAGTATTGAAGTTTCAAGCATTTCTGAAATTTACCGTTATATAAAAAGAGGCCGTAATTTTAGTCCGATTTCAATAATTTTCAACGTTTTGCTTTTATTTGGTAAGCACAATAAAAATACCGAGTTTGGTACAAATTGGTATAAGGGTTACCGATATACATATATGTGATCATAAGTGGGCGGTGCCACGTCTATTTTCCAAAATTTTACCATAAACGTATATCTCGGTAAATAATTTTTGCAAGCATCAATTTTGAATAAATTAGCTTTAATATTTACTGATTTATCGAAGATTTTGTATTTCTCTAAATTACCGTTATATGGGTTGTGGGCGTGGTTATTGTCCGATTTTTTAAATTTTCGGCCATTTAGTATGCTGTATCAAGGCCAACAACTGTGCCAAGCTTGGAAGAAATTTGTACAGCGGTTACCAAGATATACACATGTAACCATAAGTGGGCGTGGCTACGCCCATTTTCCAAAAATTTATAATATTCTTATTTTTCATCTGGAAATTATCACAAATATCAATTTAGAGTGAATAATCTTCAGTAGTTACTAAAATAGCGCAGTTTTCGTATTTCTGGAAATTACCGTTATATGGGAAGTGGGTGTGGTTATTGTCCGATGTTTTAAATTTTCGGCCATTTAGTATGCTGTATCAAGGCCAACAACTGTGCCAAGTTTGGAAGAAATTGGTGCAGCGGTTACCAAGATATACACATGTAACCATAAGTGGGCGTGGCTACGCCCATTTTCCAAAAATTTATAATATTCTTATTTTTCGTCTGAAAATTATTACAAATATCAATTTTGAGTAAATTATCTTCAGTAGTTACTAAAATATCGCAGTTTTCGTATTTCTGGAAATTACCGTTATATGGGAAGTGGGCGTGGTTACTGTCCGATTTCGCCCATTTTCAATACCAACCTACCTTGGATTAACAGAAACCTACACACCAAATTTGGTTGAGATATCTCAATGTTTGCTCGAGTTATCGTGTACACGGACGGACGGACAGACGGACAGATGGACGGACAGACAGACATGGCTTAATCGACTTCTCTATTCATTCTGAGCAAATATGTATACATTTGTCTCTATCTATCTCGTTTCGTTTTGGCTGTTACAAACAACCGTTATGTGAACAAAATTAATATACCCTTGTGCACAAGTGCGCTCGGGTATAAAAATATATGTATATACATACATACATATTTAATTTGCATGTTGCCAGCAATAGAATTTGAATCGTGGAAATCAACTGATTGTGGCAAGTATCTTTGCACACTCAGCTACAGCCAGACATATAAATGTGCTTGCAAATGTAGAATTTCAATCAACACCATATCAAGCGATTAAAAAAAATATGGCTAGAAGGCTGGGTTTCAGTTTGGATTCATAAGGAGCTTAGTTCTGTTTTCCACAATTCAAGAACAGTTTAATTGATGTGCTATAATTACGAAACGTACTGTACTTCTTTAGTAAACGTTTAGTGCTTTTTGGTGAGCTTTAATTTAGAGGCAGTAAATTAGGGTGGTACGTTAGGGTGATAAGAACTGAGATCTGGTGGGAAAGTACTAGAGTGGGATACTTGAAGTCAAAGAACTTTGGAGCAAAAAAACTACTCCTCCGGACAAGAAATGTATGACGAACAATTTAAAAAGGGGACCCCTACGTTCCGTCAAAAAGCCTCTTTTGTGAAAAGCAGACGTGCATACAACGTTGATATTTTTACTATTTTTATACCCGAGCGCACTTATGCACAAGGGTATTATAACTTTGTTCACATAACGGTTGTTTGTAACAGGCAAAACGAATCGAGATAGATATAGACAAATGTATACATAAATGATCAGGATGAAAAGAGAAATCGATTAAGCGGTGACTGTCTGTCCGTCCGTCCGTCTGTGCACACGATAACTCGAGTAAAAATTAAGATATATTAACGAAACTTGGTACGTGTACTTCTTTCGGGCGTAGGACGGATGGGCAAAATCGGACAATAACCACGCCAACCTCCCATATAACGGTAATTTTCAGAAATACGAAAACTGCGATATTTTAGTAACTACTGAAGATTATTAACTCAAAATTGATATTTACAATAATTTTTAGACCAAAAATAAGAATATTATAAATTGTTGAAAAATGGGCGTAGGCTCGCCCACTTATGGTTACATGTGTATATCTTGGCCACCGCTGGACCGATTTCATCCAAACTTGGCACAGTTATTGGCCTTGGTACAGGATACCAAATGGCAAATTTTTAAAATCGGACAATAACCACGCCCACATCCCATATAATGGTAATTTGGAGAAATACGAAATCTTCGATAAATCAGTAAATATTAAAGCTAACTTATTCAAAATTTATGCTTGCAACAATTCCTGACCAGGAAATACGTCTATGATAAAATTTTGGAAAATGGGCGTGGCACCGCCCATTTATGATCACATATATGTACCTCGGTAACAGTTCTACCAATTTGTACCAAACTCGGTATGGTTATTGTGCTTGCCACATAAAAGCAAAACGATGAAAATTATTGAAATCGGACTAAAATTACGGCCTTTCATATAACGGTAAATTTTAGAAATGCTTGAAACGTAAATATTTCGAAATTTAAGGACGCTAATTTACTCAAAATTGATACACCCCGGCTTACCGTGTAGCGGTGGCTTTCGGAAAGGTGAAAATCATATATTTAATATTTGCGCCGGGTATTTAATGTTCGGCTCCGCCCGAACTTAGACTTTCTTACTTGTTTTAAATATACATTTCTGAACATTTTAGTGTCAAATGCAAGCTTTTCTGTCTTTCTGATTGGCTGAAGCAGAAAGCATTTTGTCACCGAATGGCAATGCCTTACATAAGCCAATGTACGATGCATCGAACATCGATAGTTTTTTGATTGATACATCGCAAAACATCGATGTGACTTTAAGATGCATTGCATCGGGAAATACACCGATGTATTTTCTACGTGTGCATCCTTATCTATCTGGTAAGTTAACATCGCGTGTATGTTGTTACCCAAAAAACAAGTTCACTCAGAAGCTTGGAGAACTATAGATTTTTGATTTCTTAATTAAGTTTATAAGTGCAGCCGTGACAGAATCATACTGCCATATAATTTGTCACATATTTGTAATAAATTTTCTCTAAATATGTATGTCATACAAATATGTTTTCTTGTATACATAAATGCAATTCGTCTGGAAATCGAAAAACAAACTTTCAAATAATGACAGAACATAATATAAAAACAATCACAATTTTATACGCGTAAATATGTACATTTATTTCAATTGTAATATTTTATAAATTTTTACCCTAAAGAAATTAAAAGTTTACAATTTACATAGAGTATACAAATACAAATGCCGAGAATCAAGAGAAAGAGAAAAGGAAATAAATGGCACGAAGAGTCATCGTTTCTAAGGTTCTATGTTAAGGTAAAATTAGTGGTGACTAGGAATATTAATCCCGGGATCCCGGCCTTTTTAGGTCCCAAAAATTCTTGGCAAATAATACCGGGATTTTCGGGATTTGTAATTTGAGCTGGTGGCAATAATAGAAACTCCTTTTCTTGACCAGTGTTGGCTATATTTATTTTTTTATGTAATAATTAATATTTTTTTTTATAAATGTCTAGGTCATTATACATATAACAGCGTGCGATAGTAAATTTTGCACACAAAAATCAATATATTTGCGAAACCATGGGACAAATATAGTAAAATTGCGTTTTTAGTTTTTCACTCAGATGTCAGCAGTTAAACAATGATTTAAAAAATTCAGCGAAATGTGCTTAGAGAAAAAGTATGGGTATCAAATTAGAGAAAAAATGGAAATTGATTATGAATTCATAGAAAGAAACTTACAATGAAACTTTGGGCGCAAGCCCCCTCCCCCTCCCTTAGGCCGTACCTTCGTACTCCCATGCAAGCTTTTGCAGTGTGGCAGAGTTGTTCTTCATTTTATTTTGTTGGCCTTTTTTGGAAAAGGATTTCTGCAAATATGAGTAAATGTTTTTGACAAGTAATATAGATATTTTAGAATAAAAATATTTAAACCTCAAATTATATACTCTTTCACTAAGGGGATTATGCTCCCCTAAGACCAAATGTGGTGACAATGAATCTGTGTGGTTTGAAAAAGGCGAACCTACTGTAAAATTCAAAAAGTTGTAATGAAGTCGAAATCCCGAAAAATCTCGGGATCCCGAGAATAGAATTTTTGCATCCCGAAATCCCGGGATTGTTAAAATGCTTCGGGATTGAAGCATAATAGCCATTGGGACCAATTGAATTTTGGTTTTCCGCCATGAACATAATCAGCTGATGTCTGAAGTGCGAGTGAGAACGTGTTGACGCTCAAAAAAATATTTACCTATGCACAAACCAAGAATGTGGCTCGATAGAACTTATCTTTTTAACTGTACCAAAATTATTTAGCGCAAATATATAAAGAAGACAAAAGGTTATAATAAAATTTTTTGGATATTTTTTTTTAATATTAACATCTTATGAAGTACATAGCCTATTCAAAAACTAATAATGTCAAAATAAAGACAATAATTTATCTTTCAGTTGATGTACATAATTGATAAGCTTTTTTATATTTTTAATCCAAAAATGCTAAAAAACGTAAAAAAGTTTCGTATTTTTTCATTAAGAAGGTACAAGTGAGTACCTTTAATTTGATGTACATATTTGATTATGATCCGCTGTTGAATTTTAAGACTTTAGTGTTAATTTAGCGATAGTCAAAGAAGTTCTGCGCAAATATCCTTCGATACTACACATTTTTCGCGTCTTGTTCCGCGTCTGGCAACACATGATAGTTAATGTGGTTACGGTTATGGCAATGGTTATGGCTATGACGTTATGGTATGGCACCACTAATTTAACCTTAAGTCAAGTCAAGTCTAAGTCTTGCCAAAAATCACCTGGAAATTCTAACGTCGACGAAATGTGACCCACTTGAGACACTTTCCCCATACGCAAAATGCAGTCGCACTTTGTTGTAATTGAAGTTTCATTAATTCATATTGAGCTGAACAGATGAAATGAATACTTGGAAAATATTCGCAATTAAATCTCCTATCGATAGCAAGAGTACGGCAAAATACTTTCCATCAGAATTAATACCAGCTGTATCTTCAACTTGTATACGTGACTTTTAACGATAACAGAAATCCAATGCCCCTTTCTCTTGGCAATCATATTTTGTAGATACATTCAAATATAGGACGTAAATGTAAGGGTAATCGCATTGATGTTGAAAATATAATTTTCATCCAACGTGCTTGTATTTTTCAGTACTGCCTAATTTTTGGTGCACTTTTAGTTACATATGTAAATACATACATATGCATCTGTGTTCCTATAAAATAACAGCTTATGTCGGGAGGTTGCTTTTAATATGTATGATGCAACGTTCCCTTTATAATTTAGACCACAAGGAATTTTTGGTGAGACTCGATGACAGAGGCTTGCTGGCACAAGACCAAAATATTTCACGTTTATTTTCCAAAATATTTAACGTTTATTTTCCAAGAGCTTTTCATTTACACTCAAGGGTTCTTTCATTAAGTGCATATTTTGGTATTTAAGTTTTGTGTTAGAGCGACTCTATTTGGTCGTGTTTAGTGCCATTTCTTTGTTTTACTGAGCCTCATCCAGAGCTGGGCGGCAAGGATTACATGCGTAATCGATTGCATCTAGGATTACGATTATTTTAATCGCAATTTCAAAAATTATTAAATTAGAATTTCGGTAATCGTTCATCGAAGGCATCTTAGATTACGATTACAGTAATCGTAATTAAAACTTTTTTAAAATCTAAGTTCGTTCGATGAATGATTACAATAATTTTAAAGTTATAATTTTTCTAATTAAAATTTTTTGAGCAATGTTAAACGAAGTAATTCTATAAATTTGCGAAATATAAATGCGCGCTTAACGATAATATAAGGATAATATGTAATTACCTAAATCCTTATAACAGAAAGTACAGGATTACAATTAAAGTAATCGTTTCTCAAACGAACTTGGATTAGGATTACAGTAATCGTAATTTCGACTTTTTAAAAATTACGATTACTGTAATCGTAATCTAAGTTCGTTCGATGAAGGATTACTGTAATCGTAATCTTATTTTGTTAGCTTGTTGGGATTACTGCAATCCTAATCGTTTAGTAATCGCAATCCTTATCGCCCAGCTCTGGCGTCACCAACCCTAGATAGACACATATGTACATACCTATGTAAATACTCATATATGAGTTGATACATATCAAACCTCTGGCTGAGCTCACGCCACCACCAAGAGCGGTGAGAGTAGAGGCCTGGAATAAAAGGTTACAAAAGAACCATTAAACTTGTGCGTCAGGGCGAGACGACGTCACCCTTCGAGTAGGCGTCCCCCACCCGAGGGCGGGTGGCATCTAGAGGAACCGGCCCAGCAGGGCTACATCGAGGGATTCAACAAACATTGGGCGGTGTGTTGGTCAGCGTCTGTTCACCGTGTTAGGTGCGGCTGTTTTAAAAAATCAGTAAAACCGGTGCACATCGTGGCGCATTGGGAGTCCCCGGAAACGTCACCGGTACTTTCCGCTAGCGACGTAGAAAGGGTGATGTAAGGTAACGGGTAACAAAATGAACGGAAATAACGTCAATGGACACTATTTCGCATACTGGTGCCTTATTACCTTTTTTATAAAATCCGTTGACATTATTGCTCTTTCAA
>NW_023458560.1:2426281-2426499 GCF_013731165.1 Rhagoletis pomonella | reverse complement strand
AGCAGCGCTGTCTTCGGCTATACCGAAGGCTTCATACCTTTCATGAACAAGCTGAAAATGTCACTTAAACAGATTACTGCTTTTGAAAAGATTTATATATTCACAGCATACATCGATAGAGGAGTTATATATATAAACAAGTACAAAAGTATGTATTAGATATAGTTTTTTCACCTTTCCGAAAACTACCGCTACATGGTAAACAGGGGTGGTTTTAT
>NW_023458560.1:2423663-2426271 GCF_013731165.1 Rhagoletis pomonella | reverse complement strand
TTCCAAAATTCCATAATAATATTACTTCTTTTCAAGGGATTGCAGTTCGTAACAATTTTGGGTAAATTCGTCTCCTTTAATTTCGAAATATCGAAGTTTTAAGCAATTCTGTAATTTACCGTCATATGCAAAGTAGGCGTAATTATAGTCCGCTTTCAATAAGTTTCAACGTTTTGCCTTTATGTGGCAACTACAATAATCGTATCGAGTTTGGTACAAATTGATTGAACGGTTACCGAGATATACATACCTGTTCATAAGTGGGCGGTGCCACGCCCATTTTCCAAAATGTTATCATAAACGTGTTTTTTGATAAATAATTATTGCAATCATCAATTTTAAATAAATTAGCTTGTGTATTTACAGATTTATCGAAGATTTCGTATTTCTCTAGACTTTTCAGCCATGTGGTATCTAGTACCAAGGCTAACACCTGTGCCAAGTTTGGGAAAAATTGGTGTAGCGGTTACCAAGATATACAAAAATCGAAATCCATTTTCCAAAAACTTATTATATTTTTATTCTATAACTATAAATCATTGTAAATATCCATTTTCAGTGAATAGTCAGTAGTTATTAAATATTGCAGTTTTGGTTTTTCTGAAAACTGTTGTTGTATGGGAAGTGGGTGTGGTTACAGTCCTATTTCGCCGATTTTCAATAACAACCTACCTTGGGTAAACGGTAATCTACATACTAAATTTCGTTGAGGTATCTCGATTTATGCTCGAGTTGTTGTGTACACGGACGGACATACAGACGTGGCTTAATCGACTTCTCTTTTCATACATTTGTCTATATCTATCTCGATTCGTGTTGGCTGTTACAAACAACCGTTATGTGAACAAAGTTATAATACCCTTGTGCACAACTGCGCTCGCGTATAAAAATCTTATCTAAACAATCAGAGGTATGGAAGATATACTTTATATAGCACTAGGGTGGTGGATATTATAGTGACATAATCAGTACAGTTCGGATCAAAAATCAGTACAAAGCCATAAAAATCAGCTAATTTTTGAGCGAATTTCTTATTATTAACAATATAACAACCAAATAACAGCGCATTAATTTAACAAAAAATTACTAATAGACTTTTAAATACATATAGTATTACCAATATAAAAATTCATTACTTTAAAACAAATCAAATGTATTACACATGTATGTACAGCTGTGCTCACGAAAATAGTAGTAAAACGTATTGACAGGTTTTGAAAATTTTGTCTTTCCTTACTCTATTTAAATTTTTTATAAAAATATAGTTAATTCTATAACAAAAGACATATGAGTTGAAGTTTAAAACTTTCTAGAAAATTTATAAAAATTGAGAAAATTAAAAAAAAAATTGTAGCCCATTCAGTTTCAGTAGAAGACGTTGCTCGAGTCAGAATCTGTTTGCATATTTTAAGCTACAAATTTAAAACATATTTAGTTGGTGTGCTTATTAACATACCCTCTTACTTAGCTACTTTAATTAGTCTTTAGGTAAATTTGTTCAGTAGTCAGTAAGATTCGGCTTTAGGTTTCCATTCAACTTTTCTTGAATGGATTAAGTCCTATCTGAGTAATAGACTTTGTGTGGTTACCTTAGATAATGTCTCCTCCCGACCTTTTGTTGCATCTTCAGGTGTGCCCCAGGGCAGCATCCTGGGACCTTTGTTATTTACGTTATTTATTAACGACATCGGCTCTTGTTTCGCAACTTCTAAATTTCTGCTATATGCAGACGACCTTAAGATTTACTCAATAATAAAAAACTTGCAAGACGCCTTTGTTCTTCAGTCGGAACTCGATAATCTTGTGTCTTGGTGCGCTCGCTATCGTCTTAACTTGAATGTAAATAAATGTTCTTACTCTTCCTTTACGAGAAAGCAAACTCCTATCTCAACATGCTATCATATCTCTGGGGTCTCCCTCAAATATGTTGCTGAAGTTAAGGACTTGGATGTATACTTCGATACGAAACTCAGCTTCTCAACGCATATTAATTATATTGTTTCGAAATCATATGTCATGTTGGCTTTTATCCGTCGCAACAGCTCTGCGTTTACGGACCCGTACACACTGAAGTTGCTTTATATATCGCTAGTAAGATCAAGACTGGACTATGCTTGTTTTATTTGGAGACCATATATTGCCTCGCGTATAAGCCGAATAGAGCGAATTCAAAAGGTTTTCATCAAATGGGCTCTTCGCTCACTGAATTTCAGTGAACCTATACCACCTTACCAATCTCGTTGTCAGCTTTTGGCTTTAAAGCCCATATATCACAGGTTTGCATTTCTCGCTTGCTCTTTTGTTGCAAATGTTATGAATAGCTCCGTTGACTGCCCAACCCTTTTAGAAAAAATAACGTTCAATGTTCCTTTTCGTAACCTACGCCATTCTCAATTGTTCTACGTGGAGTTTTCTAAGTATAATTACGCTAAATTTGCTCCACTCTCAAGAGCCCTCTTAGAGTTAAATAATGTTCCAAATCTTGATCCGGCACTACCCCTTGCAACAGTCCGTACCCTCTTACTTAGCTACTTTAATTAGTCTTTAAGTAAATTTGTTCAGTAGTCAGTAAGAATATATTGTTCATTTGACTAATATCATAAATAAA
>NW_023458560.1:2421922-2423563 GCF_013731165.1 Rhagoletis pomonella | reverse complement strand
GTAGTCAGTAAGAATATATTGTTCATTTGACTAATATCATAAATAAAAAAAAAATTAAAAAAATAAATACAACATTCACATTAAAATGTTGACTAAAAGGTATATTACCGAATTTTCGAGTACGAATGAAATTTAATAGTGTTAAATGTGTATATGCAATGTATATAAAATTACAGGTAGTCGAACATCAAAAATCAAAGTAAAGCTACATATATCATATCCAAGAGCCGGTAGTTTGCACCTTTTCCAAATTTTTAGAACTTACATTGCACCGTAGCAGTAGGCGTCTTAAGTTTGAAATACTAACAGCCGATTTCTCAGTGGAAGTTTAGTTATAATCAAAAGATTATCTCTTATTGTCATCTTTTCAGTGTACTTAATATATGATTAACTCACCACCACCTTTCATAAGATTTATTAATGGCGAAACCAGCTTTTCCTGTAAATCCTGTAAAACCTGCAAATCGTGAAGTTGGGTTGGGTTGAATCCAAACAGTTTGTTATTTTGCGAAATCCTAGGAAACGAAACAATTGCAAGACACCTTTTTTATAATGGTTTAAATTTAATTAATGCTTTCAATCTGCTTACACGTATGAGTTGTCAAAAACCGTTGTTTTGAACATGTAAACCTCAAGTAAATGTCAATTACACCAATTTACAATATTAATTCTTAAATGTAAAAATCAGTACAAAATCAGTACAAACTCAAAAAATCAGTAGATTTTGCGTACTGATTTCGGGCTCTTAAAAATCAGTACAATAGAAAAAAATCAGCAAATGTACTGATTAAATCAGCGCATCTGGCCACCCTATATAGCACCAATCTAAAGCCTTGTTTTCACTATGTCAAATTCAATGACATATGTCGTCAAATAAATGAAAACACATTGTCAAATGCGATTAGAAAACGGTATATCGACTGAGTTAGATCAGAATAGGTCTTCAGTCGTATACATGCGCTGCTATACCAGCTATATGTTCGCTTTTGGCCCATAATATCATCAGCGAAGGTGCGGATGAAAGAGATAAACTTGTGTCAAAATATGTCGACAAATTTTGATGTCAAAATATGACATAATGAAAACCAGCCTTTAGTGATTTTCACTGCTATGTGATCGGTATGTAAACTGGTAACACAATTTAGTGGGTTTACATAAAGGAGATATATCGCAAAAACTGGTATATGTACAATCAGTGGTATAGGAGATAAAGCTTATACGGCATAGATTTTGACGATTTTCTCAGTAGACTTTGTATTATTATTTATAAAAAAGCTTACGTAATTTATCGGTTTTAGCTATCCAAAGAAAGGAGTTTTACAGTAAGACCCAATATCTGAACAATCAGTTGTATGGAGGCAATAAATAGGTTATAGTGACCAGATCTGTGTTAATTTTATTCTAAAATTTCTGTTGATAATGAGTGAAAATAGTGCGAAATTTAATGTTTCTGGCTGCATAAATGGAGAAGTTATAACAAAAAATCGCATATCTTAACAATCAGTTGTATGTAGGCTATAGGTTATAGCGACCCGATCTTCGCCATTTTAATTGTAAGTATTCTTTTGATGATGGGTGGAAATAGGGCGAAATTTCGTGTTCCTACCTGTACAAATGGAGGAGTTATAACGAAAATTTTCA
>NW_023458560.1:2418585-2421822 GCF_013731165.1 Rhagoletis pomonella | reverse complement strand
GTGCTTGCCACATATAAGCAAAACGTTGAAAATTATTGAAATCGGACCAAAATTACGGCCGCTTTTCATATAACGGTAAATTTCAGAAATGCTTGAAACTTCAATATTTCGAAATTTAAGGACGCTAATTTACTCAAAATTGATACACCCCGGCTTACCATCTAGCGGAAGGTTTCGGAAAGGTAAAAATCATATTTTTAATATTTGCGCCGGGTATTTAATGTTCGGCTCCGCCCGAACTTAGACTTTCTTACTTGTTGTTTATTAACTATTATCACACAGTTCGTTTCTCACAATCTTTAACTCAGCTGTTCGAAAGTTTGTTGGTGCTTCAGAGGCTCATTTTTGACAGCTCATATATAGAACAGGGTTGCCTTATCAAGTAAATTTTTTGCATAATTTTGACCACTGAAATGTCTCTATTAATACTTTTTTTTAATTTATACCAAACAAAATGAATTCCAGTCCACAGTGCAATGACCGGATAGCAGCTGTGTTAAGCAGTAGTTCACCTCACCGTGCCTCTTTTTAATCCATTTTCGTATACTTTGGATTAGTCTCGCTGGCCATCTTCCCCGAGTGTCAGCCTCATGAGCAGGCATGGGCAGACACTTAGCAGGTGCTAAAAGAGCGTAAGCATCGCTTGTACGTATACAAGCGAGAGCGTAACGATGAGAACGCGACAGCATGAAAATGAATTGGACACACTAACACATTCTCACTTTTAGCTCACGCTTGTTTGTGGTCGTGCCCACCTCTGCTCATGAGCATGAAATGGTATTATAACTTTGGTCTGATGTTTGTAACTACCAGAATGAAAAGAGATAGACCCATTAAAATGTATACTTATATGATCAAATCGTCAAGCTGAGTCGATTTAGCCATGTCCGTCTGTTTGTACGCAATCTAGTCTCTCAGTTTTCGAGATATCCGGATGAAATTTGGTAAGTGGGGGTATTTTTATATTGTATTAATCATTTGTCGGAACTGGAAGAATCGGACCACTATAACATATAGCTTCCATACAACAGATTGTTCAGATATGAGATTTTTCGTTATAACTCCTCCATTTAAATATGCAGCTAGGAACATGAAATTTCGTACTGTTTTCAATAATTATCAACAAAAAACTTACAGTGAAAATTACAAAGATCGGGTAACTATAACGTATAGCTCCCATACAAGGGATTGCTCAGATATGAGATTTTTTTTATAACTCCTCCATTTATGCAGCTAGTAATATGTATTTTAGCGCTGTTTTCACGCATTTTTAACAGAATACTTGTAGTGAAAATAACAAAGATCGGGTCACTATAATCTATAACCCCCATACAACTGATTGTTCAGATATGAAAATTTTCGTTATAACTCCTCCATTTGTACAGGTAGGAACACGAGATTTCGCCCTATTTCCACCCATCATCAAAAGAATACTTACAGTTAAAATGGCGAAGATCGGGTCGCTATAACCTATAGCCTACATACAACTGATTGTTAAGATATGCGATTTTTTGTTATAACTTCTCCATTTATGCAGCCAGAAACATTAAATTTCACACTATTTTCACTCTTTATCAACAGAAATTTTAGAATAAAATTAAGACAGATCTGGTCACTATAACCTATTTATTGCCTCCATACAACTGATTGTTCAGATATTGGGTTTTACTGTAAAACTCCTTTCTTTGGATAGCTAAAACCGATAAATTACGTAAGCTTTTTTATAAATAATAATACAAAGTCTACTGAGAAAATCGTCAAAATCTATGCCGTATAAGCTTCATCTCCTATACCACTGATTGTTCATATACCAGTTTTTGCGATATATCTCCTTTATGTAAACCCACTAAATTGTGTTACCAGTTTACATACCGATCACATAGCAGTGAAAATCACTAAAGGCTGGTTTTCACTATGTCATATTTTGACATCAAAATTTGTTGACATATTTGGACACAAGTTTATCTCTTTCATCCGTTTTCTAATCGCATTTGACAATGTGTTTTCATTTATTTGACGACATATGTCATTGAATTTGACATAGTGAAAACAAGGCTTTAGATTGGTGCTATATAGGGTGGCCAGATGCGCTGATTTAATCAGTACATGTGCTAATTTTTTTCTATTGTACTGATTTTTAAGAGCCCGAAATCAGTACGCAAAATCTACTGATTTTTTGAGTTTGTACTGATTTTGTACTGATTTTTGCATTTAAGAAATAATATTGTAAATTGGTGTAATTGACATTTACTTGAGGTTTACATGTTCAAAACAACGGTTTTTGACAACTCATACGTGTGAGCAGATTGAAAGCATTAATTAAATTTAAACCATTATAAAAAAGGTGTCTTGCAATTGTTTCGTTTCCTAGGATTTCGCAAAATAACAAACTGTTTGGATTCAACCCAACCCAACTTCACGATTTGCAGGTTTTACAGGATTTACAGGAAAAGCTGGTTTCGCCATTAATAAATCTTATGAAAGGTGGTGGTGAGTTAATCATTATTAAGTACACTGAGAAGATGACAATAAGAGATAATCTTTTGATTATAATTAAACTTCCACTGAGAAATCGGCTGTCAGTATTTCAAACTTAAGACGCCTACTGCTACGGTGCAATGTAAGTTCTAAAAATTTGGAAAAGGTGCAAACTACCGGCTCTTGGATATGATATATGTAGCTTTACTTTGATTTTTGATGTTCGACCACCTGTAATTTTATATACATTGCATATACACATTTAACACTGGGTCAGGCCACGTCAAATGAGCCCATGAAATTTTGGTCATTTTCTGAAAAGTGACAACTATTGCTAAAATTTGTTCATCATAGCATTACAAAAAAACACTTTGAACCGTTTCTCGAAAAACCGCACCGTTTTTTTTATTTTGAATAATAATGATATTTGCAACTTTCGATTGAAAAATTAATAACTTCCGACTCGTTTGCTATAATTGAGTGAAATTTTTTTTACAGTTAATAAGCGTTTTCTCTTTCTGAATAAAATTTTTCCCAAATTATATTTGCAAATTTATAATTTTTTCATTAACAATTATTTAAACAAATTTGACTTTTTATAGCTTCTAGGCCTCAGATCACAGTGAAAATTTTACACAATGTAGTATAAATACTTGTTTTCGTTCTCGAAAAAGAAAAATTTGGTACTTCGCACTCTGACAGTATTGAAAAAAAGTTTTTGACACGGGCGCCGCGTAATTATTATCGCCTTGAACGTTG
>NW_023458560.1:2415811-2418485 GCF_013731165.1 Rhagoletis pomonella | reverse complement strand
TTAGATCGGCTAATAGTTTTATATTAACTTTTGTGAACTTCTATTTATGTGTGTACGTACAACATACCTCTATTGGTTTTAATAATTTCAAGCAATAATATTTGATAATAACTATTGGTTTTGAAAAAATGCTTCAAAAGTAAATAGTTGCTTTTCCGACAGGGTATGTATTATAAATATCTGTGTGTCATGTATGTGCGTATAAAAACATCCATCCAATATTTACTATATTGAGTGTGGCGTATACCTAACATCCGCTCATATGTATAACCAAATTTAGCTTATCTTAAAATTTACAAAAAGTCTCATTTGGGGGAGATTTTTATTGGCAAAATATTCCAGGACCACACTTCGAACTTTGATGTACGTGTAGAAAAAATCTCAAAAAATTTACCTTATATGGATGTATGTACACGTACATAAAGATCTTTTTACGCCAAGATGCGCAAGAGCTTTCCAGAGCAACAACAAAGGTTTTACTTGGCTAAAAGTCAAACGTAAATACTCCAAAGAATCAGAGTATTCAGCTGAGCAGCAGCTTGAGATGCCTTGAAAATGCCAATTAAAATGTTACACCAACCTGGGCACTGATGGTCGTAATGGGTCACATAATCCAGCTGCAAGTTAGCGATGATTTGCATTAAGAAGTGGTGAGGTAAATGTAGCAGTGTTTGCTAGCTGATGGCGGCTGAAAACGGTACAAACTATACTCGTAAAAGTATGAATCCATTCCACCTTTAAAAGCAGAGAGAGTACGGTAGGAGGTGGGTTGGGTGCGAAGGTAGTCAGTGCTACTGTGATTTGTGAGTGTTGCATTTCGTTTCACTTTGTGCACAGCAACGCAACTCAGGCGTAACATTCACATCTGAAGAATTCATTATGTACATATCCGTACCTACATACCGCCCCCTCTTCACAACAAGTTCCACACACATACATATATACATTCATGTGTACATATGTACGGGTCGGTTACGTTTACGATATTCATGAAATATGAGGAAAAGCTAAATGGGAGCTCAAGTTGGGTTGCTGCTTCAAGTGTGCCACTTCCAACCAACCAACCAGGCGACAAGCCATCATCGTGGCGTCGCAAGTGATTCATCCAAGCATGTGGAAGAAGCGGCCATTTTGTAGGACGTAGGGATGCCTGAATGAAGAATAATGTATGCGCATACCTATTTTTATAAAATGCTTTAAATTACATACATGTACATAGATATAGACATACTACATCCAAATATGAGTGTGTTGTTAACATCGTCGTTATCAATGAAAAACCTCAGGGTGAAATTATTCGGAAATTACTCTGTTAAATTCGTCTTCAGATAATTCCCCATATCAAAATTTTCACACGAGAATTGAAAGCTTTGTAATTTTTCTATAAAAATTCTAATTCTGTTATATGTATATGACCTTCTGCATTGACGAGGGCTATACATATCGCTCATTTAATACAGTAGAGTCATAATTCAAAAAATACAAAAATTTGGTTAAGTTTGCAAAAATTACCGCCACCTCTTTTTCTATGTTGTGTAAAAATTTCATAGCAATATCGATTACCAGCATCTCAATAGAAAAAAATATGTATTAATTTTTACTGAGGAAGTATGTATATCGACACCTAAGTGGAAGATCGACCTATCTCGGCAGCCAGTTCAAAAACGCCCTATCTCAGAAAACTTTTCAAGAACATCCTATCTCAGAATTTGGTTCAAAGACGTCCTATCTCAACTGAAAATATATTGAAAATATGTTGAGATAGGGCGTTTTTTAACTGAATTCTGAAATATGACTGTTTAGTTGAGGGAGAGCGGGAGACCAGGTTTAGAGTTATGATCGAGTTAGAGTAGTGGGGGAGTAGAGGAGAAGCGGATTAACTTTGTTGCGACTCCATATGCCTGATATGCGAGAGAGATAGAGATATGCGGGCAAACCGATAAAGCGGTAGCGCAAGATGTGACCCTTTTACCATATATCAATTGGGGGACTCCATTGGAGGAGTTACGCTCTAGCAGCCGTAGGCTGCTGTGACATGAGCAGGAATTTATTCAGGTATGCATTCATGCAGAACCCTTCTGTGGCTTGAAAGCTGTAGCTTACTACCATGTCAAAAATTACTCCGGGAGTGGAGTGTGAGCCATGCTTAAAGCACCGTGTGACCAAGCTGGGATAGCGTTGACTAGATGTTTCAGAGTATCTATTGACTATCGATATTTTAAATCAAATGCAAAAGTGTCAGAACAAAATTTCAAAATGAATACCCATTGATTTCACATTAGCTTGCGAAGCTGAAACCATCGACATGGTATTTTTATGATCTTTTAATTGATCGGCTGAAGAAAAGGTTATGCATATGTATAATACGAACACCGATTAGTGACTACAATAGCAATTATCTTGGATTGGCGCAGTTAAAGGGATGGATTCTTATTCAAGCTAAATGTGTCAGCAACTGCCAAATAGTATAAAATGAGGTGCAGCAGATATGCGTAAAAAATAGTGCTGCAGTTCGAGATCCTTGAGTTACAGCTTCAATTAGCGCACAAAGCTCATAATTTTTCGATTTCACAGATTCGCGAGTTGAAAGTAGGAAACAATCATTATATAATTTCGTCCGTCTGAGGTCCGTTTGACTCGTACATGCTCAACATTTCGAAAATTGCACTTTTTT
>NW_023458560.1:2406743-2415711 GCF_013731165.1 Rhagoletis pomonella | reverse complement strand
TTTTTTCGCAATTTACTCGAAATTTTGAGGGTGTACGAGTCAAACGGACCTTAGATATGAATTCAGCGGGTTGAAATTCATGTCGGTTGGTGAGTCTATTAAAATGCACAGACCACTTTTTCTTTGTGTGCCGGTGTACCGCCTGAATTTTGAAACGTGTTTTGGGTCTGATTAAATGCATAGATAATTTTCTTTCTATGTTCCGGTGGTTTGATCAAACCGCTTGCGTTGTGTATGGAAAGTTTAAAGAATTTACCCACAACGAACACACTTGTACAGTTGTGTTACGGATTTTTCTACAATTGTAAAAAAATCTCTAAAGCTGAGTAGATTCAGTTTAGTGAAGTATTTCGCCGTTAGCATACCATTTTTCTGTCGATATGTGGTCAAGTAATTCCGAAAGTGAAAACGTTCCTACAGTTTATCGGTATCGAGAGAGAATGAATACTTTCTTGCTGAGAGACGTAGAATATGTGGAAAGGTTCAAACTGAATCGAGAACAGTGTGAAACTGTGCATGAAGATATAAGCCTAGTAATCGTGAATAAAACAGTTCGACAATTTCTTAGAATTCATTTATTTTCTTCAACTTTTTGTAAATAATGCAACTTTTTTCAATATTGTTCGTTTTGCAGCCATATTTAATTAATGATATATGTGTTATTTTTCACTGCAAGTGTTATACGACCGCCGAAAATAAATGCTCGTAATAGAGCTCTTGTTAATAGGGACACGAATTTTGATACGATTCCATATCGATATTTTTTCCATTCGATACCGATACTTTTTAATCGATAGTTTTCAAACGATACTTTTTTTGGAATCAAGTACCAGTACCCTTGTATCGTATCGAGTCGCAAAGGTACATTACAAAGTTAATTTGATTAATAATATATTGTACTGCATAATAAAAATAGTTGTTTTTTATTAAAATGTTTTTGATATGCTTACAGAAAAGTACATATGGGCATTTCCAATCTGGCGTGGTGTGAGAAAATGTAACAAATTGAATGAAAACGTCAAGATTTGAAAACTCTTGGACTTGGTCAATACTGTTTGTAGTAAGTCATATTTGAAATATTTGAGGTTAAATTTCCAAGCTCCAAAATGTAAAAATCGTTCCTTCTTTTTTATCAGCGGAAGTATCTGACATCACGTTACAAGATATTACGCTACTAAAATCTCCATTGAAACTTCTTTGTTAATATTGTTTTTAAATTAATTTTTAAAGCAAATATAATACGAATTTTATGCCGAAGATATTTTTTTATTTTGACTTCAGCGCACCCTAGCGGTTCCAGTTACTGCAAATCTATGTCGTTCTATGGCCTACCGCTGAAAAAAGCCCATATGTCTATACTTTGGAATTGATATGTAAAACTATATAGATATATTTTGGGCTTAACAGAGTCCAATATTTAGATTTAATTTTTTGAATTTGGTATCGATATTGGGAATTCGGGAGTCTTTTCATCCCGATAATAATGGGTAACCGATATTTTTACAGCGCCACTTTAAATGAGTACTATATCGATACTTTCGGTTCGATATCGTGTACCTACTAGCAAAAGCTTTTTAAAAAAATAATCGACTACCCGTTTCCTTTCGACTTTTTCAACTAACCGCTCACAAACAACTAGTCGAATATCCGTTCATTTTCGATTTATCGACTAGCTGTTTTCATTGAGTAATTTTTTTTATTTTTTTTTGAATACTTATGCTTACTGACAAATCCAAACCGCGCTTGTAACAATAGTTCTATGGTGAAAAACTGTGATTATTCGAATCATTTCGGTTAGTCGATTTTCAGACTACCCGAGCCCGAGTCGAAAGTGAACGGTAAGTCGAATGCGAGCAACTAAACGAATAATTGCTAATTCGACAATAAACCGACAAAAAGTTGCTAATCGACTAGTCGACTAACCGAGTAGCTCGATAGTCGATTTTTAACAAGAGCTATAGCTTGTAAATAACTAAATCAAGGCTACTCAAAATTTGTATATTAAAGTGCAAACCGAAATGCATCTACAAATGCTTGTAGAAAGTACATTAACAAGTGTAGAATATTTCGCTGATAGCTACAAGTGTATAAAATAATATTGTGTTACAAAAAATTATAGAACTTGTAGCCACAAGCGAATCACTAATATCTTGTAGACTTGTTACAATTGTAAAGTTTGTGTTACAGGCCCCAGGATGTTCGCATAAGCAGTTCCAGAAACAACCGATATGAGAATTCCAGTTTGTATGGGAGGTGCCACGCCCCTTTTACAAAATCTACCACTTTTTGCCGTAAATACGGTATTAACAAGATATGTTGCTGTGTCAAATTTCAGGACGTTAGAATAAGCGGTACCAAAGATAAGCGATATGATAATTTCAATTTGCATGGGCGGTGCCACCCCACTTCTCCAATACTTACCTACCACTGCCACATCTCACAATATTAGTATAAACGGTTCCAGCGATACGGGATATGAGAAATTCAGTTTGTATGGGAGGTGCCACACCCTCTTTTCCAAAACCTGACACTTTTCGCGATAAGTACGGTATTGATAACACATTTATCTGTCTCAAATGTCAGGACGTTAGCATAATCGGTTCCAGAAATAAGCGATATGAGGGTTTCTGCTTGTACGGGAGGTGCCACGCCCCCTTTATCAATATCTATCAATATTTACAATTTATGTATCCGTAATTGGTTTTAGAGATATATCGGTTTTCATATTTTAATCTGTATGTCTCATAAGAAATACATAATATTATTTATCACGCATGTAATGCATTATTACTTTTCCCGCTGGGTATACTTATCTCACATACATGCACGCATTGATATCTGGATAACCAAATGAATGGATATTAACCGGATATTCGCATATCCGGATAACAAAATAAACGAATCATTTAGATTTTAACCGTATACACGAATATTCGGCCTTTCGTAAATACAGATAGCCAGGGCCGTCGAGAGAAAACTCGGGGCCAAAACACAAAAATTACGGGCCACTATATATAAATTGTATTAATTAAAAAAAATATGACCCAAATCGCCGAAAACAAAACCAAGGGGAACAATGTTTTCCTTAGCTTTCGCTGATTTTTGATTATATCTGTGACATATATGTATATTCTGAGGTATGATACAATATAAATATTAACACGAATCTTCTTCCCTCAGACATGAAAAATCACTTAATCGTGAGATCCCTTTATATTAATGAAAATTAAAAAAAACACAACATGAAATTTAGGGCTGTTTAATTTACGGAACACTATTTTTATACCCGAGCACACTTGTGCACAAGGGTATTATAACTTTGTTCACATAACGGTTGTTTGTAACAGCCAAAACTAATCGAGATAGATATAGACAAATGTATACATAAATGATCAGATTGAAAAGAGAAATCGATTAAGCGGTGACTGTCTGTCCGTCCGTCCGTCCGTCCGTCTGTGCACACGATAACTCGAGTAAAAATTTAGATATCTTAACGAAACTTGGTATGTACACTTCTTTCGGGCGTAGGACGGATGGTATTGAAAATGGGCAAAATCGGACAATAACCACGCCTACCTCCCATAATGCGGTAATTTTCCGAAATACGAAAACTGCGATATTTTAGTAACTATGGATACATGTGTATATCTTGGTAACCGCTGCACCAACTTCTTCCAAACTTGGCATACAGCATACAAAATGACCGAAAATTTTTAAAATCGGACAATAACCACGCCTACATCCCATATAACGGTAATTTGGAGAAATACAAAATCTTCGATAAATCAGTAAATATTAAAGCTAATTTAATCAAAATTGATGCTTGCAACAATTCTTTACCAAGAAATACGTTTATGATAAAATTTTGGAAAATGGGCGTGGCACCGCCCACTTATGATCACATATATGTATCTCGGTAACCGTTCTACCAATTTGTACCAAACTCGGTATGATTATTGTGCTTGCCACATAGAAGCAAAACGTTGAAAATTATTGGAATCAGATTCAAATTACGACCACTTTTCATATAACGGCAAATTTCAGAATTGCTTGAAACTTCAATATTTCGAAATTTAAGGACGCTAATTTACTCAAAATTGATACACACTGGCTTACCATGTAGCGGTACCTGCGCCGGGTATTTAATGTTCGGCTCCGCACGAACTTAGACTTTCTTAGCTTTTTGGCGCGGAATCCACCAGGCTAAAAAATGGAAGAATCTGTTTTTCTTCGAGCATTTTCGGGCTTCTTTCAAAATAAAATAAAACGGTTTCATATATCCTTCATTATCGGTAAATGTAATGAATGAGAAGCGAGGAGGTATTTGATAGCCTATACTTCCTATACTAGCTTCCAGAATGCGTTATTGCTAACACGGAACATGTCAAAAAAATAATGTGTCGTGTGTCGCTTTATAAATCTATAAATAGAAAAAAAGACCAGAAGAAGAAAAGCGTCCGTGTGCCAGGGTTGTTAGTTAGTTGTTAGTCGAACGCGCATACTTAAATTTGTTGTAAAGTTTTTTATTTTGCTTCTGGCTTCAAAACTATACATTACTCGCTCGCTTATATTGCGATGCATATTTTCGTGCAATCGTAGTCGTTAATGTTTTCATGGTAGAAAAAGCTAATGCTTCCCCATTTGCCTGCTGGGTATTTGCTAGTCTCAGGTATAGTGACTTGAGATAAGATTGACCTAATGTGACCTACTTGCTCAAAGAAGTACAGGTTAGGTGGGGTTAAGTTAACGCCACAAGCCGATTACAAAATTTCGAATGCGTCTAATTTCGATCCCTGAGAGCTTAGTGTTTGTTCAGAAGTGCGAGCCAAAATGCTTCCATATTAGTCGAAATTCCTAGTCTCACCGCATGAATACCAATCGCGCAATGGCAAGTCAGACCTCCAACAACAAGTCCTTGAGAGATAACATGTTTTAAAGTGCCCTATAATAACATTTGCTGCAGCAGAGAAACGTCTTCTTTTCCTTCTTTATGTCACAAAAGGTCCCCGTTTCCCTTAGCCTAATAGCAGTTCGTGCCGCGACAATTCTGTCTGCAATATCCGCAGGCGCCGTGTGCAACATATGTATGTTAAGCGCCAGTGTAGGTGCAGTTCCTAGTGCTCCGCTAATTCCTGTTTTACAAGTGTAGCCTTCTCTAGTGACTTCCACCACACAGGGGCTACTTGAAACAATATAGGCTTAAATTTGGTTTCCAAGAGATAATGAATTAATTTGGGCGAGTGAACCCACTTTTTACCAATAGCTCCATTACAGGGGTAGAAGGAAACCGACACCTTTCCTACCCTTTCCTCAGGTAACCTTGAGCCAGATCAAAAAGGGTGTATAGAAGTCGTCCCTTAACCAAAAGTTCCACATCATCTACATAGGCGATCACCCGACAGCCCACTTTTTCCAGTTCCTCTGGAAGGTCGTTTACAACCGCAATTCAGAGCAGGGGAGAGAGAACACCACCTTGTGGAGTGCTCTCATTGACTCTGTACTGGGTGCAGACGCTCCCCCACTCCGCCGAACAGTTTTGTCCCGAAGTAAACTTATTAGGTTGGTTTCAACCCCCAGATTATGAATACACTTGACTATTGCCTCTAGAGTGACATTGTTGAAGGCCCCCTCGATATCGGAGAAGGCCCCTACTGCATAACCTTTATGCCTGAAGGCTTCCTCTGACCACTTTACCAATGTGTGCAGGGCGGTATTGACCGACCTTTTCTTGCAGTAAGCATATTGAGCTGTTGAAAGAGAGTCACGAGGAATCGCGTTTATTATGTACAGGTCTATCAGTCTCTCTAGCGTTTTCAACAAAAGCGTTTTTAGCAAAAATGAAGAGACTGATAGGCCTAAAATCCCTAGGGGAAACATGAGAGCCTTTTCCGGCCTTCGAGACGAACGCAACACGTACTACTATCCAAGCCTTGGGGATGTACCCGGTCCTACCACAGGTCGCATAAATAGGATCCAACCAATTGCACGACACCTTGAGAGCCCTTTACAGCTGCGCAGGTATGATGCGATCGGTCCCCGGCGACTTTAATGGTTTCGACTAATTTATCGCCCAGGCCATGTGACGATCGTCCAGAAGATCAGAGGAGTACAGGACCTGGGAAGAGATTCTGTAGCCAGTTAGCGACAATTTCCGAATCGCTACCGCAATTTTTGACGTAAAAACATATATATCATGCGTCAAAAATGCGATAGCGATCCGAAAATTGTCGCTGACTGGTTACGGAATCTCCCTCCTGGAGTACAAAATACTGAAAGAAGTACGATTGGCCACATTATAAATGCCAGATGTTAACATTTTTTAAACAAACAAACAATACCCAACTTACAAATTCCAACGCTCACGACAAAAACAATTCCGCGAATACCCGTAAAAAAATCGAACTCGGGCTTGTTTTTGTTGCCAAACAAATGGTTGGTTTGAAAAATGTATAAACTCAGAAAATTTAACCCAAAAGTTAACTTTTTAGAGCAGTAGGCGAACGACGGTTAATTTAGCCCACCGATTATATACTGTACTTTCAAAAATTTTATGTATTAAGTATTAACACATATTTATGCAAGAAGAAAATCTGTCTCAATGTTGTATTCTAGCGAGTTTCAGCGGTATTTGAAAAGCACTGCAAACCAAAACGTTTTGTAATAGTCCGCGTTTTGGGCCATATGACAATTTGCTTTAATGTATAGAGTCAGAAACAATCAGCACGAATCGGAATATATTTATAATTAAAGCCTATAACGAGGTAGCAATTACATTGTAAAAAAAAAAATAACAAGTTATGGTTCTGATATTTCGGGTTCCTTAAGAAGCTCGGGCCCGGGAGATTCACCCCGCCCTCTCGGCGGGTCTGCGGATAGCTCCAGCCCTACTGCATAGTGATTTAAGACATTTTGATATGTAGAAGAAAATTGCGTGGAAAAACAGAAAAAATGTTGAAAAAATCATCAAGTGTAGATTTGTATGTATGTACCGTGATCCCGGTCTTTTTTAAGTGCGGAAAATCTCTGTCTAGAATCCCGGTATTTTCGGGATTTGTAATTTACACTGATGGCAATAATAGAACCGCTTTATGCTGACCAGTTTTGGCTATATTTCTTTTGTTTATTTAATATTTAAAATATTTTTATAAATGTGTAGCTCAATATACATATAATACCTTGCGGCAGGCAATTTTGCACACAAAAAAAATCAATATATTCGACAAACCATGGGCCAAACATAGTAAAATTGCGTTGTTTAATTCTTCTCTCTGACGTCAGGACTTTTATAAAGAACTTTGAAATTTGTAAGATATGAGTAATTCAAAAAATGATTTAAAATTTTCACTGCAATATAATTAAGAAATCAGTATGGGTATCAAATGAAAGAGAAGATTCTGTAGAGTTAAAACACATTACATTTTTTGGTCCGTAAGGGACGGGTAGGTATTGAAAATACCCTTTTATAATTTTGTCCTTGAATATCCTTAAAATTTTTCAATTCTTTTCAATTCTTATTCGTCCTTGTGAACCCAAAAAAATTATTTCAATTGGTACCCATACTTTTGTTTTACATTGCACTGAATATTTTAAATAAATTTTGGAATTAACCATATGGAGCCCTAGCCGTCAAATTAACGTAAGCGATATTTTTTTTAACTTTCTTTTTGCAGCAAAAATATTCCTAGAGCATCTAGATGCATTTCTGCATCAAAAAGAAAATTTTGAAAAAAATGTCGATTACGTTATTTTGGCGGTTAGAGCTCGATAAAGTCTTTAAAAAAAAATCAGGACGTCAGAGAAATGCCCATTTATACATATGCAGTTAATTAGTGTAATAAGAAGAAGACTTTTATAAAAAAATATAAATTTTGTGTAAACAAAAGGAATATAGACAACACTGGTCAAATTAGAGCGCTTCTTTTATTTATGCCACTAGAATTATGAACTTCTTTCAACCAGAAAATAAATTTTTTGACTTTTTTTTTGCATCGAGCTTTTTTCGACATACCTTAAACTACTTTATCAGATATGTACACACTAAAGTATTATTAAATGCATAAAAATTTAATTACTGTCTGTCGTTTTGTTACTTATGAAATAGTTTTCACTTTAAATAAAAAAGTACGTTCCAAACCCATTTACTTATTATTTATTATATGGTAGGAGAGCTTCTCAAACCATATCGATGCAATTTTTTCATCTTAAGTCATTGAAAAATAATAAATATCTAATTGAACCAACGACATCCCGAAAATCCCGGGATCGTAAAAATCGAAAAATTTACATCCCTAGTATGTACACATATGTGTGTAGACTTATGTAATTTAATTTTGTGGAATACCATCCTATTTAAGTGGAAAACAATTTAATTGGATGCACAAAGTGTGTAATGTGAGTACCTCCCAGTAATTACATACAAATGTACACATCATTGGACATATTCAATGTACAATGCATATGCGTAATCGTGTGAAGTATATGTAGTAAATGTTGAAACAAATAGTTTGTGTTTATAAACTACTTGAAGCTATCACTTAAATATTACGGTCTAAAAGTAGATGTAGACGTAAACATACATATGTACATATACATACATACATACATTTGTATGAGTGGTACTCCTACGAGTATCTATTGATTGATTTATTTGATGTCTGTTTCCCATGTCACTTACGAGAACTACTTTTTAGTGTTTATAACTTTTGGGTCCACTGTTGCATGAATTACAGTAATTAATAAAATTCAAGATATAGTAATAAAAATTAATTTTTGTTTGTGTGTGTGCAAAAAAAATAAACAATCGATTTCCAGTTATAATAATTTCCAAATCTATTCACATTACATCATGCTATCAGTAAAAAGCTAGTAAAGACTTGTTTGTTCTGTCGTGAAAATACCATAAATAATTTGTTTACTTTTCTTAACCCACTGTAGTGAATTGATATACACATGAATCTACATATAAATA
>NW_023458560.1:2405534-2406643 GCF_013731165.1 Rhagoletis pomonella | reverse complement strand
CCCTGTTAGTAAAGGCAACTTTACTGCTTACATTAGAAAACGGCCCTTAATCTACTTGAATTGAACGGCACAGATATAATGACGAAAGTTTAGTGTTGCGAATCGGTATCGGGTACCGAAAAGGAAGTATTGGGTACCGAAATTTTTTTCAAGTATTGGGTACCGATAATTCAGCACATCACTACTCAGAATGTCGCCTGAATAATTTTAATGACATTTGTTAACGTGGAGCTATTTGTGAACCAAATGAAAAAAGTGGCGCATTTTAGGAGCTGGTGTAGTTTTCGTACTAATCTCAATGAATAAATAGTACCAAAATGTTAAAGGTAGAATTTTGATTTGAAAAAAATACTGGTGGAATAACAAATACACCAAAACGTTCTTTTTTTATTCAATCTAATCAGATTTGTACCAAAATCCATAAATTTACACCAATTTATACACCAGTGTGCTACTTGAGTAAATAGAAGTTCACAAAAGTTAATATAAAACTATTAGCCGATCTAAGTAATTAACTGATAACCTGCAAACACTTCAAAGTCGCTGTTCATTATTACTTAATGAGATTAGTTTTAATGTGCGCCCAAGAGTCTCAAGATATTTCAAACCAATTGGGATTAGCACCTGCAAATCCACCTACGAATCACCTGACGCATGAAAGAGTTAAAAAATTTAAATTTCCGTATACGAGTACTCTGTAATATTTCTCCGGAATTTCGTAAGATAAACTAACAATTTATAAATCGTTGTACGCACCAAAATAACTTCTCTTAAATAACATATGAATATTCTTCATCGCATAAACCGAAATAAAGTTACCAGTAAGTATATAATTCAACCTATGAAAAACGCGTTTTGGTTATGCAGATTTCCTATACTGGTATATTCATTTATTCTAAAAATGTTAATTTTTTATTTTGACACAACGTGTAATAAATAAAAAATTTTTTTAGTATGCTAGTCTTAGGGCCGTTTTCTAATGTAAGCAGTAAAGTTGCCGTTACTAACAGGGCAGATAAATTGTTCCTCACTTTAAAGTGTTTTCGTTGTCTTATCTTACCTGTAAAAATAAATTTGTTATTCCGTAGAGTGAAACTTCACTACATTTC
>NW_023458560.1:2403090-2405434 GCF_013731165.1 Rhagoletis pomonella | reverse complement strand
CCCTTTTCGAATAACGCAAATTTTTCTCCATGAGTATGGAATTAGTTTTGTATACACATCTCGGTGCCAAGTTCCGGTCCTCTGTAATAAACACCTCCAGAGATATGATTGAAAAATCAATTTGCATGGGAGTTGCCACACCACCTTTTCCAATAATTCTCATTTTTCTCCATGAGTATGGTATTAGTTTCACATACATACATACATATGTATTTCCATACCAAGCTTGAGTGATTTACCCCAAACATTTGAAGAGATATGCAATATGAAACTTTCAGTCAGTATGGGAGGTGATACGCCTCTTTTCCAAAAACGTCCATTTTTCTCCGTGAATATGAACATGATTTCACACAGTGTTGGCAAACTGTTAATCTGATTAAAGATTAAAATGTTAATCGCGTTTGACGATTAAAATTAATTAGTCGTAATCATCTGTACGATTAATGATAACATTTTTTTAATCGTTAATCGCTGGCTGCGATTACGTTTAATTAATTTAAAACATTAATCGTTAATCCAATTAAAAATAAAATCTGATTAATTTGTCTAGTTTGTCCGAGTTTGAAACCAAACACCAGTTATAGTAATTATTTTGTGTTTTACGCTTATAAAAAGCACATAATACAAAAAAATTATAATTATTGTTATTAGTAACATTAACTGGGAACTTTTACAAACCTAGTTTGTAAAACGTTTGTCGGTATATATCTTAATGAAAATGCACACCAAATTGCTTAGATTGATGAGGATACCCGACTTAGCCATACCGGATAAACTTGGTTTGTGTGCACAGGGAAATTCAAGCATAACTTAATTAATCACCAAACCTACTTGATCAAATTAAGAGTTAATGATTAAAAATTAATTTTTTAATCGCGGTTACGATTAACTGTTTAGTCAGATTAAAATTAATCATGATTAACTGTAATCAGATTGAGTTTAATCGAATTAACTAACTGATTAAAACATCAGTCGATTAATGCCAACATTGATTTCACATACATATCACTATACCAAGTTTCCGTTCTCCCCCACAAATACTTCCAGAGATATATATGTAATATGAAAATTCCAATTTGTATGGGAGGGGCCTTGATTTACCGGACTTACTTTCAGTCTAAGACCATCCTTCCGAAATCCGTAGTAAGTGTACTAAATTTCGTTCTGATCGGAACACCGGTTAAGGAAGTAGCCTATTTTTTCAAACCAGGTCATACACCATCTTTGAGCAAAATTTCATTTTCAAAGAGGTGGCAATTCTTAAAAAAGTAGCCCATTTTCCAGTCTAGGTCATAAGCTATCTGTGTGCAAACTTTCATGCAAATCAGTTCAGTCATTTACGCGTATTAGTTTAATTAAACTTTCCTAATACGTGATAACTCTTAAAATAGTAGCCTATTTTCCAACATAGGTCATGTGCGAAATGTCATGTAAATCTGTTCAGTCGTTTCCGCGTATTAATTTAATTAAAACTTTTTTAACAACTTTTTGGCAACTCTTCCAAAAAATTCGCCTATTTTCCACTGTAGGTCATAAGCTATCTGCTTGAAAAATTTCATGCAAATCCGTTCACACTTTTCCGCGTATTAAATTAATTAAACTTTTCTAGCAGGTGGTGACTCTTAGAAAAAGTAGCCTATTTTTCAACCTAGCTCATAAGCTATCTGTGTGAAAACCTCCACGCAAATCAGTTCATTCATTTCCGCGTATTAATTAAATTAAACATTTCTAACAGGTGGCAACTCTTAAAAAAAGTAGCCTACTTTCTAACGTAGGTCATAAGCTATCTGTGTGCAAAGTTTCATGCAAATCTGTTTAGTCGTTTCCGCGTATTAATTTAATTAAACTTTTCAACAGGTGGCAACTCTTCCAAAAAATTAGCCTGTTTCTCACTGTAGGTCATAAGCTATCTGCTTGCGAAATTTCATGCAAATCCATTTAGTCGTTTCCGCGTATTAATATAATGAAACTTTTTTAACGGGTGGCAACTCTTAAAAAAATAGCCTATTAACCAATCTGGCCCATAAGCTATCTGTGTACTAAATTTCATGCAAATCCGTTCAGTCGTTTCCGCGTGATGATTTCCCAAACATCCAAACATACAAACTTTCACATTTATAATATTAGTAAGATAAAACTGCATACGTAAAAATGTTCTAAACACTCATATTAAAAAGTTAAAAATATTTATAAAAATGTGTTGTGTTTTTTTAATTTGAATAAAGTTTGAAACATTGTTACATGGTTTTGGTTAAAGCATGAACAACATTTTTATGTAAGATAATAAAATATGTTAACTTGAAAAACGTAATGAATAACATAGTAATACAAAAGTAGAAAAAAA
>NW_023458560.1:2398898-2402990 GCF_013731165.1 Rhagoletis pomonella | reverse complement strand
ACTAATTCCATACTCATGGAGAAAAATTTGCGTTATTCGAAAAGGGGACATGGTTCCTCCCGTACAAATTTACTGTTTTATACTGCTGTTTGTTTTCTTACGTTAATTTTTGTTTAAATTATACAGAACCCGCCTATTAACCTTTTTCGTTTCCGAACGCGTAGGTCTGCAATTTCACACCGTCAGAATCGCAACGGTGTGTTGATGCCTTATATGGACCTTACATGGTCACATTGTTTGATCAAACTGTCTTATGTGTAATTAGATGGTTTAACTTACACGCTTCAAAAAACCCATCAAATTTCAGTTTTTCGTTTTGGATGAAGTTGAAGAGAAGCTTAAGAAAGCTTTGTATTCATTTGTTAATACTAAGTTCACATATACATAAGTAGATTATCCTCATTTTCAAGCTTAACACCTTAATCTGTAATTATAACAAGAGATTAGCCATATAAAATGCGTCCGTTGTTAATCTGTAATTATAAAATAGTCTCAAATTTAACCGATAACTTTTCGGTATCCATCCTAGTTTTATCGATTGTTTTTTAGTATGGTTTAGTTATAGTTTATAGTAGTATTTAAAAGTAAACAGGGTACGCCAGCAAGTAAAAGAGGTTTGTGAAGGTATTTTTAATAAAATTTTAAGTTAAAATATATTTATATTGCTTATTATAGCAGAAAAACGTTATCACGGTGGCACAGAGAAGAAACATAACTTTTCCTTGAGATGTGAGCACAACAAATTTGACGGCTAATAATCTGAGATTTGCCTGTGTAAGCGGGGTGATTAAAAAACGAGCTTTGATTGAGATAATATTGATATGTGAACATAGTTTTAGTCGTATACTTTTTCCTTGTTCAATTATGTGTTTTTATTTAAATTATTGTGTAAAAATTTTTTTAATTTGAACTTTGACCCTTAATAACTTTTGTAATTGTTGTTCCCGCAAAAAAATAAATATACCGTTATACTCACCGCAATTATCTCTATCGATCCCCATATGTTTTTTTTTTAATTTGAGAATCGGAGCTATTCTGCATTTATGACCAAATTTTGCTCAACTTCTGTATATTTGACAATAATGCAACTCTGAGAAATTACGCCCGCAAATTGATTTCGGTTAATCAAATGTGAAAAACTTGCATGCGTGCGGCTCGACCCTATTAAGCTGGCATTTCAGGGTACTATTTTATATATGGCTACGCCCATGGTCACACATATAGTACATACAAAACTTCACTAAACCCTTCACTATTGCAACATTTTGTGACCCACGTTTCAAAACTCGTTTTTTTTTCTGACGCCAATAAAGCTAAAAACTGGGTTGTTGATGAACTAATTCGAAATTATAAATCAGTTAGCATGGAGAAACCAGTTGAATCATGTGAAAAATGCCGAACTATAGTGAAAGCTTCCATCGAAGATCGAGCTCACGAGGATATTTGGCAATGCTTTGAGGAAATCGCCAACGGCTCTGATGCTGATTCTAGTGTTTCTAGTGATATGGATAGCCAAACGATTGGTAGACAAGGCAGCGAACGTAGAAGAAAAAAGGCAGCGATTTATGAACTAGAAATAGAGAAATATTTGCAGCTACCTCTTATATCCAGACAAGAAGATCCCTTAACTTGGTGGAAGTATAGCCAGAAGAATTTCCAAATTTGTTTACACTGCCAATGAAGTATCTCTGCGCGCCACCTTCCTCAGTGAACTCGGAAAGAGTATTTAGTGCATCGGGTGACATTTATGTTGAAAATAGAAATGGGTTGTTGCCCGATAATGCGGAAATGCTCCTTTTCATAATGAAAAATATACAAATTGTTAACTTTGATTACTAATTAGATACTATTAAATTGGATTACAAAAATACAAAATCTGGGTTAAATTTCTAAATTGAATCTTCTATAATCGATTTCCGGAATCCGGCCGGATATTAGCCAGTATCCGGCCGGATAACCAAAAAACGGCCGGATAAGCCGGATTCCGGATATCTACCGGATACCCGGCACATTCCTAATTATTATACATGTTTGGATAATGGGCGTGGCGCATAATGGCCACAATTGTGTATCTCTGTAACAGATTTATCAATTTCTACCAAACTAGTTGCACTTAATAACCGTAGTACAAAGAAGAAATTCGTTGAAAGTTATTCAAAACGGACTAAGATTACAACCACTTCTCGTAACGGTAACTTTCAGACATCCGAAAACTCCCATATTTCAATAACTAAGGCCGATAATTTACTCCAAGTTAATAGATACAACAATCTCTTAACAATAAATAAGACTGCTATAGACTTTTAGGAATTGGACGTGGCATCGCCCACTTTTTGACTACAAGGTGTATCTCGGTAACCACTATAGATTTCTACCAAACTTGGTTCAAGTGGAAAAAGTTTGAAATCGGGAAAACCCCCCTGCTTATTATGAAAATATAGTTCAGAGAAAGTTTAAACGACGATATTTGATACCTGCGCCGGGTATATAAAGTTCGGTTTCGCCCGAACTTATACTTCTTTACTTGTTTACTAATACTTTTTTATATTTTGAATAATTACATCCTGATAATAAACGCACATCTGTTGTACCTGAAAACCGGAAACAAAATTGCAAGATATGCATGCACTACAATGCAGCTAAAAGATATATAAAAACTCGTTTCCTATGTGTCGATTGCCAGGACTTTGTATGTCTTAAACATCCACAACAGTTTCAACGATGTCTTTGCTGCATTGAAAATTAATAATGTTCTGGTATTTTTCATAATTTTTCCTTAATTTCAAACAAAAATTGAATAAAATATGAAATATTAAATCTTAAAAAAAATCAATAAACTAGAAGTTTTTACCTCCTATGGTCTGGCCAGACCATATGGTGTATGAATTGGTATATGCACTGTGGTGCCCCACAAGAGTTAAAATGCGTGACCGGAATAGAACTGCCGAAAAAGTGAGGTTAAGTTACTGACAACACCTTGTTATTTATTACACCATGGCCATGCCCACGATTGAAAGAAATAGAGATTGCACCCAACGCGGTACCGCTAATCTGCTCTTTGTGATTTTGACAGAATCAGCTGCGTTAATATTTCTGCGTGGTTTTAAACAATTATTGAGACATTACAAAGCAAAATGAAGTATGCAGTGGCAAAGTGTAATAGTGAAAACAAAAGGAAAGCGTGCGATATAAGTTTCGTACGGACGCAAACTTCGCGAAAAAGTGGAAGCACTTCTGCCGGCAAGGAGATGAATTAAACACCAAATCGAGGTATGTGCTATGTGTTTGAGCTATGAGCTTCTACATGGAACTATGTTGGCCTTTCCTTGGTGAATTCTAGTAGGTATATTTCCAAGGTGAATGACAATGACATACATACAAAGCAGTTTCTACAGTAAATACATATATAAATTTCACTACCTTCTTATTTTTGTTAGTACCTGATTCTTTTTAGTGCTGGCATGAGGCAATGCACCAGTGGATAAAGTCGCCAGTCTCTAATTCATGCGGCATCTTACCACGCTGTTACGAACCTATTCCCTGCAGAAAAAAAATATTAATTGATAAAAAATAACACACTTGTAGTTAGCTTTTTTGCGGGATTTCTATAAAATATATAACTTGTAGTTAGCTACAAAAAGCTAACTTGAAACTAGTTGACAAGTAATGTAATAGTAGTGCAGGAGATTTTTTCCTTAAACGCGTTTCTATTTAAATATCTTGCACTTCGCAAATACTTTTTCGAATGGAGGACAAATAAAAGGAAGATCGAAATTTCATAGGATCATTTTGAAGTTATGTCTGACGGATTTCGAATATGGGACCACCCACAGCAGAATATGTAAACAAATATGAAATGTAATAAAATATATAAAGGAAGTAAATAAAGAAATAATAAAAAAATAACAAAAATATTTTGTTTTTCCTACTGATATTTTATGTCCAAAAGTAGTTAGTTGAAAGTTAATTACATCAAATGCAGAGGTAACCACCCTTGACTATTTCGCGGCCATCGCCATAGAAATATAGTTAGCTTTCGTCAAAGAAAATATACAGATAATAGTGACTTTCAGCTCCTTCCTAATCAACTTA
>NW_023458560.1:2396760-2398798 GCF_013731165.1 Rhagoletis pomonella | reverse complement strand
AAGAAATTTTTTCTTTTGAAAAATTTTTTGATATAAAAAAATTGGGTAGATTTCGTTGTTAAAAGTTTTATAATTATGTCACCATTCGAAATGGAGAAAATTGCTTTCGAACACAGACCGTCTACAGACCGGCTTGCCGACATATAAAACCCCAGTTTTGCATTTTTGACCGTCTGCAGACGGCATTGCCGGTTCGTAGGTCAACAGTGTGTAAGAGAAAGCTGAAAATATGTGTAAGTATATCGGCGAGCCCGTCTCCAGACGGTCTTGGTTTTTCTCCCCTGTAGGAAAAAGTTACTGTCACAGATCGAAATGGACATCAGTTTTGGATTTCTCTTGCTAAAATCACCCATTCCTGAATTTTTCAACTCATAAAAAAATTGGCCTACTAGAGGGTTAATCTTTTTAAGAAAAACTTTAAGTTTTAAAACATGTTTTACTAGGATGGCCTCCAAAAAATAAGAAAAAATTGCAAAGTCCAATAAGTTTTTTTTTAAGTCCACAGAGTTTTGTTAACAGAATTTGCTTCTTTTTTATGTACGTATTTTCTTTGTTATACATATATATTTATTTTGTACAAAGAGGAAGCGATTGAGATCAAAAACAATTATTTTATAATTTATTTCATACAAATTAATTAATTAATTAATAAAAAATGTCTGTTCAACAGCATATTTGTAGAGTAACAATGGTATATTTCTGAAAGAAGTAATCATGTTGATAATTTTTGGAGGACAAAGTTGCATTCATATCCCTAGCTTAGAGTGAAAAGTTGCTAAGTCCATTTGTAGATAATTTACCCACCGTCACGGGTGAGACATTTGTACAGAAAATATATTCCTTCTTGTTTAAATTTAAGTATAAATACAATATTATGAGTTATTACCAGGGAACGGATTTTATAGAAATTGACTTTTTTCTGCTAAAGAGATAGAGTATATTCGATTAAGAATGTTCACGATTTAGCTTTCCCTGATTTTTTGCCTTTTTTAAGATATTTGCCTTATTTTGCCTTTTTTAAGATATTTGCCTTTTCTACCTTTAAAAAAGTGATTATAGCATTTACAATTTTTTTTTTTAAGATTAAAAAATATACACATGCCCATGCGGCTTATAGAAGCGCAGGGACCTCTTGCTAAATTGGTGTTGGAAAAATTCAAAGCCGTTTTCTCAGCTAACGGGTGTGGATAAAATTGTAAAGGGCGAGGAAAACGCCCTTATTCCTAATAATATGAACGGTTTCAACGTTCCATATTTAAGTTGGGCTCCACTTGTATCAACTTACGTCGAACGCACATTTAGTACATTCAAGGCTTTTATTCGCGAAAATCGAATGAAAATGCTGCCAGAAAACTTCAAAATGCATCTTGTGGTTCAATGTTACTACAACTATACAGATAAAAGTTTTATGAGTTAGAAATTCGAAAGGATAAAATAGTCAAAGATTCAAAGTACAAATTTTTCATATAATGAAACTAGTTCATAGTTTTTCTCTTTTTACTTGTAATATAAACATTTCTAAAATAAATGTATTTTTTGATGGTTCTTCGTATTTTCTGTCTTTTTAGTGCCTTATTTTGCTTTTTTTGCAATACCTAGTGCCTTTTCCTGCCTTTTTCGCTATTTTGTTTTGCCTTTTTTTGCGTTTTTTGCAGTACCTAGTGCCATTTCCTGCCTTTTTCGCTATTTTATTTTGCCCTTTCCAGCCTATTTCGTTATTTTATTTTGCCTTTTTTATAGGTTTTTAGGTCCTAAAAATCCGTTCCCTGGTTATTACAAAATACAAACAAATTCCAGCTTACTTGTATATGGAAAAAATTTGAGCTATTTATTCTATCACGGGTAGGACAAAAAAAGAAAGAAAGAGGAAATCCGATGAGACCAATTATCAACCACAAATCTGCACCAGGATACAAACTATCGAAATATCTCAAATCGTTGCTGAAAGAAAAACTGGAACTGCCCAATAAATACACAATCACATATACAGTGGAGTTAATTGAAAGGATGAAATCGCTAGAAATACCCAAAGATGCGA
>NW_023458560.1:2396071-2396660 GCF_013731165.1 Rhagoletis pomonella | reverse complement strand
ATCAACAAACTTTCGTAAAAATTTCGAACTTTATTTTGAGTAAGCAGTTTTTTAGCCCATTCAATTTTACTGCAAGTTTAAAGCAACTGATTTTTGGCATTTTTTTTTTGCCATGTTAGCTATTTTATTCCATATAAAACATTTTCGACGATTTTTTTTGTTATATGGAGAAAATGAGCAACACCGTCGATGAAAAAATTCCGAAAAAATCAATGGTACTTGAAATTGAGCTACAAATTTGCATACTCAAAATGTTTCCAAAAAATCTAATTAAAAAGCCCGACATTTTTACAAAGTTTGTTGATTGGATTTATATGGTTTCTGTTAAAAATACTTGGATTTATATGGTTTCTGTTAAAAATACTTGGATTTATATGGTTTCTATTATAAATATGCCATACCTTTAAAAAACAATAATTAAAATTTAAAAAAATTAAAAGAAATGGTGAAATCTTGTGATTGTCGTAAAGTTATGATAAGAACTATATGTATGCATGTCGAATCAAATTTTTGATACTACTTTTTGTCTATTTCCGCGGTGAATGTAGCAAATTTCACATTCAACTGTGTAACCAGAAATTCGTAAGGG
>NW_023458560.1:2378297-2396061 GCF_013731165.1 Rhagoletis pomonella | reverse complement strand
TTTTTTCGAAGTAATTTTTCCACCTACTCTTTCGATTCGTTGATTTTTAAGACTGTCTACCTTATTCCGACAAGGTACTTACACTTACTATTCAACACAATGACAGATTTCAAGTGTCTCAAATATTATACATACATCTGCATATGCATGTACATATATGCATATACCACGAGTGGAGAAGCGGTGATGAACAAATGCTTGGCCGTTGCGCTCTATGTCCGACAACGCAGCAAAGGACATTGAGCACGACAAAAGGACATTAAGCACGAGAGCATGAAATAAAACATTGGCCGCCTTATCAGCACTTCCGTTCGTGACCAATATCTATGCGCGGCACTCGACTACGAACAACGATGTTGACGAGCGTCTTTTCTTCTTTGTTCACCACGCGGACAGCAGTGCAAGCGGCACATACACACGCGAAGGATTGCTTAATATCGTTCATTTACCAAAAGACTTTCATTATTCAAAAAACTAAGTTTTTGAGCAAATCATTATTCGTTATATCATCCTTCATATTGTGTAAACATTTCATGCTACAATTTTGTGTAGATTCCGCGTAAGTAGACAATATGGATCTCTTTTTTCTACAATTTGGGAACAAATTGAAAACTTTAATCGCTTCTCCTGAAAAATATTGTTTTTGAGTTATGGCAGTCTTTTAGTAAATGAGCAATACGTACATACACATCCATATACATAAATATGTATGTAGATACATACGTATTGCAGGGGCGTAGAAGGCGTCGAGGTAGGAGAAGGCGCATGCAATCAGGCTTATGAAAGGCAGCCGGACCAGACAGTGCTACAATAACTTCTTGGCTCTTCACTTGGCATTTGTATATTAAAAGGTATATTAACTTTGTTCACATAACGGTTGTTTGTAACAGCCCAAACGAATCGAGATATATATAGACAAATCTTTACATAAATGCTCGGAATGAATATAGAAGTCGATTAAGCCATGTCTGTCTGTCCGTCCGTCCGTGTACACGATAACTCGAGCAAAAATTTAGAAACCTCAGCGAAATTCGGTAGGTTCGGTAGGTTGGTATTGAAAATGGGCGAAATCGGACTATAACGCCCACTTCCCATATAACGGTATTTTCGAAAAATGTAAAAACTTCGATATTTCAGTAAACATTGGATCCAAATTGTTGAAAATGAGTATCTGAAGTCGAATTTTGGTAAGAAAAAGTATTATGATTAAATGCTGTATATCAGTAGCCGGTACGAGCCTTGCCCAAGGCCTAGCTGTTGCAAATCTGTGAAATCGGTCAATAACCACGCCCCACCTCCCATATAACTGTAATTTACAGAAACTCGCAAACTGCGATAAATCAGTAACTACTGAAGCTAATTGACGCAAAATCGATAATTACAATAACTACTTAGCACAAACTTAAATTATTATTAGGGATGTGCCGGATATAGATTTTGCCGGATAACCGGATTCCGGACATCCTGTAAAAAATAAAAGCCCGATTCGGATATTCGATCGGATATCCGGTAGACTGCTGCCCGTAATAAATTTCATAATATTGTTTTTTTGCCGGCTCGAGTTCACCTCGACCTCCGCACCGTTTCTGATGCTACAGAATTTACCACTTCGAAAACACAATTACGCACACATCTGTGCGATGCTATCGCAGTGAAAAATGGCATCTTATAAACAATCAAAAAACAATCTTTATCAAATTCTTTGCTTTTGAACAATCAAGATGTTTGTATTCTTACGTTAACTTTTGTTTAAATTATACAGAACCCGCCTATTAACCTTTTTCGTTTCCGAACGTGACTTTCAACTCCTTCCTAATCAACTTAAAGTTAGCTTATAAGTTAGATACATTTCCTGCAGGGTAATAAAACCGTGCCCAACTTATAATACATTTAAAAGTTCAGCTTAAATTATGTTTTACTTACATAAAATATTTGCTTGCGAAGAAGCCACACTCACACATCCTCTCGGATATAATATATGCTTTGTGGCGAGTCCAAATTCACTTTGCTGCACATTGTTAATATATGCATTTTTGTCAACATCCGTAAAAATAGTTTTTACCTAAAGGGCTACATTGATCCATTTAATATCAATATTAACACATTTTTCCGCATTGTTTACATATTTTTCTATGCGTTTTGGCATTTCTCTCTGGCAATTGCACCAAGATGACGTCACGCAAAAATTACGCTCAAAAATCCTCTCTTATGGGCGCAATCTTGTATTCTATCATTATTGGGTCTATGGGCTATACACAAAACACAATTTCTATATGAGAACCCCTCCATTTTTTTCTACTTTTGTATTACTGTGTTATTCATTACGTTTTTCAAGTTAACATATTTTATTATCTTACATAAAAATGTTGTTCATGCTTTAACCAAAACCATGTAACAATGTTTCAAACTTTATTCAAAATTTAAAAAAACACAACACATTTTTATAAATATTTTTAACTTTTTAATATGAGTGTTTAGAACATTTTTACGTATGCAGTTTTATCTTACTAATATTATAAATGTGAAAGTTTGTATGTTTGGATGTTTGGGAAATCATCACGCGGAAACGACAAAACTAATTCCATACTCATGGAGAAAAATTTGCGTTATTCGAAAAGGGGACATGGTTCCTCCCGTACAAATTTACTGTTTTATACTGCTTATCTCTAGAGGTGTTCATGGTAGAGTACTGGGACTTGGTACTGGGGTATGTAAAATCAATTCTAAATTCATGGAAGAAGATTAGGGTTATAAGAAAAAGGGGCGTGGCACTTCCAGTACAAATTTACTTTTTCTTGCCACATATCCCTGGAAGTGTTTGTGGGAGAATACTAGAACTTGGTAAGGAGTGGTGTATACAAAATGTATCAATTTCTCATGGAAAACATTTGAGTTATTAAAAAAGAAGGCATGTCCCATACATACTAAAAACTTCTTAATACATATCTCTGGAAGGATGGAAAATCTCTCGAAGTATTTTAAATTTGTTATGGAGATTTATTTTATAAGTGCCGTACTGACAGAATAAATTTCATTAAATCGAAAAGGGAGAGCCGGGTTCGGCCTTATACTCTAAAGCTCTCTTGAGGCATTTGCTAGAGTAATGAGAAGTGGTATTTTATCAAGGCCAGGTTACTAAATTTAAGTTGGAAATATTAGAACCCGCCGTGGCACCTCCAAGAAGGTTACACGTTCACGCGTCGTATACCTGGAACCATTTTAAGGTAAACTTAGAGAGATTGATATCTTTCGTATGCCTAGCGCGCAGACGAGATATTATAATTTCATAGTTTTAAACGGCCTAAATACCTTAACTCGCTTAAAAAATGACGAGCTATAACGAAATGGGCACAGAAATAAAATCTAACATCATTAAATTATTTTTCATATTTGTATAAAAGCGCGGGTGAAACCCGCGGGTATAAGCTAGTAGCTCATAAAATTTTAGTGTAGCAAAGTGCAAGTCAGCAAAAAAAAAAGGTTAAAAATCAAAACAATTGAAACTTGAACTTTATTATACTAAAATTTTATGAGCTATAAAACTGAACCTTGCTTTCTTTGAAATTCAGACAAAGAGTTCAACTCCACAATAAGAAATTGGGTCATAAAATGACTTAAGGTAGTTTAAAGAAATTGTGGACCAACCTGCTTTAATCGCATGGAATAATGAATTTTTATCTTCAAATTGTTCTCCATTCTCATAAACTTTCCTGGAGAGCCATCTCCAAACATTTTCTACAATTTTGATATCTGGACAATAAGGTGGCCAGTCTAAAAGTTCGATGTTTTGTTCGCGGATCTTGCTGCACGAATTGGTGCATTGTCATGTTGATAAATCCATGCAATTGGTCCAAATAAATGACGATACTGCGGAAACCACCTTCCAGAATCGATTGCAAGTTAGTTTGGTATCGATACTTTAGGACCGAGTACTGAGTAGGTTTCTTACGAAAATACTTGTATCGAAACTCAGTGACAATTTTATTCCTGGACTTTTATTTTTTAATTTAATTATTATTGTTAATAGCTAAAAATTGTTGGTGTTTTTTTTTTTGCCAATGAAAAGAAAGACCTATTATCATCTCATTAACATAAAGCTAGCTTGTAGTGAACAGTTGCTAAGTCCACTTTTTTTAAATACTCATAATTGGATATAGGAAGCGAGGTAAATTAAAACGCAACATCTCCAAAAGGATTAACTAACGTGCTTGTTTTATTTCTGCCCGTTTATATTCAATTAAAAGTAAATTTACTAAGTCTTAAAGAGGCACAGAAAAATCGATAAGCTTACAAAAAATTCTAAGTCCTTTAATTTGCAACGGAACCTTCTGCAAAATTCTCGAAGGAAATGCTTTGAAAAGTTTTTTTAACCCCTAGGAGGTTCCATGGGAAACTGAACCTCAATGCAAAAATTATTATCTTTATAAAACTAACAAACATGTAGATAAGACATTTGTAAAAATCTTTAATCAACCAAAAAATATCAAATCAAAGCTCAAAACTCATTTCCTTAATTACTTATTTATTATACTTATTATTATTTATTTATTTACATTTATATTTCCTTTTTTTACACTTCGAAATAAAGTTCTAAGTAAATTTTTTGAGTGGGTTTAAAATAGGTTGTGTTGAAAGTACTGTAAACTAATTTGCGATTCATAATTCAAGTGTTTGGTAAGAAAAATATATAGTTAGAACTTATCTGCGTTTTATAAAATTGTGTTATATAGATATTAAATTGTGTGAGTGCTTTATCTATACTATGAGTTATTATTAAGCAGTATTGCTCTTGTCCCACCCGTGACAAAAAAAAGCTAAAAGTTGTTATATTTAATTACAGAAGCTGAAGTTGTATTTCGGGTTTGTTACATAATGTTAGAACTTCATTGCAAATGTTTACCACAATTGCATTTTCGTTTCCACAGTTAGATAAGAATAATTCAACAGTGAAGCAAATTATAATAAAAAAAGAAAATTATAAAAATTCAACAAACTTTAACAATTAACCCCAAAATCTTTAAACTTTTTGCTCAGAATTAATTTTTATTAAATTATTTTCCTGACGGTGCTAGGCATTTTCTTCTGTATAAAAGGCACTATCCTAAGATAAAACGTGAGCGAATTGAACCCCTACTTGGCTTCTTATAATTTCTAATAACTAATCTTTAATATGGACCAAACTAAGAACACCTTTTCATATTAAAATTCGTACGTGGCCCGCCCGTGACAGAGGAATTTTGGATTTTTTTGTAGTTTTTGCCTTGTTTGTATTTGTGGTTGTTTGTTTAATTATAAGACATCAAGTTCACATAGAAAAGTGAAATAAATTCGCAGAGTTATCGTAAAATATATCTGCTCCAAAAATCAAGTTTTTTTGTGATGTAATGTGGAACGATTTTCCGTCATCCCTTGTCAAATTTGGTTTGGAGACAAACCGGTTTCGGCGTTGTGACATCTTCAGTGTCATTTTTCGTTCTGAATAGATTCTGTTTGTCCGTCACTATTTATAACCGTGTTAAATCGACGTTGGTTCATAGTTAGGTACGTCTCAGCGGATTATATTCTTTCGTTCAACTAGTAGTTTCAGTTCTGTGTGTACATCCTCAGGTAAAAATTAGCTGTTCACCTCTTTTTTGATTAATTGTTGCATGGATTCGCAGGTAGGTAAAAATCAGTTATTTTCTTTCTCTTTGTTTCTGTAGTTTGGACCTGCATTTCATTGTTTATGGTAGTTGCAGGGTTTCTGTTTTGTTTTGCGTATAGTAGCCTGAGTGGTTCGAATAATATATCAGATGCGGTGTTTATTTGCTCATTTATTATTTTTCCGACGAACGTCTTTTGTTTGTACATGGAGAAATTTTGCTGTCTTTCCTATTTTCATTGGCGTACAATGGTTTTCTGCCATATGGTGTGCGAAGTTCGATTCCGGGGTAGTAGAAAGTTTTAGCATTTTTTTGTTGTAGTCCATTATATGTTCACGATATCTTGTTGTTATCTTGCGCCCTGTTTGTCCTATGTACCTATGTTGACATTCGCAAGTCAACTTATATACACCTTGCTTGTCTAGTGGGTCTTCCTCGTTTGCACTATTTCGTAGTATCCTCCCCACATTGTCCTTCGTTCTAAATGCTGTATTAATGTTATACTTTTGGAATACCTTAGCCAGCTTATATGACGTTTTGCCCGTATAAGTCAAGACTGCTCAAGCATTATTTTCCTTCTTATTTGATTTCTTCGCTTTTGTTTCTCTTCTTATCTTGTTTCCTAGGCCCTTTCTGTATCCGTTATTTTCCGCGATTGCGTATGTCGTATTAAGTTCTTTGCTGTAAGCTTTTTTTCAATGGGGTTCGTTCAAGCCTGGTTATTAGATGTCTAAAGGCTGCATTTTTGTGCTGTTGAGGGTGGTTTGAAGTATTGTGTATTATCGTGTCTGTGGCCGTGGGCTTTCTATATATCCCGAATTCGCATTTGTTAGTAACCTTATTTATTTTAATTGTTATGTCCAAATAGTTTATTTTGCCTTCGTTTTCCTTATCCATAGTGAAATTTATATTCGTGTGTTGGTCGTTGAGATAGCCTAGAATTTGTTCTTCCTTGTCTCCCGTTACAAGACATATGATGTCATCGACGTATCTTGCGTAGAACTTTACTCCCAGGCTTGTTGTCAGCTGCGTCATATACTTTTCCTCTAAATGTTACATAAACACTTCCATTAAATTTGCAGACGAGGGATTACCCATCCCTAGCCCGTTAGTTTGTCTATATATTTTGTTATTAAACTTGAAGTAGTTTTGGTCTAGTGTTACCCTCAATGTGTTCACGATTTCCGTTGCTACGTTATTGTCTGTTTTTTCTATCAAAGTTTTAGTCAAGATGGTAACTGTTTCTGCCGTTGGTAGCGATGGGTAAAGATCCTTAACATCAAATGATACAAATTTCGCATCTTTGGGTATTTCTAGCGATTTCATCCTTTAAATTAACTCCGCTGTATTTGTGATTGTGTATTTATTGGGCAGTTCTAGTTTTTCTTTCAGCAACGATTTTAGATATTTCGATAGTTTGTATCCTGGTGCAGATTTGTGGTTGATAATTGGTCTCATCAGATTTCCTCTTTCTTTCTTTTTTTGTCCTACCCGTGATAGAATAAATAACTCAAATTTTTTCATTATACAAGTAAGCTGGAATTTTTTTGTATTTTGTAATAACCAGGGAACGGATTTTTAGGACCTAAAAACCTATAAAAAAGGCAAAATAAAATAACGAAATAGGCTGGAAAGGGCAAAATAAAATAGCGAAAAAGGCAGGAAAAGGCACTAGGTACTGCAAAAAACGCAAAAAAAGGCAAAACAAACTAGCGAAAAAGGCAGGAAAAGGCACTAGGTATTGCAAAAAAAGCAAAATAAGGCACTAAAAAAGACAGAAAATACGAAGAACCATCAAAAAATACATTTATTTTAGAAATGTTTATATTACAAGTAAAAAGAGAAAAACTATGAACTAGTTTCATTATATGAAAAATTTGTACTTTGAATCTTTGACTATTTTATCCTTTCGAATTTCTAACTCATAAAACTTTAATCTGTATAGTTGTAGTAACATTGAACCACAAGATGCATTTTGAAGTTTTCTGGCAGCATTTTCATTCGATTTTCGCGAATAAAAGCCTTGAATGTACTAAATGTGCGCTCGACGTAAGTTGATACAAGTGGAGCCCAATTTAAATATGGATCGTTGGAAACGTTCATATTATTAGGAATAAGGGCGTTTTCATCGCCCTTTACAATTTTATCCACACCCGTTAGCTGAGAAAACGGCTTTGAATTTTTCCAACACCAATTTAGCATGCGCTTCTATAAGCCGCATGGGCATGTGTATATTTTTTAATCTTAAAAAAAAATTGTAAATGCTATAATCACTTTTTTAAAGGTAGAAAAGGCAAATATCTTAAAAAAGACAAAATAAGGCAAATATCTTAAAAAAGGCAAAAAACGGCAACATCAAATGAGTATACATATATGGAATCAGGGAAAGCTAAATCGTGGACATTCTTAATCGAATATACTCTATCTCTTTAGCAGAAAAAAAAGTAAATTTCTATAAAATCCGTTCCCTGGTAATAACTCATAATATTGTATTTATACTTAAATTTAAACAAGAAAGAATATATTTTCTGTACAAATGTCTCACCCGTGACGGTAGGTAAATTATCTACAAATGGACTCAGCAACTTTTCACTCTAAGCTAGAGATATGAATGCAACTTTGTCCTCCAAAAATTATCAACATGATTACTTCATTCAGAAATATACCATTGTTACTCTACAAAAATGCTGTTGAGCAGACATTTTTTATTAATTAATTATATAATTTGTATGAAATAAATTATAAAATAATTGTTTTTGATCTCATCGCTTCCTCTTTGTACAAAATAAATATATATGTATAACAAATAAAATACGTACATAAAAAAGAAGCAAATTCTGTTAACAAAACTCTGTGGACTTAAAAAAAAACTTATTGGGCTTTGCACTTTTTTCTTATTTTTTAGAGGCCATCCTAGTAAAACATGTTTTAAAACTTAAAGTTTTTCTTAAAAAGATTAACCCACTAGTAGGCCAATTTTTTTATGAGTTGAAAAATTAATTACGAAATTACTAAATAGCAAGAAATAATTAATTTTAACCGTGTTTTCAAAGTCTGTAATTCAACTGGGGATTAAAATAAAACGGATTGACATAACGGATCAAAATTTACTTCGCTGTAAGGGTACGATTTTTGTCTAAAGATCGTGCCTTACGAATATAGAAAAAAATTATTATAGGTGCACTAAAAAGGTGTTTAGTTAACGACAGTTTGGAGGCGGTTCTGCCTACTAGAGGGCTAAGTATCCTTCGTCTAAAATCAAAAATGATAGTCATATAAGATATTTTGATAAAAATTCGTAGGTATGTGATAGAGTCTTTTTATGCAAACAATTCTTATATGGGTACAGTTATCAATATAAGTAGGTATCGATACTTTTAGCCCGATACTTAGTAGGTATCGATACTTTCTTTCGACGCTACTTCCAAGTACAGGCATCGATACTACCATGGTATCGTTTTATCCCTAACTGCCCCTGACCTTTCTAAGATCGTGGAAATAGTTAGTGAAACCGTCAGGACCACAAATTTTATTTTTTTTTTTCATCCGAAAATATCAATTTTTTTTATTCCGTACTCCAAGACATTTTTAAACGCCAGAACTCGAAACGTTTCTGCCGGAGCGTTAAGTTAAGTGGCGGTTCTTTTTTTACATTTTTTGTATTGCAGATGAACAGCCAGCACGTTTAATAATAAGCCGTATAGTCGAAACACTGTCCATTACTTGTGTTTCCGCTTTAATTTTTGGCACAGATTTACCGGAATTAGACGCTGCGCGGAGTATTCGACGCTTATCATTTGCGGTTATGACTTGAGAAGTTCGTCCTTTAAAATGTTTTCCATAGTTATCAACATCGCGAGGATAATTGTTGAAAACTGTCTTACTCCTGCCGATTTTGTTTGCTATACCCGACATATCCTTCTTCCTTGTAAACCTAAATTTTTGCCTGTTCAGCGTTGTTGAGGGTCTTTTGCTTACCCATTATTGAAGATAACTTTTTAAAAAATATCACTTTCTACTATGAGAGTCGTTTGTCACTTGTTTTCGTACTTCCCGAAGCAAAGTAGGATTTAATTTACAACTACCACCAAGAAGAAAGTATTTTTTAGCAATAAATTTCCTTTACACATAATTAAATCATTGGCAAAAACATGTTTTTTGTTTCAACTACTCTGAAAAGGAATTTGACACAAAATCCAAACGGAAATATTTGGCCTTAATCAAGGGAGAAGGAGTGAATGTATTGATATTTTGCAGATCCCGAATTTATGCGAAAAGTTGCAGACGATGTGCTGCAATCGCATACTGCTCCTTTGGTGAGGTCGTCTTCTTCCAAGTGGGTAAGTAGCAAAAAATTAAGAAATACTTTAACATTTCCGTAAATTTAATAAACTATAAGTTCGATGTAGATTTACCTTTTAATTACAGAGAATGGAACACAGCTTGACTAATAAAATCACGTCTGTTGATGACATGACTCCATACAGTTGACGACCTCTGCAACGGGTGAGTAATGTTATCAAAAAAACTCCATGAAATTTGAATTTAAAATTTTCAGAGAATGTCTATATTCTCATAAGAAAAGGCGACCATTTTAAACATGCTCGACTAGAAGCACCAACAAAATTAATGTTGAGCATGATAGAAGAAATTCGTACCAAAGTAGGGAAATCTGCGGCATTCCGCAATAAAAGTTGCGTTCCAAGTAAACTTCGCGTAAAAACCTGTAAACTGTCAAATAACAAAATTACTCTCTTGATGGAGAGGAGCGAGAGCGAAACAGTAAAAGTCACATGGAACGCGAAAAACCACTTATCCTGTAACTGCTTCCATTTTTTAACACATGTAAGGTTCTTTGCTTTCACGTTTGCTTTGCGCTCTGTTTTTATTTACAAATGCAACCCTGCCTATCGTTTGACACTTTTCATTAACTGGCAGGAAGAAAAACTTCGAACTAAAACCTGCAACTTCTGACTGAGGGAGAGTGTAAGTTACTCTCTCACAAGTGATTTGACTTACAGATTTTTTGGCACCTGGAACGCTTCCCTGTAAAATAAAACCTGCAAATCGTGAATATCGTGAGCATCTGGAATGCAAATAAAACGAAGATGTGGAAACCAATTGAGGACAGCATGAGAGAGCAAGGCTACAATTTAACGGCAGTAAAAATTGAAAATAAATTTCGAAGCCTTGAACGGACATACCAAAGATTATTTTAAATACCGCGCAGACTGAGAGAAGTCGACAAATTTATCTTTATCAGAGGTTCCCTGCAGTGAAAAGCCAAACCAGTAAGAAAAAAATACTAGTTCATTAACTAGTATGTGCCTACCAGTTCTCCAATTTCGAAGAACTTAGGCGATCAGCGACATCTGCCTTTGAATTGCCAAAGCCAAAAATTAAACGCAATTAATTGCTTTTCTTACAAATGTCGGCTGTGGCGTCACGTGAAGACTACTGGTTCTGAAATCTCAGGTTCGAGGCCGCCTGGAGGTAATTTATTCAATTTATAAATAAATAACAAATTTGAACATCTAATTGCATTGCAAAAAAACATTTGGGAAGATATGCTTGTGGTATAAAAACAAATAAATTAAACAAAAATATTTTTTTTATTAAATTTAAAAATTACAATAAACAGCCTAAAGAAAAAAATAAATCTATAAAAAAAAAAAATAAAATAAAAAATAAAAAAAGGTGCGCCAGGACTTGAACCTGGGACCTCAGGCTTACCACGCGAGTGCTTTGCTCTGTCGGCCATTGTGACTGCTGGTGCGTCGCAAGCAAAAAGGCACACTTATGCTTTTCACGGGGCAGGAATTGGCAGACTATCTCATCAACTGGTATGATGCTACTAGTATTTCTACTAGTAGATGCTGATGCATAGGCTGACAATTGACATCTCGTAGGACATCGCAATGTTAAAAATACCAGTCGCTAACATTGAAAAAGGATAGAACGTGAACTGATTGGGCTGAGACGAAAACTGGTAGAATTCTAGTTCACAACTAGTAGCTTTCCCTACAGGGTTGGTACTGATTTATAATTATTTTCGTTGCGCTCAATTTTAAAATTGTCTTTATTATTTATTAGCGAACTGGATGGAATATGGAGGGAAAAGGCCCCATTGGATCCGGTCTTCCTCTGGGAAAGTAGCCAGGTGGATACAAGCGCGGACACCAGCAGTGTGAATGAGTCCAATTCCGAACTCACGAAAAATTTCAGCTTTTTGAGGTACTTAGGCGGGTTGGGTACTTAAAAGAACCCAAACATAATTATTGATGTAGTTACAACTTCTTGTTAACTTACTTAAATAAATTCCTGAATAAAGCATGAACATTTAATGAAGTATACGCATTTTAAAACCAAAATCGTAGCATTATTTAAACACATAAACACATAAAGAAAAACTTGTTTTGTGATTTTTACAATAGCCGTCATCGATTCGACACTTAGCTGCTTGCTATGTTTGAGTTCCGGTCGCTTAACGAAAAATTTTGCATGTTAAAGCAACAACAAAGCACGGATAGACGATAGCGAGTTTGGTTCTACCTCATTGAGTTCCTTCGTTTCGTCACTCGCTAACTGATGGCGAATTGATGACGGCTTATAATTCAATTCTTTAAAAAGGCATTGATTATAAATATTTATAAATACATACAGTTTGGACCAAATTCAAAATGATACTATTTGCCGCTTATGTTTATTAATTTTTAAGATTTTTCAATCAAAAAACAGTTCGCTCCCTTAAAAATACCATATAAACCTAAGCTTAAAATTTTGTAGAACACTGAAAATTCATCAAAATTTCAAACTTTTTTCTTAGAAGTGACCCCATTGATTTTTTAGAACTTTGTTGCCGAAGGTGCTGCGGTTTTCTTCACACAAAAATAAATTGTGTTTATTCGTTATATGGAAGCAAATGCTACAAAAAAATCTAAAAAATCAACGGTAATTTTCAGCCACTTGAAACATGCGTGTTGTTACACTGACGATGGCTATTAATATCTCTTGTGTTGCGCTGCCACAAAAATGTTGGCTACTTAAGCGGATTAGGTAAGCCTTTTTAAAAATCTAAAGTTTGGTACCCACCTTGCCGTATTTCATTTACTTTAACAAAATAACTGAGTTTAAATTTTCAAAGATGTGGCATCTTAAAGTGGTGTTCCCAAAATAAAGTTAAGACGAAATAAAAGGAAGTATTAATTTTTTATTCTCCCATATAGTACTTTTTATCGGTTATATCTTTTTTATGGTATTTTCATAGGACCTCAAAGTATGAGCGATGTGATTTTGAAAAAGCTAAGCTCTGTAGAAAAACGTGCATGGAAGTGTTTTGTAGCGCTATGCAATAAGAAGTCCTTACGGCTCGATAGTGAATCGTCCTTGAATCTGTATAGTATAGTTGGTGGCAATTTCGAAACTGGTGAGTATTATTGGTCCACATTTTGTTTAGTCACCGTAAAGCAAGGACCGCAATGGTTCTGGTGGTTGATTTAACGGGAGTAATTTGGCTTTGATCCCTGGTGCCTCAAAATCGACGATTTTTAGCAATAACTCGGCGCAAGCGCCACTAAAAACTTTCATTAAAATCGTTTCGGTCGTTTAGGAGAAGTTAAGCCACGACATTTTTTCCCATAAAACAAAAACTATCACGCATTCGTTATACGGAGAAAATGCGCAAGATCATCATCGAAAAAAATTATCAAAAATCGAAGGTAACTTAAATAAACGGGATGCAGGGAGGGTAGGGGAAAGAAGGAGGAAGCTATGGGACTGATGTCCACTCCCGAGAGTACATCGAAAGCACGAGGTCAGGGGGGCCACAGATCCTTCCTATCCGAAAGTAATTCCTCGAGGGTTCCCTGTCTTGCAAGCTCATCAGCCATGCAGTTGCTAGCGATTTCGCTGTGACCTGGAACCCAAATAAACTTAATAGCAAACTAATCAGACGCGGTCGATAGGGAAGTCAAACACTCCCTCACCATTTTCGAACGCACCGTCAGGGAGCCAAGAGCCCTGATGGCTGCTTGGCTGTCAAAATAAATATTTACCTCCTTGACAGATGTTACACTAGAGAGCAACCAATCCGAAGCCTCTTTTATCGCGGCCACCTCACTACAGTGATCAGGTAACCAAAATTTCAGGTCTTCACAGAAGACACCTCCGCCAAGCTTCCTATCCAGCTTCGATCCATCTGTAAACAAGTTTACAGTCCTCGATTCCAGATACTGCACCCCTCCCAGTCTCCCCTCGGCGGGATGTGGGTGGTAAAAGATCCATTCGGACCCAGAATCGGCGTGCAGCGGTCTGTCCGAGTCGGTAGGAACCCGAAGTCTATTAGAATTCTGGAGTGCCCATAGCTTGAGGTGAACTTTAAGCCCACCCCTCTTAGCCTTACTGCGGCACGCGCAGCGGCACCCCTGCCAGCTATATCTATAGGCACAACATTTAACGTGGCATTAAGCGCAAGAGTAGGTGTGGTTCGAAGTGCCCCACTGATTCCAATTAAGGCAGCTCTTTGCTCCTTCTCCAGCTGCTTGACGATGTAGGCCTTGTCGAGTGCGTTCCACCAGACGAATACCCCATATAATAAGATTGGCTTGATAATAGTTTCATAAAGCCAATGCACTACCTTCGGGGAAAGGCCCCAGCGCTTGCCAATGGCCCATCTGCAACAATACAGTGCTACTGTAGCCTTCTTGACTCTTTCCTCGACGTTAGGCTTCCAGGAAAGCTTACTGTCAAGGATCAAGCCCAAGTAATTCACCCTGTCAGAGAGCCTTAGAGGACTACCACCCATTGAGGGAAGACGGCAATTCGCTATTTTATACCTTCTAGTAAAGAGAACATGCTCCATTTTGCTGGGATTTACACCCAGCCGGCAACTAAACGCCCAGTTCTCAACCAAGCTCAAGTAACCCTGCATAAGCTCAAACAGTCTTTCCGGAAACTTTCCTTTTGTTATCAATACTACATCATCGGCATAGACAACTACCCGACAGCCACTTCTTTCCAGCGACACCAGCAGGATTGCTCAATATTTTCAACGAACGTGTGTAAGGCCGTTTCGACAGACTTGCCCTTGCAATAAGCATGCTGGTCCAAGGAAAGGCGCTCCCTGAGGATCCCGCTCCTTAAATGCAGATCGATCAGCCTCTCCAGCGTCTTCAAAAGAAACGAGAGTGACTTATCGGCCTGAAATCCCTGGGTGATACCTGAGAGGCCTTACCTGCCTTGGAAATGAATACCACTCTGATCACCCTCCAATGCACCGGAACATGACCCTTAGCCAAACAGCCCTCGAAAATGGGCATCAACCAGCGGCACGACACTTCTGCAGTTGGGCCGGTATTATGCCATCGGGGCCCGGGGCCTTAAAGGGCTTGAACAAGCTAATGGCCCACAGAAGGCGATCCACGGTTAGGATTTCCGAGACATTCGTCCCGGGAATCGACGTCCCCAACCGCATCCCTCCCGGATCTGGGTTTCAGGGGAAATGAGCATCAAGGAGCATACGAAGAGATTCCTCGTTGCTCATGACCCATCCGCCATCCTCATCCCTGATGTATCCCAGGGGAGCGGGATTCTCAGAGAGAACTCGCCTAAACCTTGAACATTCCTGACTGCCCTCCACGCTTTCGCACAACAGTCTCCACGACGCCCTCTTCGCTTTCCTAATCTCGGACTTATATATCCCAAGCCAAATCTTATACAGTGCCCAGTCGGAGGCTAATTTACTCTTCCTGGCCCTATTGAAAAGGCCTCTGCTCGAGGTCCTAAGATCGGAGAGCTCCTCTGACCACCAGAGCGGTTTGCTCTTACCATTGTGGTAACTCAGAGGACATGACATATCAAGCATTAGGACGCGCTTCGTACAAAGCAAATTGTATGTACCGATGATTGAAGAAGAAGTGGTCACTAAGGACTCTCCAGCCAGATATACGGGACATTATATCAGAAGAGGCCAGCGTGATATCTAAAACCTCTTCTCTACTTGCCGTTACAAAAGTGAGGTCACTCCGCCTATTACATATACATAAATTTTCATTTAGAATAAAGTTAAAGAGTGAATCATCTCTAGTGTTGATGTCTGAGGTGCCTCAAATCGTATTGTGGGAATTCGCGTCAGACCCAATAACAACGCGGACCCTCCTGCGTCTAGCTTCTGCCACCGCATTCCTTATTAAGCGCGGAGGTGGCTCCACCCCGTCTCCGTGTGGCATATAAGCGGAGATCAACCAGAGTTCTCCAGTTGCACCCTCCAGGCTCACCGTCACAATGTCACCATCGCTGAAAAGAGGCAGAATAAAAGCATTAAGTTCCTTCCTGATGAGCATGCAGGATGGAGGTCTACCTGCGTCCCGCTGCATCACCAGTCTGTAGTCCCTCGTCCCGATATCAGAAACCTTATTGGAACTTCTCAGCCACGGCTCCTGGAACAGGACTACATCAACTCCACCTTGTTCAAGGCGGATTTAGAGGTTGGCTGACGCCGCCTTAGAGTGCTGCAAATTGATCTGAAGAATATTCATCCTCCGAAATCCTCCCCAGCACCCCTCCGCAGGCGCCATCCCCATCGAACGCAAGGACCATTTCCTCCTCGCCCCTGTCGAACAGCGGGCCAACAGAGATTACCGATCCCGCAGTTGAGGGAGGGCCAGCAATGCTGTCACTGTCCGACATGATGGATTCGACCTCCATACCTACGGGGGCATCATCCGCATTCGTGTTTCCGACCGCCAGCGCAACCGCAACAGGCTAGTCATCTCCCCTGGAGTCAGTCTGATGGACCTTCATGACCACCTTCTCGAAGCAATAGTAAATGACTCCCTGTTTATCGGCGAGAGATTCCGTATTCAGCAACATCAGCGCTTGCCGGGAGTCACCGTCGGAACTCTCAAGCCGGATTGCCTTCTACGGTTGCAGTGTCGGAAGATATCTTCCACCTCCCTCAGCGAGGAAGGTGCCGAGGGAAGCCAGACCCGAGCACGCGGAAGCGAGGGAAGGTCCCCCTTGTCCACCAGCTCGCTACTGTAGAGCGAGGCCGACTGCTCGTCGGCGCACACCACCTTCTTGAACATACCCTGGTGCCAACCAGCACTCTCGCACAGCGGCGGTGGCCCCGGGTTTTCCCTGACCACCCTCATAAAACTCCTGATAAGGCCGACAGGGTCAATACGGGATGCACTCGCATCCCCAGGAACACCCTCACCACAGCCCTCCTGGCCGTCGCTTAGCACCCCTTGGCCGTCGCTTAGCACTCCCCTGACCCACTCGAGCGATCGTGCGTGCTGCTCAGATAGCTGCGCAGCACCCTGCGACGGTCATCGCGTGCTTTCCTGGCGGTACCAGCGTGCCGTTTAGGCCTGACGGGGGGATTTCCCCCAGATTTAGCCGCAAGTCCTTGGCTGGTACCGGCCACACAGTCCATTTCCCTTACGTCCAGAGTCGCAGACGATTTCATCTGCGGCCCTGCCTTAGTCCTGCATGCAAGCGAATTCGCCCGCGTCCTTAACCCCGAGTCTAGGTGCGGTGGGTTCCCACCGGCACCACCACAGACAAGGGCAGACGAAGGAGTCGGCTCTGACCCCTTGCTGCACCCTGCAGCAGCAGCTGCCCCACCCTGCCCACGAGTCGATTCCGCCTCGTTTGAAGAGGAGCGGAAGAGAGGGATCGGTTTCGAATCCCCTCCACCACTCGAAGTTTTGTCCGTAGACCTAGCTTTTTGGTTTTGTTTTTGTTTTTGATTTTGTTGTTGTTTGTTTGTGTTCATCTTGTTCGTACGACCACCTACCCGACGAAGCAGGCGCAGTGGTCTAGGTCATAAAAGGGGAGTTCAAACGGTCCACTACGGCAGCGCCCCATGCCGCAGCAAGGCCACCGTTACTCCCTGAGGCGGCCCGGTGTCAGGAAGGCGCCGTTAAAATACAGCCGGTCTGGTAAACCCCCTGGCTGCAAACCTTCCAATGGGCACGGTGTCGCTTAACACCCTGGATTAGGGGGTCGGCAGTTCTTGGTCACCGCTCACAAGCAGACCGAACCATAGGAAATGGAGTGCATTCGCACAGTACCCGGAGGTAGAGACACGATTACACTACCACCCGATGATAAGGTCTGGT
>NW_023458560.1:2369604-2378197 GCF_013731165.1 Rhagoletis pomonella | reverse complement strand
CCGATGATAAGGTCTGGTCGTGATTCGACTAAGCCCCCGCACCAACGGCAAGGTGCCTGTCCTAGCGGAGGAAAATGAACTATATTTCTATAAAAAATTAACAAAAAACTTGATCATGAAAAAGAACAAAAAACACTGTATTCTGGGTGTATATATTTACAGATAGGTAAAAGTTTCAATACGTTTGGAAAGCGCCACGCCCCCTTTTCCAGTAGCCCCAAAATCTCTATACCAAATTCCAGGACACTACCACAAATACTCTCAGAGATATACCGTATGAAAAATTCGATATGTATGGGTTAGGGATGTTGCGGATGTGGAATTTCAGACATCGGCGGATGAGAATGCGGATGCGAGTATCTAACAGCTAACATCCGCGGATGCGAATGCGGACGTCAAGTATTTTTCAAAAAAAATAAGAGTCTAGCATAATGGCGAGATCGTTGTTTAAACAGCGCTTACAAGCCAAACCAGATACATATGTCATGTTGTTTCAGAATTTGGAGAACCTGTAACTTTATCAGCTCTTTTCGATTTTAATTTTTGTAATTCATTTTAAATACCTTCTTCTGCGACTGCTTTAAAAAATGTGTGCTTATAGCGAGCTAAATAGGTGGATATGGAAAATATATTATTATTTTTGAACAAAATTCTGTTTTCAAAGTCGTGGCTGCCAGCTAAATCGGATCAGAATATTGTTATTTTTTTAAAGCACCCCGTTTTTTATAAGCATTTGAATAACAGATAGTTACGTAATTCTTATATAATTAAAGGTCAGACCTATATATTTAGTTATTTGAGCATCGATTCTCTTTATAGCTAGACGTTGATCATTTCTACTGGAAATCCCTATTGAAGGAGCCTACTCTTCTTCTTCTTCTTTTTTGGCGCTGTAACCGCCTAAGCGATTTTGGCCGAGTTCAGCAAAGCACGCCAGTCGTTTCTCCTCTGTGCCAACTGACGCCAGCTGGAAATGCCAAGTGAAGCCAAGTCCTTCTCCACCTGATCTTTCCATCGCGCTGGGGGCTTCCCTCTTCCTCTGCTACCACCAGCGAGCTCCGAGTTTAATATGTACTTTCAGAGCTAGAGCGTCGATGTCCATTCGAACGACATGGCCAAGCCAGCGGAGCCGCTGTATTTTAATTCGCTGCACTATGTCCATGTCGTTGTAAAGCTCATACAGCTCATCGTTCCATAGTCTGCGGTACTCGCCGCACAGTGTAAGATTTGACCCATCTAGCTGCCTTTAATTCTGTAATTCGAAAACTATTGAAGATAGATTAATGAAATTTTGCTCAAGGCACGTTATAAGATAGGCGAAGCTTTTTACAAAAAATTGGTAATTTATAGTTACTGTCACGCCACCCTATTATATAACTGCAATTTTTAAAAATGCAAAAACTGAAATATTCAACTAACTACAAAGGTTAAAATGCCCAAAATTTATATTTAGAATTTCCCTATAACAAGGAATTATAAACTGACAGAAATGGACTTAAAAATAAATATATTTTTTTTAATTATGGGCGTGGAAAATATCGATAAAAAAGTCAAGTTGGGTCAACAAAATTCCGTTATAAGTTCAATATTTCTTGCTCTATTTACAAAAATGGAATACCATTGGAAATGTAATGAATCAGGCTTTCTCTATTCAAAGCAAAAATACAAGAATTTGTCTCGGTCGAGATAAAATGCAAATGAATTACTCGAAGAAAGTGAAATTCCCAGTCAGCCAGAAAAAAGAAAATTTCATCAAAACCTGCACTTTCCAGCAGCTAAAATTGTGTTGTTTAAAGTCTAAGAGGAGTGCAAATAAACTGAAATACAAACTTTATCGAATAGTGGCGGATAACGAGTTTTCGGGTCTAATAAAAATAATAATTTGCTAAAAATAAGTCTAAGTCAACATCAATTTACTTAAACATGAAATACTCAGTCCTAGTTTACTAAATTCTCAAAAATGTATATTCATTAAAAAGACCATACCTAAAAAAATAAGACCAAAATGATATTTTAGCAATTGTTGCATAAATCACATAACACCGACAAATTAAACATTGAGATTAAGTTTCAAATATACAAGATTAAATATTATTGCGCTTAGTAATTTTCCAAATCAAACCCCGTCCCGCCATACACTTTGATTTAAATTATTTAGTTGTTAATGTTTCGTCTTTATCAGGCATTTCTAAAAACATTCTTGACGTTGTTTTGAAATTTGACGACATAAAATAATGTAATTAATCTTTTCTAGAATATGGAAATAATATACTGTGCGCCGTCGCCAACGCGTAAAGTCCCGTAAATCTTCCGCAAAATCTTTTTCCCAAACACTCCAAGCGCCGCCTCATCGGATGTTGTCATTGTCCATGCTTCTGCGCCATATGATATATGATATATGAATATGATGAGTGACTTATAGAGCGTGGTTTTCTTACGTCGAGAGAGGACTTTACTCCTGAATTGCTTACTCAGTCCAAAGTAGCACTTGTTAGCAAGAGTGATTCTGCGTTGGATTTCCATGCTGACATTATTATCGGTGTTAATGCTGGTTTCCAAGTAAACGAAATTCCCTACTTTCTCGAAATTGTAACTGTCAACAGTGACGTGGGTGCCAAGGCGTGAATGTGCTGACTGTTTTTTGATGACAGGAGATACTTAGTCTTGTCCTCGTTTACCACCACATCCATTCGCTTTGCTTCCTTATCCAACTTGGAAAACGCAGAATAGACTTCGCGGTTTTTGATACCGATGATATCAATGTCATCGGCATAAGCCAACAATGGCACGCTCTTGTAGTAAATTGTTCCTGAGCGGTTCAGTTATCCAGCTCTTATTATCTTCTCCAACATCAGATTAAAGAAGTCACATGAAAGGTAGTCGCCCTGTCTGAAACCCCGTTAAGTGGCGAACGGCTCGGAGAGGTCTTTCCCAATTCTGATGGAGCTGGTGGTATTGCTCAGCGCCATTTTACACAGCCGTATGAGTTTTGAGGGGATGCCAAACTCAGACATAGCGGCGTATAGGCAACTCCTTTTAGTGCTGTCAAAAGCGGATTTAAAGTCGACAATAGGTGTAGATCCTTTTCTCGCGGGTCTTTTCTAAGATTTGGCGTATTGTGAATACCTGGTCTATGGTGGATTTGCCAGGTCTAAAGCCACACTGATAAGGCCCAATCAGTTCATTGACGGTGGGCTCACACAATACGTTCGATAAGACCTTGTAACCTATGCTTAGAAGACTGATCCCCCGGTAGTTGGCGCAAATGGCGGGGTCACCTTTCTTGTGTATTGGGCAGATCACACATAAATTCTAGTCGTCGGACATGCGTTCATCTGACCATATTCTGACCCAGAGTTGATGCATGCACCTTATCAACTCCTCGCCGCCGTACTTGAATAGCTCAGCTGGCTGGCTGTCGGCTCCAGCAGATTTGTTGTTTTTCAGCCGCGTTATTGCTATTCGAACCTCGTCATAGTCAGGCGGTAGAACGTCGACTCCGTCATCATCGACTGCGAGCTCGGGTTCTACTTCTCCACAACTTTCCGTGCTGCTACCATTTAGTAGGGCGGAAAAGTTTTCCCTCCATAATTTAAGTACGCTCTGGACATCAGTTACTAGGTCGCCATTATTGTTCTTACAGGAGTGCGCCCCGGTCTTAAAACCTTCCGCAAGTCACCTAACTCTCTGGTAAAATTTTCGGGCATTCCTCCTGTCGGCCAGCATTTCAAGCTCTTCGCACTCACGTATTTCGGCCTCTCTCTTCTTATAACAAATACGTCTCGCTTCCCTCATCAGATCCCTATAGCGGTCCCACATAGCGCGCGTTGCACCCGATCGCAGCGTGACCCTGTAGACGACATCTTTTTCCTCTGCAGCTTCCTGACACTTCTCATCGTGCCGGTTGTTCTTTCGGGCTCGCTGAAATCCGACTACTTCTTCGGCGGCGGTTCTTAATGAGCGGGAAATGTGGTTCCACTGCTCGCATATGTCGGTTTGTTGAAAAGTGCTCTCTGAGATCAGGTGTGAGAGTCGAGTAGCGAAAGCGCTGGCTGCACAGAGGCGGGTGCGTACTTGGCTGCAACAAGATAGTGGTCCGACTCGATGTTTGGACCTCGGAGTGTGCGTACGTCTAAAACACTGGAAGCGTGCCTTCCGTCTATCACAACATGATCGATTTGATTTCTCGTTTTTCGATCCGGAGACAGCCACGTAGCTTGATGGATATTTTTATGCTTGAACCTAGTACTGCATACTACCATGTTTCGGGCCTCGGCGAAGTCGATGAGCCTCAATCCGTTGTAGGACGTTTCGTCGTGGAGGCTGAATTTTCCGACGGTGGTTCCAAAGATCCCTTCCATGCCCACCCTGGCATTCAAGTCGCCAAGCACGATTTTGATATCATGACGGGGGCAGCGCTCCAAGCGCTCATAGAAGAGATCCTTGGATGCCTCATCCTTCTCTTCCGTTGGGGCATGGGCGCAGATGAGTGAGCTGTTGAAGAATCTCGCTTTGATGCGACCCACCACAAATCCAACTCCGAATTTGCGCTCTTTTACATGGCAGCTGTAGTAGACGTCGCAAGGCCCCAGACATTGCTTGCCTAGCCCCGTCCAAAGCATTCCTTGGATGGCGGTGGTGTTAGCTTTTGTCCTTACGAGGACATCAACCAGCCGGGCAGAGGCACCTTCCCCATTAAGGGTCCGGACATTCCAGGTGCATGCCCTCAACTCGTAGTCCTTTAAACGTTTGCCGTGGTCGTCATCATAAGGGAGGGGTCTCATCCGAGGCTTTGCCTTGCTTCTTCACTGGAAGTGGTTTTTACGTGGCGGGTCCCAAACCCAGCGCACAACTAATTGCTGGGACGGGGGTGGTTTCGCAACCAAATACACGTTTATATAGCGAACCGCTTGCTGCAAGCAGACACCCGCTTGCAGCCGCACCTACTGGTTAACAGACGCTGCAGTCTTCAGTGAGCCGTTAAACCGAATAAGTGGCCCCACCGAAGCTCCCTCTCTTTCTGCCGTGACCCAAGGCTCCACTCGGATTGGTTACCATATCTCGCACATGGGTTTCTGACGTTGCCCAGAGTGCGCGAACGAGGACGCAAGAGTCGGGATTGAGTATAGCCATGCAACTGTATCTGCATACCTAGCGCAACGACTATACCCTATTGCACTCCAAAAAGGAAGAAGGAGCCTACTCATTGACTTTAAATAGCAAAGAAGGTACAGTTTTACCACAGAAATTTTTAGCCAAGGATCCAATGCACATATATCCCTATGAAAAAAATATTATCCAACAAGTAAACAAAACTACTGTTTTTAAAATTTTTGCTAAAAATAAATTCCCCAAAGGGCCTCATTTAAAATTATTCAAACGAATACGGCATACGCGGTACGTCTGACTCGCGAGTCATTTATGTACGTGTTGACTCTCCTTCGATTACACACAGTTGAATCATTCAGAGTCATGCCGGCCCGCCATGCAAAACATGAGTAATAGGCAACAATCGTCAATGGCAACAAATTGGCGACTCACCGACTTATTACTGTGGTGACAAATCGGCAACATCATATCTTTCATGCCAACTTTTTAATAAATAAGTCATAAAAAATTACCAAACTTATAAATTTCGCGTCAACAGTATTATCCAAAATCGTCTAATTTATACCAAGGACAGGACTGGAAGAATAGGAAGCCCCATAGCGAAAGAAATAATTTATTTCGTTTCTAAGTTCCAATTTTGTATACAAAAAATAAATAAAGTATTTAAAGGAATAAAATTATTCCAAATATCGCCTGAAGCGATAAGACTCATACAGGTAATAAGAAAATGACTCGCCCAGGCGAGTTGCCTTCGGCGGACGTTTTAGAGCGACTAGTTGTATGAAATCGATATTATGGCAATATTACCGGCAATAAATTTGTCTCCGAGGGCGAGACGTTTTCTTATTGCCGGCAACGAAAATTGTTTAGTGGGGAGAGTCATGTTGGTGTAACTAACACACATTTATTTTCACAAACACATCTGCTGGAGTCAATCGCTACTTTTGAGCCGCTGCTGCACCGACTCCTAGGTAAGTAGCTACTCTATTAACTAGCGATTAGATAACGAAAAACTACGACAGAGGGCGCCCATAATTCACGCAACTGACTTCTTCAGTAACTCCCTGTAGTGCAGAGAGAACCGATGGTGACTACCGCCTAGGACATTGCCTTGTAAAAGTAAGCGATGAAATACACTGCAAGTAGTCGGTCGGTAATTGACGGAGTTTATCACGTAGCTACCGATTCAGCAGTCCTGTAGTCCCTCCCCCGTACTGCAGGGGAGTCAGACGCACCGTGTATGCCGCCTATAACATCAAAAGCAAATTACGAAAATTTTGTTAAGAATTACAGTGCACACTTTCTTCTATTGCGTATAGCAGTTTTTTTAAGATTGGTCCAAAAAAATCATAATAAAGAAAGAAGCCAAAGCAGGTATTTAATGCACAGAAAAAAATTTATTAAAAGGACTATGTTATCTTTGACGGACGTCAAAGGTCAAGTAGAAGTGGGAACTTTTATGGCTGCCCATTAATAGCTCGGTTATATCTCCTCCAGTACTGCTGGAGTCAATCGCTACTTTTGAACCGCTACTGCACCGACTCCTAGGTAAGTAGCTACTCTATTAACCCGTGGTAGTGCACATGGTAGTGCAGAGCCGAACCATTCGTAAGCAAAAAACTACGACAGAGGGCGCCCATAAATCACGCAAGTGACTACTTTAGTAACTCCTGGTAGTGCAGAGAAAGCCGATGGTGACTACCGCCTAGGACATTGCCTTGTAAAAGTAATCGATGAAATACACTGCAAGTAGTCGGTTGGTAATTGACGGTGTTTATCAGGTAGCTACCGATTCATCAGTCCTGTAGTCGCTTCCCCGTGCTGAAGGGTAGCTTAAGAAATAATATTTTAAAGACATTTTTATCAAGGTTGATAAATACGACATTTGACCAGTTTTGTTACACAAATACTCCTACGACCATAGCCAAAAATATTGGCTACAAAATGTAAGTTTTCTTTTTTTTGCCATATATACGTTTTATCGGTCCACCTGCAAAATATTCGCATTCGCAAAAGCTCCGCACTGATTATTGCGAATGCGAAAGCGAATGCGAATGCGAATGTTAAAATTAATGCGGAAGCTCCGCGGTTGCGAATGCGAATATTCGCAACAACCTTGGTATGGGTGATGCCACGCTCCCTTAATATATTGAAAGTCTGCAGTAGGTGTCCAAAATTTCAAAACATCGGTACAGCCGTTCGTGAGATCACCTCTTATAAAAAGAAGGAGCTTCTCTTTATGTAATTAGTGTAGGTAACAAAGGGCAACACCGATTTTGATGCGGCAAATGTTAAAGCTCTTTTTGATAGGGTTTTTGTGCTGATTTAGAATCTCTAACTATAAAGTTTCCATCAGCTCCAGATTTTGAGAAAAATGTGGTGAAAGTGTAAAAAAATCGGGGTTTTTGTAATATTTGAGAAGCTCTAACAATGAAACGAAAACTGATAGAACCTTCCACTTAGGCTTAAATTAAATATAGAACTACAGACTACTATCCCTGAAAGTACTATTCCTGCCCCTTGCCCTGATGGTCACCTATACTCTTTTACTTTTTATCGTCCAACAATAAAAAAAATACAGAAATTGAAATGCAATTGAAAAAAAGGTGTAAAAATCAGAGTTAGCTGTTCAATAAATGACTATAGGTGACCTTAGGGTCAAGGTGCAGGAATGGTATTTTCAGGGATTGAAGTCAGAAGTCCAAGCCTTAATTTAAGCCTAAGTGGAAGGTTCTATCGCATTTTGCTTAATTGCGGTAGGTACTTAAACTTCCCAAAATCAGTTATTCCTGTTCAACAAATTACTATAAGTGACCATCAAGCAAAGGTGCAGGAATTTTGCAGGATAGCTCTCGAGATTTTTAGCTTTAATCAAAGACTAAGTGGAAGGTTCTACCACCCTTTGTTTCTTTGCTAGAGCTTCTCAAATATTGAAAAAAAACGAGGTTTCTTGACACTTTGACCCCGTTTTTCTTAAAATCTGGAGCTGATGAAAACTTTATGCTTACGGATTCGTAATCAGCAAAAAAAATCGGTAAAAATAGCGTTAACATTTGGTGCATCAAATTTTTTGCCATTTTTGTTGGCCTGTGTAATAGGTATTTTTAAATAGTCAATACCCAACCGTTAAACAATGACTCGGTTCTATTCTACGCATATCTATAATACGGGTATCGAATTTCAAGCAAATTGGACCATAAATAAGACTTTCGAATAGATCGGTCCCTGGCCCACTTAACGGAAAAAATTGATCCTATATGCTTATCTATTTAGGCAAAAGGCTACCAACGAACCAAACGCATTTTTTTAGCGTAGGTCGACCCCTGCGCCACCAGACAAGTTAATACTTTGTGCACCCCTTTTTCTAAACACCTTTCCAAAAAAGCAGCACCCATTCGAATCAGTTATGAAACATAGGAGAAAATTGTTCCCAATTGATTCATGCTCCCAATGAATTTCACGATTATCCGAAATTTTCCAAGCT
>NW_023458560.1:2368076-2369504 GCF_013731165.1 Rhagoletis pomonella | reverse complement strand
ATTCATGCTCCCAATGAATTTCACGATTATCCGAAATTTTCCAAGCTCCCATCGAAAAAATTCAAATTTTTCACGTTCTTCCGGATTTCTCCGAGTTTTTCACTTAGAATTTTCAATTTTTCCATTCGACTGCCATTCCGAAGGCATTGCACACAAAATTCCATACAAAAAATCAATTTTTCCAATTTCGCGGAGGGTTTTCCCACATTTTTTTTCGTAAAAACCTTCTCCTGGCAATTACGAGCATCTAAAAAAATTTAGCCAAATCGGCCCAACCGTTCTCAATTGATGAATTACTACACATTTTTCACACAATTTTTATCTATATATGAATAGGCAATCATGTTTCCTTTACACCCCTTTTGCGGCTGAACTATACCTCTAAGATATAAACAATTATATAGAAAGGTATTTTGATGCTGATGTGCAGGCAATTTTTCAAATTTCAAATTAGTTTAACAAAAAGAGAAAAAATCAATACAAAAGTGACACCAATACTAATGCCGTACATGTACATGGTTGGGCGGAAATGATCCTAAATGTATGCTTTAATATTGATACTGAATTGAGTAGTCCACATGCAAACACCGTTATGTGATTTATAATAGAAAGCCATAAATTTGAAAAAAAACGACTACGACAACAAGTAACAAACAATTAAATGGAATCTTTTTTATTATTACCTGAAAATTTGAATAAATAAGAGATTATAAAATTATAACATAAAATAACATGACATAAGATAACACTAACAGTCTGTACGACCTAAAGCAGTTTTCTAAGTTTATCAGAAGTTGGATACTTTTGAAAGTTTATAAATAAGTATGATAGCGACTTTTGGAAGAAGAGCTAACATTTGATGCTGTTTTTTCAGAATTTAAAAAGATTTTGCACTGTGTTGTTAGTGGACATGAAACTACTTTAAATACTGGTGCGTAATCCACCAAAAACTAAAGATCGAAAAAATTTTACATAGCGCACTTTGCAAGTGGGCTACTCAATTACAGAAACGTGGCAAGCAGCAGTTTAGGAATAAGATGTATGTATGTATGTACATGAATAGATTAGACTCAAACAAGAAAGAAGGTAAAGTTGAGTATGGAGAAGAAGAAAGGGATATATAGAGAAATTAAAATAAAAGTAAAGAAACCTAAACATAAAGACAAAGAGGAAGGAAAATTTAAATACCTAACCTAATAACAATGGTGGGGGTGAATATGTAAATGAAGAAAAGAATGGACATATTTAGATCAGGATAAAGGAAAAGATAAAGACGAAGAATAAGATGAAGACCAAGACGAGGAAGAAGATGAAGATGAAGATGAAGATGAAGATGAAGATGAAGATGAAGATGAAGATGAAGATGAAGATGAAGATGAAGATGAAGATGAAGATGAAGATGAAGATGAAGACGAAGATGAAGATGAA
>NW_023458560.1:2346866-2367976 GCF_013731165.1 Rhagoletis pomonella | reverse complement strand
TGAAGATGAAGATGAAGATGAAGATGAAGATGAAGATGAAGATGAAGTTGAAGATAAGGATAAAGATCATAACCCCTTAACTTAACTTAACTCACCTCAACTAACTCATCTCACCTCCGCTTAAAAACTTACTCCACCTGAGATCACCACACATTAATTCACCACACCTTAACTCCCCACACCTAAATTCACCACACCTCAACTCACTACACGTTAACCCCTTCACCTAAATTCACCACACCTAAATCTACCACACCTTAATTCACCACACCTCAACTTTCTCGCCTAACCTTAACTCATCACACCTTAATTCACCACACCTTCATTTACCACACCTTAATTCACCACAACTAAATTCACCACACCTCTTAAACCCATCACACGTGAATTCACAACACCGTAACTCCCACACCCAATTCCACCACACCACAACTCACCACATCAAATTTCACTACATGACATGATATCACTTGATGTGGCATCAATGACAACATAGTTTGGCATAAAGCGAACCAAAATAGACAACATTTTTAATCTTTTTAATGAAATACAAAATAATAGTGGCGTTCATATAAATTAATAAACTTCCGATAAACGAGTTAAAATGATAATTAAATCAGTTTATCACCTTTTATGAAGACCCCGAATATATTGCAATATAATGATGTTTCCATACCGTCGTTTAAAGTACAAAACCGCGTATCAACAAAATGCGAAACCGCGTATCAAGATAGTGCAAAACCGCGTATGTGCTTTTGCATAAATTATTTTCTAGGAAGTAAAAACCCTCATATTTCAAAATGGTGCTCTTTTTTATAAAGCAATCGCATTTCTGGCTAGTATATTTCAGCACGAATGGATAAGGAGTGAGCCAAGAGGTTGTGTGAGCAAATCCAATTTTTGGCAGCCAATGTCAGTTACGCGGTTTTGCAGAATGACGATACGCGGTTTTGTACTTTAAACGACGATATGTTTTTTGGTTTTTGGTATCTTATTTTATATACAAATAGGCAATCATGTTTTTTTACACACCTTTTACGGCTAAACTATACCTCAAAGGTATAAACAATTATGTAGCATTAGAAAGGTATTTTGATGCTGATGTGCAGACAATTTTTGAAATTTCAAATTGGTTTAACATAAAGCGAAAAAATCAATTCAAAAGTGACACCAATACTAATGCCGTACATATACATGGTTGGGGCGGAAATGCCTCCTAAATATGCCTACTACGTATGCTTTAATATTGATACTGAATTAAAGAAATCTGCTAAGCAGCAGTTTAGGAATCAGATTTATGAAGATTAAGATTCATGCAAGCAAGAAGGTAAAGTTGAATATGTAGAAGAAGAAAGGGATAAAGGTAAAGATTAGAATAAAAGTAAAGAAACCTAAATATAAACGAAGGTGAATATGAAGATGAACATGAACATGAATATGAACATGAACATGAACATGAACTTGAACATGAACATGAACTTGAACATGAACATGACCATGACCGTGAATGTGAAGATAAACATAAACATTAAAATCGATAGAGACAAAGATAGAGAGGAAGAAAGTGATAGGGATAAAAAGGAAATGCAACTGAAGAATGTGCGATGTTATATTGTGGTGTGTTATGCTACATATGTTATGTTATTTAATATTATGGTATGGTATGTAATGTTATGCTAAATACTAAGCTAAACTCCCCTCCACTTAACCCATTCGAACTAATGTTATTTCAGCTCAACTCAACTCACATAAGCTATCCTTAATTTTAGCGGTTGAATTTCAACCGCTGCACATAGGGGTAATTAGCCGATTTAGGCGGCCAAAATTATTTTTATGAAAATTTTATTTCAAAATGTTTCGAAAAGACGTGTTACGATGTTTAAAATTGTAAATTTTTAAAATCAAGTAAATATAGGTGGCGGACGTACAATTATTCCTCCAAAGCAACGAAAATAAAGTTGTATTATGGAACGAATTTCCGTCATCCCTTGTCAAATTTGGTTTGGAGACAAAGCGGTTTCGGCGTTGTGCCATCTTCGGTGTCATTTTTCGTTCTGCATAATTTTTGTTGGTTGCTCATTTAAAACAAGGAACACAGTGGGAAATATATTGAAAGAGAAAATAAGCGAGGAAGACCCGCTAGATAAACAGCGTGTTTACAAGTTAACCTGCGAGTCCCGACACAGTTACATAGGACAAACAGGGCGAAATATAAGAACAAGGTATCGAGAACACATAAGGGATTATAATAAGAAAAAACGAAAACCAGAGGCTGCAATAGAATCGAACTTCGCGAATCACATAATCAAAAATAAATGCACACCAATGAAGATTGGACAAACAACAGAACTTCTCCGTGTATAACATAAAGGACAAAGATTGAATATATTAGAAAATATGGAAATATATAAACAGAAGACCTTCAAAGGACAAATAATAAATGAGCAAATAAATACTGCATCGGACGTACTGTTTGAACATCTAAAACTACTGTACAAGAAGAAGAATGACAACAACAAAATATTAAGGACAGATATGGAAGGGAATACACCAACTGCAAAAACAAAGGGGGTAAAAATCACGGACTTCTACCTGCCGTCAAAAACGAACCAAAACAATTAATCTACCTATTGAGTACCGCAAACACTGCAAAACTAAAAAGACGTACCTAACAAAAGAAAGAGGTAGTTAACAAGGAGTATAAATACGAGCAACCAACAAAAATTATGCAGAACGAAAAATGACACTGAAGATGGCACAACGCCGAAACCGGTTTGTCTCCAAACCAAATTTGACAAGGGATGACGGAAATTCGTTCCATAATACATCATACACCCACCCTGTCGGAAACAACAACAACCAAAAAAGAAAATAAAGTTAGTTAAAGTTTGACACCGATAGACTATGTTGCCGTGGTCCGATTGTAGAAACACGCATACCTACATACGTGTTCATCTCGGCGATGTTTATATATAAGTTAGTACATGCAAAGATTTGCCACCTGGTAAAAACTTAAATATAGTTAAGATAACTGAATTACTACAATATATGTATCAATTGAAATGGTTTTGAAAGGCTTCATTCATAAACAACATGTGGCAGGGTTACCACGTGTTTAAATATGAAATTCAACTTTAACTAAGGGAATAACAGACAAATTATTTTTTGTATAATGTTGCTCAAAAATTTGTTTTTATTGTTAAAATGCGTATGGACTTCCTTGAGATATAAGTTACAAAGAAAATGATGGAAATAACCAATTTTATCTTGTAATGTAATGGATAATAAATGTGTAATTAAATTCTAAAACAAAATTTGTGTAAACAAACTATTTTAGAACGATGATGAGTGCCAAGATTGTTCATCGGACCTTCTTCCTCTTCTGAAGACTCTCCTGACTTCGTGTCATCCTTAGATGGTTCAGCTGGAAGCAACATATCGATTTCTTCCTTTGAAAATGGTTTGGTTGCTTTTTTTGGCTTTGGCCTGAAACTACTAATGAGTGGATCAGAGCTAAGGAGTAACCTGTTCAACACGACCAGATCGCGGCTGTTGCATACCTTTGGGAATTGAAAATGTTCCTTGTAGCCATGTTACGATACTTTTCAAAAAAACTTCTTCTTTTCCACGGGCTTTTATCCACCTTTGTATAAACTATGCTTTTAGTTGTGAAAATTTGTGCTTTATGTCTCTTATTTGTTCATCGGAGAAGATGTCAGATGATAATATATCATTTTGAAGAAACTTTATTTTGTTCTCAAAATTCATAGAATTTTGTCGATGCATCTAATCAAATATATATTTTCGAGTTAGTACTCTATAGCAGGAGCCAGTTGGTGACTCTAAAGCAAAGGAAATACTTAAAAATGTCAAAATATGTATGGAAACGATTTTTTTTAGAGATATCTTAATTATTGGTCATAAAAAGCTCATCGGTAGCTATCGGAAGCTAATTTTTGTGCAGTATACTATCAAAGCTCCATTTTATAGAAAGCAACTAGTAATGCAACGTGGAAATGCGTGGAAGTATGACTAAAAGCTTACGGTTTACAAAGTAATGAAAAAACAATCACTAAAAAAATATAATATTTCCTATTACTGATATTATTACTTAGATTAAATTAAAATCGAAGCTATTTAAAATAAATGTAGATTTACCTGTTTACTTCATAACAATTTTAATTGTATAATGACCACAATGATAATAATCACTTTTGAGCGCAACTGTTTCACAATGAATGTCGTAAAATAAAACGTGCACTATCACAAACTGACAAGTTCCGACTGAGATACTCCGTCAAAGCGGCGTCATAAGCAGCGTTGCCAGGTTGACGTTTTTAACGTCATTTGGACGTTTTTTGTATCCTGTTGACGTTTGGACGTTTTTTGTATAAAAAATGAGGGTTTTTAGCTTCCCAGTAATTTTTCATTGTTACTAAATCTTATAAGTAGAACTGATTTTGAATTGTTTTCTTAATAAATCTTTACAATCTTTGTGTTTTGCTGCAGCTGCTTAAAAATATTTTTTTCTGGATTCTTGGACTAAGGATCCCGTGCTCAAAGGCTGGTTGTGTAAAAACTTGAGGTTACAAGGTTAATTTCTGACAGTTAAGTTTTGGCGCGCAATTTTCTTTTTAATTGGGAATAGTTCCCATCGTCATAAAAATAAAAAAATATACAACAGATTTAAATTTTTCATCCATGTTTTCATTTCACTAATTATGTTTCATTAAATCATCCTCTTAAACAGTTTGTTTACATTTGAATTTGAAACATAACCTTACTTTTTGACTCCTGCAAATTCCTGGTAGTAAAATTTTTACTTGCAAGAATTTGCAGCTCTCTCGGCTGATACGCTCTCGAATTCGCTCCCTCTTGCAAATATTTTGGGTTATTGAATTCATTCCCAGTAAAAACTTGCAAGTACTAGCAACAATTCGTAACAAGTTTTTGATATCGAATAGACCTATTGTTATGCTCCTTCTTAGCAGAACGTAATTTGTCATTTTCGACAACCGAGCCCCCCTAACCAAATGTCTACAAGAAAAAAAAATTATTAAAAATCAACGCGATTATTTAGCCCCTTTAAACTTGCACATTACTGCCTGAAATTTAATGGGCTATCAAACTGCATATTCAAAAAATTCTAAAAACTCTGAAAAAAAGTTGAAAATCTAGCTGAAAATTTGCAGATCGTTTATAATTTTTGCATAATTTTTGTGGATTTATATGTTGTTTGATAATGAGCTTGGCTTTTATGGAAAAATAATAAACATTTAATAAACGAAAGAGAAACAGCCAAAATCGATGAAAATATTGATGACTTAATCAGCTGATCACAAGTGTATGTATAAAATGATTTTTATATTAACGACCAGTTTACAATGAATTTTAAATGTGCTCTGTCGAAATGACATTTTAATATACATTACGTACATATCGAGCCCTAACCGCCAAAATAACGTAAGCGGCAAAATTTTCTTTTTGATGCAGAAATGCATCTAAATGCTCTAGGAATATTTCGGCATCAAAAAGAAAAGTTCGGAAAAAATGTCCCTTACGTTATTTTAGCGGTTAGGGCTCGATATGTACCTTTGTATACAATAAAAGTTTAATAAGAACAATTTTTTGTACATTCAATTGAAAAAGACGTTTTTGAGTAGGAAATGACGTTTTTTCGGACCAAGAGGGACGTTTTCTCATGCCGAAGACATGGCAACACTGGTCATAAGTACGGGGTAGGGGTTGCCTGTTATTCCGCAACTATTCAACTGTGGCAGGTAGTATTTTTTTTGTTCCTACGATAAGTTTAAAAAATAGACTTATGACTGCCTAGATCGATCTAATACCCCTATGTGCGCTGGGCGAACACTAGTATATATATATAGATAGGCACCGTTCGCTCGATTTCAATGAAACATACGCCGATTGAAAGGATATAACTTCCTCTTAATCCAGAATTGTTAATGCCGATACATAGAGTGCGTGGCATCTGACATATAGACTAAAATGTGAAAACCACTGCATCTCTAAAACCAATTATGCTGGGGAACTGTAACTTAGCACAGATACATAGATTGTAAATACCCTACTTAAGATGAAAAATGGTAGGTACTGGGAAAGTGGGCGTGGCACTTTCCATACATTCTCATATCGCTTATCTCTGGAACCACTTATGCTAACGTCCTGAAATTGGACACAGCAACATATGATGTCAATACCGTACTTACGGCGATAAGTGCTAGATTTTGGAAAAGGGGGCGTGGCCCATAAAAACAGAAATTTTCATATCGCTTATCTCTGGAGCTGCTTGTGCTAACGTCCTGAATTTTGGCAAAGCTATTTATGCTGCCAATAACGTGCTTATGGCAAAAAGTGGTAGTTATTGGAAAAGGAGGCGTGGCACCGCCCAAGCAAATTGAAATTCTCATATTGCTTATCTCTGAAACCGCTTATGCTAACATTCTGAAATTTGACACAGCTATTTATACTGCCAACAGCGTACTTATGGCAAAAAGTGGTCAATTCTGGAAAAGGGGGCGTGGCACCTCCCATAAAAACTGAAATTCGCAAATCGCTTTTCTCTGGAATTACTTATGCTAACGTCCTGCAATTTGACACAGCTATTTATGATATCAATACCATACTTATGGCGAAAAGTTGTAGATAATGGGAAAGGGGGCGTGGCACCGCTAATACACACTGAAATTCTCATACCATAAATTTGACACAGCTATTTATGATATCGATAACGTACTTATGGCGAAAAGTGGTAGATAATGGCAAAGGGGGTATGGCACCGCCCATACAAACTGAAATTCTTATATCGCTTATCTCTGGAACCACCTATTGTGGGTGGGTGGAATTGTGGGTGGCCGGAAAAACCAAAAACAAATTTTTCCAAGCACTCAAGCAGTATTGCCCATTGTACTTAAGGCCAAGAAACAGGATTTAGAGAAAAGGGATATGTAGGTGCGGGTGGGAATTCATTACTCCTCTGCAAACTTACCAGACTCCTTTATGAATTTTAGCAAATTGTTGAGGGAAAGAGAATGTGCGTCGTCCATTCTCAGTACATCCGACCCAGAAATGTACCATCGGAGTCTGGCGAAGGCCGGACAGCGGCAGAGAAAATGTTCTGTACTATCCTCGTCCTCCAAACACGATGTACATAGTGGATCGTCGATGATGCCTATAGTGACCATATGTCGTCCCCATGGATTGTGCCCCGTAATCAGTCCTACCAGGGCTCGTAAATCACTCCTTCTTTGTCTGAGAAGAAATTTTGCTACCACCCTGTCAGGCCTTTTCAGGAAACACTTGGTTATTTTGCAGGTGTCAATAGTGCACCAACGGCTCTCATGAGTTTTGCTTATGAGAACCTTGATGCACCGGATCGTTCCCGCTATGCTTGGCCCTACAATTGGCTCCGGTCCAATTGCGCGCTCCAGAAAACCGCAGTTCGCCAATCCATCAGCCAGTTCAAGTTCTAGCTCATTCCATTTTGTAACGGAGTTCAGCCTCAACTTACATTCCTGGACTAACTTTGAAGAGGTTCGAGCGGTTTCCAGGGCTTTCAAAGCAGCTTGGCTGCCACTGCAGATCCTGATTTTATGTCCGCGCCCCCTTTCGCCCGTTATACAGTCTGCCACTTTCAGTATTGCAAAGACTTGCGATTGAAAGACCGTTTTCATTGCACCCAGAGCGGTAAAGCATCTGAAGTTTCCGTCCAGATGCCATCCAGCTTTAGTACCGTTTTTAGTATTTGAGCCGTCAGTATAAAAAGTTTTCACCGAGCTTCCCAAGAGAGTGTCTGGATCTCTCCATTTTTTCCTTGTAGGAAATCTAACGACGTACTTTCTACCAAAGGAGACTCTAGGTATCGGTCCAAAAGAGGGCAGTCGACACATCGCTTTCATTGCCTCCTCTTGGATCGCTAAATCCAAAGGCGCCAAGCCGTGGTTTTAACCATGCTTCTGCGCAAGCATACTACAGAAGAATACGTGACGATTGGCCTGGCTAAAGCTATGTATATCAAAAATACCATAGCCGCTCTCAGACCCCAGGTCTTGCTATAGGTTCTTCGACACTATCCGAAAACTTTTAGCGCTCGATTTACCTTCAGCTCGACGTGAGTTTTCCATGTCAGCTTCGTATCTAGAGTTATCGCTAGATATTTCATATCCACGGAAATGTTTAAGTTTACGCCTCTAAGCACTGGAAGGTTGAGACCTTCCAATTTTCTTTTCCGCGTAAACAAGACTAGGGTTGTCTTGCTGGGATTGACAGCAAGACCCTGCAAAGTGCACCATTCATTAGTCTTATTCAGGGTTCTCTTTGTCTTAACACAAACCTCAATGAGAGATTTACCTGATGACAGTGCACAGACATCATCCGCGTAAGCTTGGATGTGAACGAAGTCTTGCATTTCCGTTAGTAGGGAGTCGACTACCAAACACCACAAGAGAGGTGAAGACACGCCGCTCTGAGGGCAACCTCTCCCAACTTCTGCTATGGTACAAAGACTAGCTTCATCCCCCACGGTTAGCAATTTGCTAGATAGCATGAAGTGAATCCACCTTATGATGGTTTCGTTCACACCATGTCCTTGGAAAAGATTTTTTGGAAGATGGATTTTGATTAACTCTGGAACCACTTATTATAAGGTAATGGAATTTTATATACATATAAAATCGCAAGGATCATTCACCATTTTTCCACAGATTTTTAAATCGCTTTGAATGATTGTCGTTTTGTGCAAGAGTTTTTAGAGGGATCAGTGTGTTTGTCTTGCGATAAGTGGCGCAGGGATTGAAAGATATCCTCTAAATAGTAATCCGCATAAAGGAGTTAGTATTGGTGACAGGTAAAATTCAAAAGTGTATGAAAAAATATGTCGAATTTCGACAACTGGGCGATACTAGTTAAATATAGTTTTTTCAGCTTTTCGCAAATTACCGCTACATGGAACGCAGGGGTGATTTTACCGCTATTTCAAACATCTTCGATGGAACGTTCAGTAAAAGCATAAACAGACGGCAGCGTGGATCCGGATCAACTCGGGAATTAACTGCAGTTGATCCGAATTAAGTTCGAGTTAGTCCGGATCGACGCTGCCGTCTGTGTAAACTTTAAGACATAATGAGATAAACTTATATAGATATGTGTGGGCGGTATCACGCCCATTCTCCAAAATTCCACATTAATGCTACTTCTTTTGAAGGGAGTTTTGATAGTATCAATTTTGAGTAAATCCGGGCCATTTTCTCAAGTAACCTGTTAGTTTAAAGCTCACTTAACATTTAAAGGTTGTATTAAAATTTATGATTGTGTCTAAAGTAAAGCATTTTATTATCGGTTTTAAATTGGCTTACAACCAGAAACATATGCACATACGTCAAAAAACGATAATATAAATGCTTAGCTTTAGACATATGTAGCTTTATTTTTAATCTAACACTTAATTACAAAGTGAGCTTTAAAGTTGAAGTTTACTTCAGAAAACGGTCCTTAACGTCCTCAAATTTCGAAATATCTAAGTTTCTAGCATTTCTGAAATATACCGTTAAATGAAGAGTGGGTGTAATTTAGTCCGATTTCAGTAGTTTTCAAAGTTTTGCTTTTACGTGGCAAGCACAACAATTATACCGAGTTCGGTACAAATTGATCGAACAGTTACGAAGATACGCATATGTATGTGGTCAAAAGAAATTTTCCGAAATTTTATCATAAACGTTTGTTTTGCTAAAGAGTTATTGCAAACATCGATTTTGAATAAATTAAGTTCCGTATTTACATATTTATCGAAGATTTCGTAATTCTCTAAATTACCATTATATTGGATGGGGGCTTAGTTATTGTCCGATTTTAAAATTTTCAACCATTTTGTATATACCAACAAATGTGCCAAGTTTGAGAGAAATCATTGTAAAAATCAATTTTGAGTGAATAAGCTTCACTAGTTACCAAAATATCGCAGTTTTCGTATTTCTTAAAACTACCGTTATATGGGAGGTAGGCGTGGTACTTGTCCGATTTTGCCCAAGTATACACACTGAGTTTCTTTAAGATATCTCAATTTTATCTCGAGTTATCGTGTGCACAGACGGACGGACAGACAATCACCGCTTAATTGATTTCTTTTTTCATTCTGATCACGTATGTATACCTTTGTCTATATCTATCTCGATTCGTGTTTGCTGTTACAACAACCGTTATGTGAACAAAGTTAAATACCCTTGTGCACAAGTGAGCTTGGGTATAAAAATGATTTCAGAATATTGCTGGTCACTACAGCGACAAACTGATGATGAATTAATAAAAAAAAAACGGTCAAGAACACATTTTTGAGTAGTACCTATGGTCAAAAACAATATATTTGAAAAAATTTGTCTTCATAAAAAGTTTATTATCTCAGTAAATTAAATTGCTCACTAAGCAAATGAGTGCAAAATTAAAAAAAAATATATATTTTTGAATATTTCATTAAAAATACGCTGGCCAGGATTTATTCAGCCAAACCACTCGCAACATATTTCCTAACACGTTAAGTTTTAAACAAAGTCGATTTCATCCATTAAACAGATGGGTGAAGGTCGTGCCCTTGTCGGATCTCTTACTATTAGGACTAGTGTGGTTTTCTTATAAAAAATAGTGCGTAAAAACCTCACCATAATTGAAAGAGGCGAAAAAAGTAAAAAAAAATGTGTTTGCTGCAGGGACCGCAAATAACGATTATCCTTTGAAATTTCAACACAAAAAATCACGCGGAAAGAGAAAGGCTACGTGCATAAGGAGTAAACCAATATATTTCTTATTACTCGGAGTACCTTCTGCGGCACTGATTTTTATTTTTTAATTTTTACTTTTAAAAATCAAGTTTAATCATTATATTTTGAGTTTTATTTTTTACTCAGAAAATAATCGTTATGTTTTGAGTTTTATTTTTTACTCGGAAAATAATCGTTACGTTTTAAGTTTTATTTTTTGCTCGGAAATTATCGTTACGTTTTAAGTTTTATTTTTTGCTCAGAAAATAGTGGTTACGTTTTAAGTTTTATTTTTTGCTCGGAAAATAATCGTTATTTCTTGAGTTTTATTTTTTGCTCAGAAAATCAAACTTAATTTTTGCGTATGCGTATGCGCATGCGTGAATAGACAGGGGCGGCTGCATTGAACCTTTAACGCCACTGAGGAGTGGGTAATGAAAATACAGATACCAGGGCAGAAACAAAGCGAACCACATTTCTAATGAAAAAGTGCAAAAAAGCGCATACGCATACGCAAAAATTAAGTTTTATTTTCTGAACAAAAAATAAAACTTAAGAAATAACGATTATATTCCGAGCAAAAAATAAAACTTAAAACGTAACGATTATTTTCCGAGCAAAAAATAAAACTTAAAACGTAACCATTATTTTCCGAGCAAAAAATAAAACTTAAAACGCAACCATTATTTTCCGAGCAAAAAATAAAACCTAAAACGTAACCATTATTTTCCGAGCAAAAAATAAAACTTAAAACGTAACGATTATTTTCCGAGCAAAATATAAAAATTAGCTAATAACGATTAAAAAGTGATTTTTATAATAAAACTTATAACCGTTACGGTCCCTGGTTTGCTGGTTTGCCCACAGATCTCTTAAGGTTTCGTTATTTACATATAAATAGTTCGAAAGGCCCAAGTTTCTTCCGGCAATAAACCGAAACTGGGCTCACAATGAACTAAGTTATTGGCTTATAAGTGCGCCAAAGTACGAAAACCAGGTTTTTAACGGTAAGTCAAGATTTTGGGGGTGTTTGGCAAATTTCATATTTCGATTCTGGTTTTACTCGAAAAGACCTAGCAGAAAATATATATAACTCCCCAGGTATTTCTGCTTTACTCTTTTTTGTAGCACTGTGTAATCGAACTGAAAAGTGCGATACATATTTGTGTAGGAAATTAGACGCTCCACAGAGGAGTATTTGCATAGTTAAACCGGTCAAAATTATTTTATGTCTTAGGATCATTTTCGTGAAATATTTAGTTATATTCAGTTATCATAAGTCCAGAAAAAACTTTTTCAGAAAAAGACAAGAACGGAATTAGTTTTCCTATAACATATTTAGGCCGACGAGTCCGGATATGCACTGTGGTTTTGACTGCGATTATAATATTATTTCATTGACCGAAATATGGCTCGAACCTCATATTTTTAATTCCGAAATTCTTCTAAATGAATATAAAATGTACAGGAGCGACCGCGAGGTCAAAATCGGCGGTGGTGTCTTTTTGCGGTGCATTCGTCGATACCGAATTTAAATGTGTACATGTACAGGCTGGTAAGAGTTATGTTTATTTAACTCTTTGCTACATCCCTCCTAATTCTGCCATATAAGTATATACATAGCTAGTATCTTTACTTGAGTCCGTAAATGCAATGCTTACGCCTTCTGACTCGTTGATGATGTTCCGAAGTTCCTCTATTAATCGGTATGATCCCCAGTTTTGCCAGAGGATGCATACCATCCCGCTCTTGAGTTAAGCTACGAAATCACGAATGCAATACATAATAATAAGTTGTATAGTTCAAGTACTAGATATGTTTTTGCGAAAGCTAATTTAAGACAAATTAACAAAGAACTTACTAAGTTATCTTAGACAATATATATAGATGACGTGGAGCGTAGAGTTGAGCACTTTAATGATACTGTTTTCAATTTGTTCCGAAAGTATGTACCAAAACGTAATATTGTTCATGAAGTGCCAACACAATTATGGTTCTCCAAAGAGCTTAAAAAACTGAAAAACAAAAAGTTCCATTTTTTTAAACTGTATAATAGAACGGGTTTACACAGTGATTATATATGTAAAGTACTCGGTTTTGAGGCATGGCTACTTTGCATTAAATAAGAAATGTTATAAGCCATATTTATATAAAATTAAAAAGAATTTAATTAACAATCCTAAATCATTTTATGGTTTCGTAAATTTAAAGTGTAAGGCACATGGATTTCCGTCCGTTATGTACTATCGCAGTGTCTAGCGACAGCCAACTCATTGCCAACACGTTTGCTCAGTTCTTTAGGTCCAATCATTCGGTAGACTCCTCTACGAGTGGAGACTATCCGTATGAGCTTTGTACGATTAACTCAGCTTTTATTCCAGTAATTTCTTCCGATGAAGTTTTACACTATTTAAAAACCTTAAAAGTGTCATTTAGGCCTGGGTCTGAACATATTCCGACCTGTTTCCTTAAAAACTGCGCTGAGAATATCAGTGAGCCTTTAACAACTCTATTCAACTTGCCACTAAAACATGGTATTTTCCGTCAGTTTGGAAAGAATCTTTCATAATAACACTTAACAAAGACGGCAGCAGGTCTTCTATAGAAAACTATCGAGGCATAGCGAAGATCTCCGCTATCCCCAAATTATTCGAAGCAATTATTGTTAATCAGCTGACATATTCTATATCTTCTTCAATTTCACAATCTCAACACGGGTTTTCTAAAGGAAAATCTATTATCACTAATTTATTGGAGTTTACAACTTATGTCTCAAACGGTTTTAGAGAAAATGCTCATACCGAGGCAATATACACCGATTTCAGTAAAGATTTTGACAAAGTATGTCACTCGTTACTCATCCGTAAACTCGCCCTAATCGGCTTTCAGCCCAGTCTTCTTCAATGGATCTCTTCTTACCTCTCCGCTAGAACACAAAGAGTTATTTTTAAAAATTGTTCTTCCAACATCATCAAAGTTTCTTCAGGAGTTCCTCAGGGAAGCCACCTCGTTCCGATTCTGGTACTGATATTCATTAATGATATAATCAAATATTCTAAAATTTTAATGTATGCCAATGATGTGAAACTTTTTAAAACATTTTCCTCTATCGAAGAAAGGTCTTTGTTACAAGCGGATCTGAGCAACGTGGTTAGTTGGTGTAATGCAAATTATATGCCACTTACAAGTCTATTCTGCACTGGTAATAAAAAGTTTGTAACCGGTAAATAAAGTTCCTGTCAATAAACTCTTTAAAACCCTTTGTTAAACCCTTTTCGCATTCTGTGTACTCTTGTAGCCGGTAAATTTTGTTACCATCTCGTAAGCTGGTAACAAAGTATTGCCCCGTGAAATATGCAATGCCAGAATTTCACAATTCTTCATAGCTGAATCGCTGAATATTTTTACTGCATTACCAACGTTCCTAGAATCGCGGTGACAAAAACTGGTAACATTTTTTTTGGTAATAAAATTTTCCGGTTACAAAATCTTCGGTAACGTGCAGAATAGACCTGTTAACCTTACAAAATGTGTTTCTCTCGAAGGGCAGTTCAACCAGCTGTTTATTCAATTTCAAATTATAATCTGGAGCAGGTATCCAATTTTGTCGATCTTGGTATCACAGTGGATTCCAAACTCAATTTCAACCCGCACATTAATATTACAGTCAATAAAGCCAAAGGCGTTTTTGCATTCGTAAAGCGTCAAAAGAGTTCAAAGATCCCTATGTTACAAAAGCTATTTTTACCACTTTACCTAGAATACGGATCTATTGTTTGGAATCCCCGGTCCCAAGTTTATTCAGACAGGATTGAATCAATTCAAAAACAATTTTTGGTTTTTGTATTGCATGATTTTAACTGGGATTCAGACTTCAATCTCCCCCCTTACACAAATCGTCTAAAGCTAATAAATTTGCCTACACTCGCAAATCGTATAATATTTATCGTAAAATTAATGACAGGCCCTTCTGGCTGAGGTAAATTTTAATGCTCCCTCTCGAGTTTCAAGACAGTTTCGACCTCTATTTTTGAAGCCATGCAACACTATTCTTGAACTAAACGAATCATTCCGTGGTTTATGTCAAGATTTTAACTCTCATTCCAGCACGTTTGACATATCGGACTCGATTTTTTCTATAAAGAAAACTATTATTTCAATAATTGAAATACTATCTTTAGCATATCCAATTAGCTGATGAATTTGATTCTGTAGCTGAATAGTTTTAGATCTCTACACTTAACAAACTCCTGTTTCCACGACTCGGCACCACAAAAAAAAAAAGATCCGTACGTCATGCGGACTACGCCCCTCGTGTCGGTTGGGCGGGAATGGAGGGTAAAAACCATTGGGATTAATTAATTAATTAATTAATTAATTGAAATTACGAACAACTTTAATTAAAAATGCATATTTTGACGTATTGTTTAGCATTTCCACTAAAACACCAAATATATTGCAAATTTACATGGAATTAATACTACACATTTTACTTCTAATTGCATACTTTGCGTAGTTTTTGTAGTACCTTTCTACTACCGTCTTCGCAAAAGGCGATCACATTCTTCCCCTCTCTCCTACTTCCAAAATACAAATCTAGGTAAAGGAGTGTCAAATTTTAGCTAGAGTCTATTAACTAGACTGTCTCGTTTTGATTTCGGAATGCTTACACAGTGAGAAGTTAGCTTATTACCAATATATAGAAGTATTACGTATATGCTTTCAGTAGATCGGTTATTTAGCTTTAAAAATAGTATGTTTAACTGGAGTTTGCCAAAATTGGCAAATCTGATTTTTGTCCTACATTTCTGTACAAATACTCCTATGTGCGCTCTGCAAAAAACTTATTTTTTTGATAAACCCAGTGAAAAAATGATAAACAAACTTTCGAACATAATTCAACACAGCAGAAAGGATTTTAATTAATTTTTCCCCGAAATTGGGTGTTTTTAAGTAAAATTTAAATTTAAATTTTAAATTAAATGACTTTCTAAACATTACAATTTGTATGTAGGTTCCCTTTTATCCAAGGTGGGTTGGTATTGAAAATGGGAGAAATCGGACTGTAACCACGCCCACTTCCCATATAACGGTATTTTCTAAAAATACAAAAACTCCGATATTTCAGTAAATATTTGATGCAAATTGTTGAAAATTAATACGTGAAGTGGAATTGTGGTAAAAAATAATATTATTATGAATTTTTGGAAAATGGGCGTGACCCCGCCCATTTATGATGAAATGCTGTATCTCGGTAGCCGCTTCACCAATCCTTATCCTTAAGCCTTGGGTAGGGTCTAACTAAGAAATCTGTTGAAAATCTTTGAAATCGGGAAATAACCACGCCCACCTGCCATATAACGGTAATTTACAGAAACACGAAAACTGCAATAAATCGGTAACTACTGGAGCTAATTCACTTAAAATCGATGATTGCAATAACTACTTAGCAGAAAACTAGTATATTATAAATTTTTGGATAATGGGCATGGGACCGTCCACTTATGACCACATATGTGCATCTCGGTAACCGATTTATCAATTTCTACCAAACTCAGTGCACTAAATAATCTTGGTACGGAAAAGCAATTTGTTGAAAATTATTCAAATCGGACTAAAATTACACCCACCTCCCGAATAACGGTGAATTTCAGAAATACGAAAACTCCGATATTTCATAACAGGACGCTAATTTACTCCAAGTTAATAGTTACAACAATCTCCTAACAATAAATAAGGCTGCTATAAACTTTGAGGAATTGGGCGTGGCACCGCCTACTTTATGACTACAAAGGTGTATTTCGGTAACCACTTTATCGATTTGTGCCTAACTTGGTTCAATTATATCATTAAATCTAACTTTGCATATTATCGAAAACGTTTGAAATCGAGTAAACACGCCTACTTACCATGCAAAGGTAGTTCAGAGAAAGTTGAAACGACGATATTTGATACCTACGCCGGCTATATGAAGTTCGGTTTCGCCCGAACTTATACTTCTTTACTTGTTTCTAAGTAATTTATATGGAAAATAGAAATCCGGGATGCGCGACATTTTAAACTTAATATTAAAGGTTGCGCTTTTAACAGCCATCTTTTAACATCCCCCCGGAGGTATTGAAGAGGGGTTAAAAAAAATAAGTTTGTCATTTTTTTGAATCAGTCTAATACAGACAAGTATGAACGGTTTAAGATTAATGTAAAAATCGCATGTAAAATTTGTTTGACAGTTTCAGTAGCAGGTTCCCTTACTATGGGCCAGTTTTTAGTGCATGGTCGTGGTTTAAACTAAGTTTAAACGCCCGATCTGGCTGGTTTAAACTAAGATCAGCCAATGAAATGTCACCCAGCTTTTCATTTAAACTCAGTTTACTTAATCTAAGTTTAAACTGGCCCTTGCTGTGTATTTTCTCCCAGCAAATATCAGCTAAGTCAACAGCAAACAGACGTAACACTTCACAACTTCATTTTTAAAACAATTTTAGCTACCCTCCTCCAATCGGCTGAAACCCTGCCATACGGTTTTGTACAATGTAGGCGTTACTCAGCAATAAGTAAGAGAATAATTCAATTGTGTAATTTTTCGAAGTAGCATGAAGGCTGCACATCCATTAATGTATGTACATACATACATATGCAGACAAAATTATTGCCACTGAACTCATTGCTACCAAACGATCGAACAAAATGAAGCACAAACTATTTAGCGAAGGATTTTTTGGGGGAAAACGTAGAATTTTTCATAAATCAAATTTTCCACACCGTTTAATACGCGCAGAAGCGGCCGCAACACGAATTTGATGGTCGCGGTACAAAAAATCAGATACAGGCGTGGACATGCATGTATGTATGAACTAACATATGTAAGTTTATTTCGGGTGTGTCCTGCCAGATACACAATGATTACGCGCAATTAGTTTTAGCTAAAAGGATAATACCACAACCATAGGCATAGCGAGAAATGCACAAATGCTTGTTGAGATTAACATTGGAACTAATCTGAGAAACTATTCCACCACCACCATCCACCGCAGGCAATCTCAGTCACCCATTTGCACAGTAGCTTACTTGTTAGAGTTTTCCGTCGTTTTTGGGTTTACGAGCATGTTTGGCAAAGAAAATTACCAAATGCTTACGCCTTAACATTTTACCTTCCGCTGCGGAAGTACTTGATTTCTTGGGCCAGTTGTGGCAAAAATAAATACATGTTTCGCATTTGTTTTTCTCAAACTCTTTCCTGCGTCGTTGGAATGCAAATTTTAAATTTTGCCTTCTTCCAACTGTTGATTCTACTATGTAGTGCTTTAAGACTTTTGACCCTTCTAGAGCATAGTAGTGTGTATGTTAAGGAAAGGTGTATTACATATCGGTTTGTACTATATATACGCAGGTACATATTTATGTTGAAGTACAGAAATAATAATAATAATTTGTACTTAAACTTTTGCTAAGCGTTTGGCCGAGCTTCTCCTCCAATTTGTGGTGTGCATCCCAACAAATGGACGAACCTATAATTTTACGCCGCCTCCGAATGGCAAATGGTTTTAATGATAAGCCTTTTCAAGGCAGTAATATATTCGAAGGTGCGAACGCTGTTAAGAAAAACTTTTTCTAATTTAGATGTTGATCTAGGGTTGTAAAGCACAATGAGACTATCGATGTTTCGAAAAATTACATCGATGGAAGTTCGATATATCGAATTAAAACATCGATGTTTTTACCGATGTTTTCAGGAAAACTTGCTGATTTTTTTTTAAATATTGCACACAATTTAAAAGTGGACTCATATAGTTTTCGTTCAAGAACAATCTAAATTTTTATAAAAAATAATAAAAATTAAATTCGACAAGAAGGAATTGTTAAAACTTGTCAATATGAGGTGGGTTTATTATTTGAAACGAGGTGTAGTAATAATGTAATGTACCTATTAAAATTTTAGTTTAGTACTGCATACGAGTTGTTTTAGCGGCCCGCCGGCTTTTCATCGGATGGCGAGTTCGTTGGCGAGTCGATACGAAGTCATTTGGCTTAATGGGTGATGACGCTAAGCAATTTTACAATTTCACTAGTTTTATTTAAAGTAATTAAACTGTTTCTTATTTATATGTATATGTACATTTATTATTTGGAATTTACGAATTTATCAAAGGAACTTACTTGGGCATGATTCCATGAAAGTACTTATGTATATATCAAACGCTCGCTGAAAATTTTAATGCGCACACATAATGAAATGGTTAAATATGAGTAAAGGAACATCTTCGATGTTTTTCAAAACATCGATGTTTTGACTTAACACCAGATTCATAAAAACATCGACAAACATCGATGTTTGAAGCCACGACCATCGTTTTTTTTACATCCCTATGTTGCTCAGGCAAGGGGTCGATAACCCTGGTCTTACGGAGTGGTACTAGGCACCTCTAACCACTCAGCCACAGCGTCCCCACAGTACATAAGTATGGAAAAAACTAATATTTTAGTCCACGGTGTTATACGCAAATATGCCCTAAATAAGTACTCGTAACGCTAAGGCCAGTTTTTCAGTGTACGGTGACTGTGGTTTAAAAGTTAGTTTAAATGCTCGAGCTAGCCAATCAAATTACAGTCAGCTGTTGCTTATGAACGCAGTTTACGTGATCTAAGTTTTAACTGGCCGTAAATTGCCTTAACATTTGATTTTGAGCTCGTGGTTACCCCGTGTACTAAGATGAAACTCATCTAACTTGCTGTCTCCACTGGCAAAAGTTGTTATCTTAATAATAATGCTCTTGGCAAGCAATAATTATCAGAGCTTTTATCTTGATAAATATACCCGTTTTCATTTGCGCCAAAACTTCGTGGCGGCAACATTATTGATATTTTAATATAAAAGCAAAAATTTAGCGATTTTCTGTTAAAATATTTGCGAACATTTTCACCAAACTTTATAGTAAAACTTAAAGAAGAGTGCAGCCACGTGAAGTGCACCACGTAAATTTTGCCAAGTCAAGGACTTTTTAAAAAAGTATATCATTTTAAAGTACTTATACATATATATTGGGATAATAACATTTTGAAAAAAAAACCTTATATATTTCCAAGTTATTGACAGTTATATTTTGAAGTTGTATGACAAATTTAAAATTTATTTCTTCTAAAGTATAATAGCTAGCGATACGAAATATGACGCCCTTGTAAATAAATTTTTGCACTAAATACATCATATAAAACAACAATGTCAAATTGTTATAAATATTTTTGTTTGTAATAATTAGATTGTTTGACAATTTTATTATGTGTTATACATATGGTGACCATCCGTACTTTATTTCAAAAGACAGTCTTTTTTCAGGGAACTGTCCGTTGACTTTATTTATTTTTATAAAAATCTATTTTGTCCTGTATTTAATAACTTGATCTTTAAAAGTACTTTTTTGATAACACGACATTAATCAATGCATTTCATATGTATTTACGTGTACTAGTGTTCGCCCAGCGGCTGAAATTCAACCTCTAAAATTAAGGAGAGTGGAGATGGGCTGACCTGAGCCGAGTTGAGCATAGTTGAGTTAGTTGACGTCAATTGGCTGAAATGCGTTGAACAACATATCAGTATATAACAGAACATAACTCAACACAACACAACACAACACAACACAACACAACACAACACAACACAACACAACACAACACAACACAACACAACACAATACAACACAACACAACACAACACAACACAACACAATTGTGCATATTATGCAGACCGTATTTGCGCTCCTTTACGGAGTAACTGTATTAGACGTCACAAGGCTCCGCGGTTACCTTGCCTTGCCCCGTCCATCGCATTTCTTGGAGGGCGGTGATGTCAACCTTAGTCTTCTAGAGGACATCAACCGGCTGGGCAGAGGCACCTTCCCCATTAAGGGTCCGGATATTCCAGGTGCATACCCTCAAATAATAATCTAGTATACGTTTGTAGTTTTTTTTTTTTTCTTTGGACGTTGTGGTCAGCGTTGCCAGAAATTTTTGGACGAACCGGCTAAATTGGCAAATAAAACCGGCTGAAAACGGCTAAAATATTTCAACTAAATTTCACATGATTTATTTAAATAAATCACGAGTAAAAAGACTATTTCTTGGAGAGAAGTTACAAATGCGAGCCGGAAAAAATTTGCAATTAGGAAAAACATATGATTGTGGCAAAGGGTTTGATTTTTTGTCGACGATAATTTGAATAAACAAGTTCGTTAAATTTAAAAATTTACAAACTGGAACGATTTTAAAATGAAAAGTGTAAGTTAATACTTGTTTTCTTAATTAATTTAGTTAATTCCAATGATTTGAAAGGTACTCGGGAAA
>NW_023458560.1:2343849-2346766 GCF_013731165.1 Rhagoletis pomonella | reverse complement strand
AGTCTCACTTGTGCAATTTATACTTTGAGAAAGAAAATTATATACCTTTGTGTTAGAAGTATGTATGAAAATATTTGATATTGAAAATAAATTTATTCTCTGAATATTTTCCTAAACTATGCGGTCAAAATTATTTTATGTGTTTTTCTACTCATTAATATATGAAATTAATCATAATTAGCGATTTATAGGAAAAAAATTACTAATTAACTTATCTTAGGATCATTTTCGTGAAATATTTAGAACGGAATTAGTTTTTCTATAACATATTTAGGCCGACGAGTTCGGATATGCACTGTGGTTTTGACTGCGATTATAATATTATTTCATTGACCGAAATATGGCTCGAACCTCATATTTTTAATTCCGAAATTCTTCTAAATGAATATCAAATGTACAGGAGCGACTTCGAGGTCAAAATCGGCGGTGGTGTCTTTTTGCGGTGCACTCGTCGATACCGAATTTAAATGTGTACATGTACAGGCTGGTAAGAGTTATGTTTATTTAACTCTTTGCTACATCCCTCCTAATTCTGCCATATAAGTATATACATAGCTAGTATCTTTACTTGAGTCCGTAAATGCAATGCTTACGCCTTCTGACTCGTATGATTGTTTTGGGTGATTTTAACCTACCACACGACAATGTATTTCTGGAGGAAATGGCTGAATTTTGCCTAAGACAAATAAATATTTGTCCAAATAAGTTTGGAAATGTCTTGGATCTCGTTTACGTTGACGATGTTCCGAAGTTCCTCTATTAATCGGTATGATCCCTAGTTTTGCCAGAGGATGCATACCATCCCGCTCTTGAGTTAAGCTACGAAATCACTAATGCAATACATAATAATAAGTTGTATAGTTCAAGTACTAGATATGTTTTTGCGAAAGCTAATTTAAGACAAATTAACAAAGAACTTTCTAAGTTATCTTAGACAATATATATAGATGACGTGGAGCGTAGCGTTGAGCACTTTAATGATACTGTTTTCAATTTGTTCCGAAAGTATGTACCAAAAGGTAATATTGTTCATGAAGAGCCAACACAATTATGGTTCACCAAAGAGCTTAAAAAATTGAAAAACAAAAAGTCCCATTTTTTTAAACTGTATAATAGAACGGGTTTCCACAGTGATTACATATGTAAAGTACTCGGTTTTGAGGCATGGCTACTTTGCATTGAATAAGAAATGTTATAAGCCATATTTATGTAAAATTAAAACGAATTTAATTAACAATCCTAAATCATTTTATGGTTTCGTAAATTTAAAGTGTAAGGCACATGGATTTCCGTCCGTTATGCACTATCGCAGTGTCTAGCGACAGCCAACTCATTGCCAACACGTTTGCTCAGTTCTTTAGGTCCAATCATTCGGTAGACTCCTCTACGAGTGGAGACTATCCGTATGAGCTTTGTACGATTAACTCAGCTTTTATTCCAGTAATTTCTTCCGATGAAGTTTTACACTATTTAAAAACCTTAAAAGTGTCATTTAGGCCTGGACCTGAACATATTCCGACCTGTTTCCTTAAAAACTGCGCTGAGAATATCTGTGAGCCTTTAACAACTCTATTCAACTTGCCACTAAAACATGGTGTTTTCCGTCAGTTTGGAAGGAATCTTTCATAATAACACTTAACAAAGACGGCAGCAGGTCTTCTATAGAAAACTATCGAGGCATAGCGAAGCTCTCCGCTATCCCCAAATTATTCGAAGCAATTATTGTTAATCAGCTGACATATTCTATACCTTCTTCAAATTCGCAATCTCAACACGGGTTTTCTAAAGGAAAATCTATTATCACTCATTTATTGGAGTTTACAACTTATGTCTCAAACGGTTTTAGAGAAAATGCTCATACCGACGTAATATACACCGATTTCAGTAAAGGTTTTGACAAAGTATGTCACTCGTTACTCATCCGTAAACTCACCCTAATCGGCTTTCAGCCCAGTCTTCTTCAATGGATCTCTTCTTACCTCTCCGCTAGAACACAAAGAGTTATTTTTAAAAATTGTTCTTCCAACATCATCAAAGTTTCTTCAGGAGTTCCTCAGGGAAGCCACCTCGTTCCGATTCTGGTCCTGATATTCATTAATGATATAATCAAATATTCTAAAATTTTAATGTATCCAAATGATGTGAAACTTTTTAAAACATTGTCCTCTATCGAAGAAAGGTCTTTGTTACAAGCGGATCTGAGCAACGTGGTTAGTTGGTGTAATGCAAATGATATGCCACTTACAGGTCTATTCTGCGCTGGTAATAAAAAGTTTGTAACCGGTAAATAAAGTTCCTGTCAATTTTTAAACCCTTTTCGCATTCTGTGTACTCTTGTAGCCGGTAAATTTTGTTACCATCTCGTAAGCTGGTAACAAAGTATTGCCCTGTGAAATATGCAATGCCAGAATTTCACAATTCTTCATAGCTGAATCGCTGAATATTTTTACTGCATTACCAACGTTCCTAGAATCGCGGTGACAAGAACTGGTAACATCTAAAGCTAATAAATTTGCCTACACTCGCAAGTCGTATACTATTTATCGTAAAATTAATGACAGGCCCTTCTGGCTGCGGTAAATTTTAATGCTCCCTCTCGAGTTTCAAGACAGTTTCGACCTCTATTTTTGAAGCCATGCAACACTATTCTTGAACTAAACGAATCATTCCGTGGTTTATGTCAAGATTTTAAGTCTCATTCCAGCACGTTTGACATATCGGACTCGATTTTTTCTATAAAGAAAACTATTATTTCAATAATTGAAATACTATCTTTAGCATATCCAGTCAGCTGATGAATTTGATTCTGTAGCTGAATAGTTTTAGATCTCTACACTTAACAAACTCCTGTTTCCACGACTCGGCACCACAAAAAAAAAAGATCCGTACGTCATGCGGACTACGCCCCTCGTGTCGG
>NW_023458560.1:2339771-2343749 GCF_013731165.1 Rhagoletis pomonella | reverse complement strand
CATTTATAAGTTTAAGTTATTTATAAACATTCGCTCTCAAAACTTATTAAAGGTTTGTTTGAAAAAACTTTTAATAAGCTTAATATTAAAAATGCTTATTTAACGCTTATTATAGCAAATTTACTTTAAGTTATTTTTAAAAACATTTACTGAAATGCTTGTTGGGTATATTCGATAAAACAAATACATACATACTATATATGTATTTTATTTTGTGTTTTACCTGTATTGCTCCACCATCACTCACACCAAACAAACTCGCAATTTTGCTAACCGTGGCTCCCTCACCACTCGAACCCAATCGGTATAAAACAATTAGAAGTTGCATTTCTAAGGGAAATTGCTTACAAGACCGCGGACAGTTAAACACAACATCGTCCTTAATTAAGTCAATAATGGCTTTAAATGTTGACCGGCTGACACGCGCAATTCGGATGAATCTCTTTTCATCCAAGTTTGGCAAACACGTCTTGTATAAAATGCTGGGACTTAGAGACAGAATGATGGACAAAGGAAACACTATACCTAAACTCCTCAAATGCGGCCATTGCCAGAGTAAACTCTTCCCAAACCTCGTCTTCTTTCTTTCGTTGATTTTCTGCAATGGAAGTGCAGGATTAGAAAATCCACAATAGAAACGAAAACACAAATGCTACCATCATTTTCTCCAAATATCGCCAGCATAAGCAAGTCATTTATAAAAATTTCTTTATAAAGACTTTTCAGTTTTGATTTTTCACTTAATTTCGGCATTTTTATTATTTTTTATAATTTTTTGACAACACGACAGCTGATTTATAAAGTTTACACAATTATTTTCCCAGGGGCGTTCATATAACTGTGTGTGTAAACATACAAAAATATACGATTGATAAATTTATACGCTTAGATGAATCCCCTTATTAATTTATTTTGTCACACCGTGTAATAAATAAACAAGTAAAGAAGTAAAAGTTCGGGCGAAACCGAAATTCATATACCCGGCGCAGGTATCAAATATCGTCGCCTCAACTTTCTCTGAACCACCTTTGCATGGTAAGTAGGGGTGTTTACTAGTTTTCAAACGTTTTCGATAATATGCAAAGTTAGACTTAATGATATAATTGAGCCAAGTTACGCACAAATCGATAAAGTGGTTACCGAAATACACCTTTGTAAACATAAAGTGGGCGGTGACACGCCCAATTCCTCAAAGTCTATAGCAGTCTTATTTATTGTTCGGGGATTGTTGTAACTATTAACTTGGAATAAATTAGCGTCCTGTTATGAAATATCGAAGTTTTCGTATTGCTGAAATTCACCGTTATTCCGGAGATGGGTGTAACTTTAGTCCGATTTGAATAATTTTCAACAAATTGCTTTTCCGTACCAAGGTTATTAAGTGCACTGAGTTTGGTAGAAATTGATAAATCGGTTACCGAGATACACATTTGTGGTCATAAGTGGGCGGTGCCACGCCCATTATCCAAAAATTTATAATATACTAATTTTCTGTTCTTGCAATCATCGATTCTAAGTGAATTAGCTCCAGTAGTTACCGATTTATTGCAGTTGTCGTGTTTCTGTAAATTACCGTTATATGGCAGGTGGGCGTGGTTATTTCTTGATTTCAAAGGTTTTCAACAGATTATTTAGTTAGACCCTACCCAAGGCTTAAGGATAAGGATTGGTGAGAAGGCGGGGTCACGCCCATTTTCCAAAAATTTATAATAATATTATTTTTACCACAATTCTACTTCACGTACTAAATTTCAACAATTTACATCCAATATTTACTGAAATATACGAGTTTTTGTTTTTTTAGAAAATACTGTTATATGGGAAGTGGACGTGGTTACAGTCCGATTTCGCCCATTTTCAATACCTACCTTGGACAAAGGGAAACCTACGTACTAAATTTCGTTGAGGTATCTCAGTTTTTGCTGGAGTTATCGTGTACACATGACTGACATGGCTTAATCGATTTCTCTTTTCATTCTGAGCATTTATGTATAGATTTGTCTATATCTATATCGATTCGTTTTGGCTGTTACAAACAACCGTTATGCGAACAAAGTTAATATATCCTTGTGCACAAGTGCGCTAGGGTATAAAAAAATTCGATGTACGCTTAGAAGCCATAAACCTAAAGACAAAGTAATAAACAATTGAACTATAAATTGATCTCTTAGTTGACCGTTCAAGCCATTTTCCCTCATTGTCGACTGCAGCCAGGTTTTTACCCTTCTTAATGGAAGTGCTTTGAAGTTAGCGAGAATAACTTGAAACAGAACCTGATGATCCACAAATCCACTTTTTAAATCAATTTACTAATTATTTTGATGGCATTAAGTCTATAATTTTTTCTATAGTATATCCATAGGAAAAAACTTGAAAGATAGGGGGGCCGAAATTATTAAGCTAGCATTTCCTGGTACTACTTTTGAATATATAAAGTAGGATATATAGGAATTTCAGTGCATTTAAAGTTTCTGGGGCGTCGGGGGCAATATTAAAATTATAGCCTTTATAGGGTTAATTACAGTTACTAACACAATAAACTATAAATTTAGACTATCTTTGGATCTGAATATATTTGTATACGGATATTTCTCGTGGAGATTTTGAAATTTTTTTTAACCGCTTAAGTTTATTCCGTCATTTTAAAATACAGGTAGTTTATATGTAAGTCTGTATATCATAAAATACACTAAGTATAATATACTCTATGGCCTTCAAATAGTTACACAGAATAAAAAAAAAAATACCAATCGAGCCTTGGTTTCACACTTTCCTTGAAAAGGCGAGCAAATGCTTTTGTGTACAAATACCCTTTTTGCCTGAAGTTCTAGGAGTATGTTGAGAGCTTGTAAAAACTCTCCACCTACCCTTTGTTTATTTACCACTAATAATAGCTTAAACTGGCTACACACGACGAACATCTGCGCGCACATATGCGCCAACATGCTCGCTGTCGTTTGCTACAGACGGCGAGCGGCTCATAAGTGATTTTGTACTCAAAGCGTAAACATGGAAAGGAAAGACGCGGATGATGCAATTGCAATGCCTTTAACTTAACTTTTTATACCCGAGCGCACTTGTGCACAAGGGTATTATAACTTTGTGCACATAACGGTTGTTTGTAACAGGCAAAACGAATCGAGATAGATATAGACAAATGTATACATAAATGATCAGAATGAAAAGAGAAATCGATTAAGCGGTGACTGTCTGTCCGTCCCTCCGTCCGTCCGTCTGTGCACATGATAACTCGAGTAAAAATTGAGATATCCTAACGAAACTTGGTACGTGCACTTCTTTCGGGTATTGAAAATGGGCAAAATCGGACAATAACCACGCCTACCTCCCATATAACGGTAATTTTCCGAAATACGAAAACTGCGATATTTTAGTAACTACTGAAGATTATTCACTCAAAATTGATATTTACAATAATTTTTAGACGAAAAATAAGAATATTATACATTTTTGGAAAATGGGCGTAGCCACGCCCACTTATGGATACATGTGTATATCTTGATAACCGCCGCACAAATTTCTTCCAAACTTGGCACAGTTGTTAGCCTTGCTACAGCATACCAAATGGCCGAAAATTTTTAAAATCGGACAATAACCACGCCTACCTCCCATATAACGGTAATTTGGAGAAATATGAATTCTTCGATAAATCAACAAATATGAAAGCTAATTTACTCAAAATTTATGCTTGCAACAATTCTTTACCAAGAAATACGTTTATGATAAAATTTTGGAAAATGGGTGTGGCACCGCCAACTTATGATCCCATATATGTATCTCGGTAACCGTTCTACCAATTTGTACCAAACTCGGTATGATTATTGTGCTTGCCCCATAGAAGCAAAACGTTGAAAATTATTGGAATCAGATTCAAATTACGACCACTTTTCATATAACGGCAAATTTCAGAAATGCTTGAAACTTCAATATTTCGAAATTTAAGGACGCTAATTTACTCAA
>NW_023458560.1:2332548-2339671 GCF_013731165.1 Rhagoletis pomonella | reverse complement strand
TCAGTGAATGGGCCCTAGAAAAGTTGGCAGAAAATCCGCTTTTTTATCGACAAATTTTGTTCAGCGATGAGGCTCATTTCTGGTTGAATGGCTTCGTAAATAAGCAAAATTGCCGCATTTGGAGTGAAGAGCAACCAGAAGCCGTTCAAGAACTGCCCATGCATCCCGAAAAATGCACTGTTTGGTGTGGTTTGTACGCTGGTGGAATCATTGGACCGTATTTTTTCAAAGATGCTGTTGGACGCAACGTTACGGTGAATGGCGATCGCTATCGTTCGATGCTAACAAACTTTTTGTTGCCAAAAATGGAAGAACTGAACTTGGTTGACATGTGGTTTCAACAAGATGGCGCTACATGCCACACAGCTCGCGATTCTATGGCCATTTTGAGGGAAAACTTCGGAGAACAATTCATCTCAAGAAATGGACCGGTAAGTTGGCCACCAAGATCATGCGATTTGACGCCTTTAGACTATTTTTTGTGGGGCTACGTCAAGTCTAAAGTCTACAGAAATAAGCCAGCAACTATTCCAGCTTTGGAAGACAACATTTCCGAAGAAATTCGGGCTATTCCGGCCGAAATGCTCGAAAAAGTTGCCCAAAATTGGACTTTCCGAATGGACCACCTAAGACGCAGCCGCGGTCAACATTTAAATGAAATTATCTTCAAAAAGTAAATGTCATGGACCAATCTAACGTTTCAAATAAAGAACCGATGAGATTTTGCAAATTTTATGCGTTTTTTTTAAAAAAAAAGGTATCAAGCTCTTAAAAAATCACCCGTTACATATACTTATAGTAATTTAGCCTCATTTATCAAAAATTCAATTAAATAACATGGCTTGGATGCATTTATCCGCCGATGTGCACACTTCAAGCATCAACACAAAATGAGGTTGTTGTTTTTGTTTCCAATGCGATGCTCGCAAACCACGCTACAAACGACGAGCATGCTCGCTGAAAATCAAAATTTTTTGATTTTTGGCGATCATGCTCGCAAACCGCCCTACAAACGACGAACATGACCCGCAAGCCGCGCATGTGCGCGGATATGTTCGTCGTGTGTAGCCACTGTTAGTACATGCTCAAGGCATATTAAGGAAAACAGACAGACGGTGATTTTGAAGGCGTTGAAGGTAGGATAAGTTTGCTAACTACTAGAATTCTAACGAAAAGGAGAAAATAAATCTTTTCAGATTCTTCGAAACCTTCAAAGGTATGTGCAAACATTAAATGACATTCCTACTGAGTATAAAGTATCGCCACACTAGTCCCAAATAGAAATTATTAAATTAGGGCCGAGGTTCCAAGAATCGATCTGATGCTTTTTCTGTGGACTTTTATTATAAGCAATTTTGTAAAATATAGCATACTTTTTAAGAAAAAAATATAAGTCTGCGATTGAAAAGATACAGGAACTTAATAAAAATTTTAACTGCAATAGCAAAATTAAAGGCATTAGAGAGTCTTTAACCGAGTTAATTACAACTAAGAACACAATAAATTATAAATTTAGACTAGCTATGCAACTGGATCCGGTAGAGATTCATTTTCGATTTCACGCAGGTCGTATGGAAATTGGTCTTCTTTGAGCATTTCCACTGCTTCTGGAAACATCTCTTGACTTTTCACTTTACAAAATTTTGGTTTTATGTGCGTTATATAGGGATCTAAACTTATCAAAAAGTTGTGCACAATATCTTCGTTGGTTTGTATTCGGCAAATCTTTCGCGAATGTCTTTCCCTGACCGGTCGAAAATCTTTATTTCGTGCTTCAGCAGCTTCTTCCGACAGCATTCCAATTGGTATAAAGGAGTAATGTTGGCAAATATCTGCACCATGCACTAATAGCTTATGAACACTAGCAGACATGTGGTACCAAGGGTACAAGCTGACATATAGCTTGTAAAATTACAGCAAATCGCTTTATTAAGCGACTGTCTACACCCGTAATCTGTGCAAACTTCTCGTAATCTCGGAGGAACCACCTGGCTGCGTTGCCGTCATTAGTTGTACCGAGGCCTTGCTTTACAATATCTATCAGTTATTCCGTGACAGTAAATAACTCTTTCTGGGTCATGTGTTTTTTGCATTTGGGATTATGAGTGGTAAATAAACAAAGGATAGGTAGATAGGATACAAGATCTCAACATACTCCAAGCACTTCCCGCAAAAAGGGTACTTTCACACAGAAGCATTCGGTCGCCTTTTAAAGGAAATTGTGAAACCAAGGCTCGATTGGTATTTTTGTTTATTCTGTGTAACTATTTGAAGGCCATAGAATATATTATACTTAATGTATTTTATGATATACCGACTTACATATAAACCACCTGTATTTTAAAATGCATACATATGTGTCTGACGGAATAAACTGAAGCGGTTAAAAAAAAACTAGTAATAATCCCCGAAATCGGGGTGCTCCGTGGTCTAAAAAATCTGCATATTTCTTTATTCTAAAAACCGCATGCATTGCTTTTGGTTGTTCACTTTAACTTGGCATTTGGAAAGATCGTACTCTACTCAATACGCCATGCGTTAAGCATGACCTTGATACTTATTTATTGTTTTTGCGAACGCTATAATAATTTTGAATTTGCGACGTTTAAATACAAAAGCAAGTGTTGATTCGCTGGGCTGTTAATTTATATGGGATAGTATAATTCGAATCACATGTTTAAAGTCCATTAACTAACCCTTTATATGTACTTATTTGTATTGTGGCATCCAAACAATTACATTGTGATTCTTTAACTATTAGCCGAGACCATTAACCAACCCTTCATATGTACATATATTTTGGTGGTGGATTAGCATCACAACTGCTCTAACTTTTAGTATCAAGTCATGAGGTGTAACTCCCCTACTTTTAGTATCAAGTCATGAGGTGTAACTCCCCTACTTCTACTTGCTCCTGTGGATATTCAGAAACGACAGTAGATATCGACGGCATATCTACTCCGGACAACATATTAACCATTTCGAAATGGATCGATCCTTCACGTGGTTTTGATTAATTACACCAGGCTGAGGTTCAAATACCCAATCGGCTAAATCTCGCAAAATAATTTCGTGTGGCACTAATACCCAATCGGCTAAATCTCGCAAAATAATTTCGTGTGGCACTAAGCTTAAACTGAAATAACCAGATTCTCTGAAACGCATATTTATCGAGAGTTTAAAATACTTTACTGTTCCCTCAGTTCGCCCGCCAGGATTTTTTTAAGTTTTCCAGCACTTTAAAACTATATAAAATTGAAAATAAGGAAATGAAATTGTTCAAAATTGGTGAAAATGAGAATGCGTGTGAGATTCAGATTTACATTTTAAAATTGCTCAATCTAAAATTTTAAAAAACCTTCTGTGCAAATATGTACACCGAATGATTCTTAAATCTGAAATGGTTGTGCAAAGTTTCAGATCCAGAACCTTAATTCGAAAGTAAATTGTCTCTGTACGGTTATATATAGATACATATATAGATTCATAATACAAATAATATTTGCCTCAGAAAAAAACATCGAAATAAACCATGTAAGATTTATATGGGTATCACGGTTGTAATTTCCAATTTATTTTTCGGACCAAAAAATGGAGCAAATGGTAAAAAATTGACCAATTTTTATTACATCGGGAAATTGAGTGGAGTTGATTCCTCTTTATCAAGAAAATATGCCAATTCCGTTTTTATATCGACTTTTTTTATATAACATCCTTAGTGCATTAAAATTGTATATTATTAACATTATACTATTTAAAGTTTTAAATTATAATTTGTTTCTTAAATTCGATTTTACTAATGCTAAATCAAAAAATTTGCGCTCAGCTGCTGCGGAACTGTGAGGTAGATTAAAAATGTTATGAACTAAATCACACAATTCTCCAAATGCCGCTTCACCCACTCTATCTATAATCAAACTTACTTAATCCCAAAAACGGTCTATATTGGTACATTTTGTGAAGTTACCTTCACTCAGCCTCAATTTGCGAAATTTAAATCATTTTTACCAATGCAGGAAATTGGTCGAGTAGCGGCAAAATTGATACATCAGTATCAGAAAGAACTTTATGTGGTGTAATAATTTCAAGATGTTTAATATCTTTTCGATTGAAATCGAATATTATTTTCATGTGCCAAATGCTATGATTTAAGTTTTGCTACCTTTCCATATTTTTGCCAGACACTTTCATATTGGTCACCGAGTAATTGCCAATCGGTGGCCGTGGTGAGGTGTGGCCGTATCGTCACTTTTACTGACGGTGACGATATTCAACATGGGGTGGAATATTCATCGATTAAATAGAAAAAATTGAAAACGCGAAACCATTGCATGAAGTGAAAGGGTGATAATAACCCTGACCAAAGGCTTGTGAAATGGACCATTTTTAAAAAGATTGGACCAATGGACCAAACGAAAAGAAATGGACCAAATTTGGACCAAAACGGCAACCGTGATGGGTATCTGTACAGAGGCAAAAGCAACATTTTTGTTTTGCAGATCTTCAGCTGTATCACATTCGCACGAACATAGCAATGCTTCGCTCGATATGAAAACAAAACAGGGACGAAAACGAATAAATGGAACACAACAATGCTCAAATCAAAATAAAGCGCACAGCTCTGCAGCGATGTTGTTATTGATACTGAGAATGAAGCTGAAATTAGTCGATAACGCAGAACGTATAGTTAAACGCAGTCTGTATACGCAGAATTTTGTCGATTACTGGACCCCTCAGTGTTGCTTACTACACTGTTGCCACTCTTCAATGCCTTTTCATAAACTTACCCTTTCAACCACAATTTTTCGTGCTATAATAGATTGTAGCTAAATATAAACTGCTTAGTTTTCAACAAAAACCTTATTTAATAGTAAATTTCAAATATTTTAAACATATTTTGAATAGGAACTTATAACTTTTTTACCATCTGCAAAACTGACGAAGTGGCAACCATCTAAAGAAGGAGAAATCAGCTGACACGGAAAGATCTTAATTCCGCAGATTTCTGCGCTACGGGCTACAACTACAGAAAAATTCTGCGGTGTTGAGTTTTCATTTACATGGCGCTTTGGTAAGACAGATCGTGTCAGCTGACTCGGGTTTACGTACCGGTAGGTTTACGTTCTTGACTAATTTCAGCTTGAATGTATAGATATGCAACAACATTGGGTATGTACATATGTACAGATAGGGTTCGAACGATACTATCGATATTGAGTAAGCATCGATTCTGAGGGTATAAAAATGAGTACTTTAATACTCTATACCTTATTTGGTGAGTTTACTCGATGCTTTGCAAAGTACTTGTAGTATCGAAAACTTTTTAAAAAACACACTTTTTAAATTTTTTCTTCCATTGGCAACCCAATTTTCTTTGCTGATATGGATTACTATCATTCAATTTTGTCCATCACTTAAAATAAACTGAAATTTCGTGTAGTCTATTGCATAACATAAACCAAAATGTTTACAAAAATTCTTAATAAAATTTGAAATTCGTGAAAGTATATATATATATGTATATATGTATGTACATTTAACGTTAAAATTACTTCTAACGTGAAAGTAAGTTCTGCAATGAAATAAAAATCCAAATATTTTAAATTTCTATTGTTTTAATTTCAGGAAATAACTAGATATACGATTGAAGAATAAAATAATTTTAGTATCCCAAAAAACGTTTTTTAATGAGTCCGATACTGAGTAGTATCGATACTTTTTCCCTGATACTTTTAGAGTATCGATACCATGAGCTCGATGCCAGAATGAGTACTCAGTATCGATACCAAAATCTGAAATTTCGAACCCTATGTACAGAGCCAAAGGGAACATTTTCTTTGCAGATCTTCCGCTGTATCGCTGCCTACATGCACACGAACGTAGCAATGCTGTGAACGATATGAAACAAAATCAGAAACGGAAGCGAATAAATGGAACCATTTTACAACGCTTTTATCAACTTGCAATGTTGTGTTCCAGAAACTTTCAATGTTGTGGATCCAGAAACTTTCAATGTTGTGTTCCGACACCAAAGCAAAGCTTTGAAAAGCTCCTATAAAAAAGCATAGTGAATAGGGCGAGGTAGATGACATCTAGATGTCGCCCTATGTACTACGTTTGCTACACCGGAAATAGACACGCCATTTCTTTAAATAAAATTAGTTTGACTATTGTCAACTAAATCGAATGCTTTGTAAGTGAAGTGACTTGTGGACCACTTGAGGTATAGGTGGACAAGTTGGTAACCACTTTGGGACCAGTTGGTAACTAGTTCGTGGGACCAGTTGGTAATCAGTCGGAGACCAGTCCGGGAACCAGTTGGAACCAGTTTGGGACTAGTCCGAAACTACTTACCTTCGGACCAGTTAAGGACCAGTTGGTCTTTTTAAGCTCCTGTGGCCGTTTTAAGGGTAATTCTTGGGCTCCTGCACTGCCGCTCGGGGTTTCTGCCTTCTACGGTGGTAATTTTGGGCCGGGTTGCCTGTTTTGGCGGATTGTTGTACTGTGTGCCGCGTATTACGTGTGCCGGGTACCACTTTCTCGAGCGAATTGCTCTGGGGAACCTGTTGTGTGAGTTGCTGGCTTTTTGGCTAGACTTTGAGGAGGGTTTATACACGCATATCGGCGGAAATAGACGACACGCCATTTCTTTAAATAAAATTAATTGGTGCTCGTTTGTATGTACATACATATGTAAATGCATGTGTGTGCACCTTTCTATTAATATCGTTGAATTATTTTAATATCTATTGCAAACTTTTATTCAGACAGGACTAAAAAGTAGATAATAAATAATATAAAAAAAACTTTTTAATATACAACGCTTTTATAAATGGACTAAAAAGTAGAAAATAATATTTCTCAGTCCCATAGAATTTGTTTTGATAACTTTTGATTTTGAAATTTTAGCAAAAGTCATTATAAACAATCTATGAAATTGAAAATGAAAAGCGTGGGGCGCATGTAATACACTTGAATTGATATGAAAAGTAATATATGAATGTATGAATGTGGGTATATGAATAACGACCGCTCAAAATCGATTTCAAAGTTCTACTTTCGCTGTAGAAATTTTAGGTCTACGTTATGTAGTTTGACTATTGTCAATTAAATCGAATGCTTT
>NW_023458560.1:2330633-2332448 GCF_013731165.1 Rhagoletis pomonella | reverse complement strand
GTGAGTTGCTGGCTTTTTGGCTAGACTTTGAGGAGGGTTTATACACGCATATCGGCGGAAATAGACGACACGCCATTTCTTTAAATAAAATTAATTGGTGCTCGTTTGTATGTACATACATATGTAAATGCATGTGTGTGCACCTTTCTATTAATATCGTTGAATTATTTTAATATCTATTGCAAACTTTTATTCAGACAGGACTAAAAAGTAGATAATAAATAATATAAAAAAAACTTTTTAATATACAACGCTTTTATAAATGGACTAAAAAGTAGAAAATAATATTTCTCAGTCCCATAGAATTTGTTTTGATAACTTTTGATTTTGAAATTTTAGCAAAAGTCATTATAAACAATCTATGAAATTGAAAATGAAAAGCGTGGGGCGCATGTAATACACTTGAATTGATATGAAAAGTAATATATGAATGTATGAATGTGGGTATATGAATAACGACCGCTCAAAATCGATTTCAAAGTTCTACTTTCGCTGTAGAAATTTTAGGTCTACGTTATGTAGTTTGACTATTGTCAATTAAATCGAATGCTTTGTATTGCATGCGCTCCACGTTTTTCATTTTCAATTTCATAGATTGTTTATAATGACTTTTGCTAAAATTTCAAAATCAAAAGTTATCAAAACAAATTCTATGGGACTGAGAAATATTATTTTCTACTTTTTAGTCCATTTATAAAAGCGTTGTATATTAAAAAGTTTTTTTTTATATTATTTATTTCATTCTCTTATGCCCCGCTGAGACGCTGCTTATCGAAATGAACGTAGCAATGCTTTGCTCAACGTAAAAATTTTAAAATCTTTCGACGCAAATATTTCGAAAATGGTTCAGTGAATCTTAAATCTGAAAAGTGTGTGCAAAGTTTCAGATCGAGCACTTTAATTTGATGTATAATTTGTCTCTGTACGACTTGTAGATTGCTGGGAATAAGCGCCTTGTTTCAGAATAATATATAGAATTTCGAAATCTCCACGAGAAATATCCGTATACAAAGTAAAACGAATCTCCACCGGATTCAGATCCAAAAATTGTCTAAATTTGTAGTTTATTGTGTTATTAACTGTAATTAACCCTTGCCTATAATTTTAATATTGCAGTAAATTTTTTTTTTAAGTGTCTGTCGCAGACTTATATAAAGGTTTCTACAGAGAAATTGTGGGCAGTAATACCCTCTACAATGTGCCATAAGCCGCATTTCGGATCCGTGGTAAGTGTGCTTTAAAATTCTAAAGATGGGGTTTTCTCCATATAAACAAAATAATAATTCTTTTTTTTTTTAAAAAGTAGGCCATATTTTACAAAATTGTTTATAATAAAAGTTATTTCTAATTGCGCAAGCTGTCCACAGAAAAAAAATCAGATCGATTCGTTGAATTTTGACCCTAATTCCCTAATTTCTTGATTTGGGACCAGTGTGCAGCGCCACCTTTGTTCGCTGCATCTTGATAGAAATCTATAATTTGTTGTGATTTTTTTTTAAATTTGACTATATGTTTTAAGTACTTTAGAAATATTAAAATTGAAGCTTATTTTATGAAAATTTTTATATATGAAATTTTACACAATTTTGTTTCTCCAAATGGAAAGTCTCTGAAAATGCAGCAATAAAATTGATGTCGTTTGTTACATATTAGGGGTATTCTCGAAGTCTTGTGAGTAGCACGGATTGTATGAAATGCAAAAATACTAAATAAGAGTATGGGTGCCTCCCATTGCAAAATGAAAGCATGCATAGGTACAAGATACAGCAAAAAAATGTAGTGAGCAAACTGCGAGGAATGAGAGAAATATGTAGC
>NW_023458560.1:2329432-2330533 GCF_013731165.1 Rhagoletis pomonella | reverse complement strand
AAAAAAATGTAGTGAGCAAACTGCGAGGAATGAGAGAAATATGTAGCAATTGCAACAACAAAACAATTAGCACAGGGTCGCATTTATCTTGCTATGCTTTTTTTTTGCAAAATATATATGTACCTGGGTTTCGACGTTGCATATTTTGCCGCGATAGGAAATGTTGTTTCCCATGTATTTTGTTGTGTGTTTTCAGGTTATGCAATCCGTGCATCCGTGCTACGTGCAACGAGAACACCCCTAATGTGTATACAATTTTACCTACACTCTTTTCTAATATTAGGTTTGTTTATAGTTACCATTTTCAGGCTAGTCTTGGGAAAATGAGCGTAAGTGCTAAATTATGGCCAAGAGAGTTACGGAAAGGCTCTAAACGTCAAATCGCACAAAACTATAAATTTACGATTTGGCAGCAAACACAATATCGTTATTAACTAAAATTTGAATGTGTAAATTTTTTCCTCTTCTTCTGGCAGTTTGACAGTTTTTACAACTCGCCCGGAAAAATAGTGCGGCCGACTTCGGGCAAGTAAGAAGCAAATATTATTCGTTCAAAGTGGCTCTTAACAGCCCGATAACCAACCAAATAAGCACTAATTGGGCACCTGCCGGCGAGCAAAAGGACAGGCTTATTCTTCGTGTTGGTTTCAAGAATGGAAAAGTTGGCAACCGTAATTTGAACCCAAATAAAATCTTGCACCGTTTAAAGATGAAATAAAAAAACTTCTTTAAAATGTGCCTTTTGTCGCTTACGATAACATCGAAAATAGGGCTCGATATATTATAAGTGGGCGGTATTGATTAATTTCTTAGCCCCAGTGCTCAAAAAACCCGTACGTCACATACTAGAACTGCTGCTTTTAAATCGATTAAATCGAAGATAAATTAATCCAGCACTTCCGATTAGATTTTCTGTAGATTTTTTAGTTTCGATCCGATCCCCAAATTGGAGCAAATGATATTGAAAACAATCAAAGCATATAAATGAGCGGCAGTTTATTAGTTAATATTTTCTAGAAATATTTCGGGTATGGAGTTTTTTAGTCCATTCAATTTTAGTATGAACATTTTGTCGAGCGTACTTTGTATGGAAGAAAATGC
>NW_023458560.1:2322944-2329422 GCF_013731165.1 Rhagoletis pomonella | reverse complement strand
AAAAACCGGTTCCCTATTTCCAAATTGACAAAAACCCGGATAAACGGGTTTTATTTCACATATTTTCTCTACCGTAACACCTACTGTTAGTAAAAAATCGTGACCAAAATTACAATATAACTGCCAAAAATAGATATATGTACATTGTAGAAACATAGCTTTAATTTAGAAATTCAATTACAAGTAAAATAGATGAAATGAGTGAACAATTCACACTTATACTAGGTTTACATATAAGTAGACTATCCTCATTTTCGAGCTTCCCTAGTCTGTAATGAGAAATAGAGATTAGCCATACAAAATTCGATCCTCGTTAATCTGTAACTACAAAACAATCTCAGATTAAACCGATAGCATTTCGGTGTCCAACTTAGTTTTATCGACTATTTTTTCGAAGATGGGGAGAAATACCAACTGTAAAAGTAAACGAAAATAAACGCTATCGAGGAAGAGTTTTGTAAAGGTATTTTTTACTAAAACATTATGTTAAAATATATCTAAGTTGCTTTATATAGCAGAAAAAAGTGATCATGGTGGCACAGAGAAGAATAATGACTTTTCATTGAGATTCTAAAATAATAAGCACAACAAATTTTACGGCTAATAATCTGAGATTTGCCTGTGTAAACCGGTTAATTAAGAAACGAGCTTCGATTGAGATTATATTTATATGTAAACATGCTTTTAATGGTCCACCGATCTTAACAAGATTATATCGCCAAAGCAACAGTTCTTTGTCGGGAAAAATTCGAGCATGTAGAACCGACTGTCTTGGGAATGAGAATACCCCATCCGCTGAATCAGACCGACAATACAAATATACTCTAATATAGTCAGGCCATTCATCGAGAAACAATCAATACCTTCGACAACTCCCACCTACAGCTCCAATGTGAGGCTCGGGATACTTTGACATAAGATGCCCAAGCCCACGCACATCGGCCTGCCATTAGATGAGAATGAAGACAACATGCAGTTGATTTCATTCGGTTTTCCAGTATTCAGATATTCAATTACCGGTTTACTTGGTATTCGAAAAATTGCAAATAACGCCTTACAGTTTACTCATGTATGTATGCATGTATTTATGTAAAAATATTATTCACACCCAGAGCGTGGGGAAAAATTATCAAACAAAGGCCGATGAAAGCGTTAAAAAATCCATATTAATTACAGCCTATAATAAATAGATAGGCGTTTACATAATATGTTAGTGTTTGGCCCAACTTCTCCTCCGATTGTGCCATGTTGTCACACAAAAAGGAGGGACCTACAATTTTACGCCGATTCCGAACGGCGATTATTCTTTTATGCGAAGCTGTTTTTCATGGCAGAATACACTCGGAGGTTTGCCATTGCCTGCCCAGGGGTGACCGCTATTGGATAAAAACTTCTTTAGGTTTCATTTTTTGATGTTGGTCGGAAATTAGGCTTGAACCCAGGCCCTGCGAAACGGTAGTACGGCAGTTATAAGTTGTTAAGCGTGTCAAATATAAAATTTTTTAATATACATACATACCATGTTTCTATAAATACACTAAAACGCGCGTCTAATAATATAGAGATGTAACTAAAAATTTACGTTTTTGAAGATTTCATTACGCAATTAATAAGCTTGATAAGTTCAGTCTAGTAGATAACCAAGCTTCCCAAATATGGCGAAGATATGTGTCTTTCCATCTGTCTTTTCGTATACCAACTGTATATCAGTAACACTTCTCTAGAAATTGTGAGTTATTGCGTGAATCTAAGAAAGAAACGTTTTCCAATTTAATTTTAGTTCGCTGAACACGAAAGCAATTCCAAATTTTCCTTTCAAAGAATCGTTTTTGAGATTTTTCCGCAAAACCTGTTTTTGTGTATGAATAAATCATCCAATCAACGTAAAGGACCCACAGTTCGAAAGGTATCGATGTGCCTCTTACAAAAATACATAGCATATGCCTACGGTGGCCATGATTATGGCAGCTGAATACGGAACAAAAAATAATTTTCCTAATTTTTTCCCACAAAAGCCTTGAAACAGCATTTCATTAGCCTTAAACCAAATTTTCGATGTATTCTTAAAATGCATAAACCTAAAGGTACATTTTATAGGAAATTAAATTAACAATTTATTAAAACTAGTAGTAACCTCGAAATACGGGTGAGTACTTAGCTCAAATTTTATTTAAAGAACTTCGCGAAAGACAACAATTAATCTTGTACAGCTAGACACTTGATACCCTAGGATAATTTTTAAGTTCTTAAAAGACATTACTCTACTCTAAGCTTAGTGCAGTGGGCTATAAGAAAACCGTCATCTATAAGGTATAGTCCAACCTTTCACAATATCTTGTATTAGTCTTAATCTGAAACGCAATGAACGTTGAAAATTGGCGCCGTTTTTGGTGAAAAGTATTTAATATCACACTTTCAAACAAAAGCTTTCTTAACCCCAGAAGCCTAATCTATTTAAGAGTAACGTAAAGCCTTAACATACGCCGTAGAGGCTTATGTACTTAAAAGATAACCTGTGAGCTAAATTATATTTAGTGCTGCCATATTTTTTTAAGAATATTGAAGTTGTGAGTTTGACTAATAATAAAACATAGTTGAATAAAAACTATAACCACATTTATTTAAAACAACAAAATAAAAAGTAAACTTTGTGTTAAAATTAAAAAAAGACCTCGCAGACGTAGATTATAATTATACTTTTAGGGTTAACCCTTTCAGAACAAAAATTCAACCACTGGTTATAAAAAATTGTAAATATGTATACGGGCTAAGTTTGGATCGTTCATTTTAAAAATCACATACAAAAATGTGTAAAGCTTTGAGGTTTGCGGTTATTCAAGGTCCTTTTTAATGGTCAGTGATATCCTAGGTGTTTTAAAAAGAAAGGGATCTCAGCTATTTATATTTTTTGCTTTCGTGAAATATGTTTCAAAGCTATGAATAATACCTAATAATTTTTCCGACTATTTTCCGAAATTATATTACTCACTATCGACTTGTCTGCCGCTTTTTACTTTTTTGACAAACACGGTCAACTGCAACTGCAGCTTGCACTTTAGTTTGATATATAGCTCAATCATTGTGTACAAATACAAGTGAGATATCTTAGCAATAGACGTCATCCTGGGCCACAGCTGCGATCATCTGTTTTTTAGAGTTGCTTATTTTGGTCTAAAGTGCGCTTTTTTGACCTGAGTTGCATTAAATAGTCTCTTAAAACTTGGTAGTATTTGTTGTTCAAATGGTAACATATATGCCCAAAAACTTGAAAAATATTAGATGATTGTTTTTTAAAAATGCTATTTATAATATTTGGTTTTGATTGCGACATTAGAAATATTCAGATTATAAAAGTTTTTCACATATGTTTTAAGATTTTAAAGCTTTTAAAATGTACGGTAGAATGCAACAATGTGCTTGAATTTGTTTGCTTCTTCGTCAGCTTATTCGTTTGCAGACTAGAAAAATGGCGAACAGCCATCAAAATACTGATTCAAAATACACACAAATGGGTGCGCGCAGCAAAATTCAGCCCTAATGGTAAGTTCATTTCATCGTGCGGCGACAAGTTAAGAATTTGCGATACATTTTCAGGCGAATGTATGCGAACGTTCACCGGGGGAAGAGGTATGGGACGACAGCTGGCATGGCATCCAGACGGCAATCTGGTGGCTTTAGCATTAAGTTGTAACCGCGTTAAGATATTTGACAAAGCTGAAGGCGAGCTAATACAGTGCATTCGTCGCCGGAGAATGATGTTGCATTTCACCCAAGTGGAAATTTCTTGGTGACTGGCGGCGATGACGATACAATAAGATTGCTTGATTTATTAGAAGGTCGGCCAATTTATACACGGTAGTAGTGCACTTTAGCGGAACCATATAAAATACATTTTTTCCTGTATTCAACAGTTGCCCGTTTGGAAATCTAATTTGCATACATTTGATGCCAATAGCGCGCAACAAACAAGCCAGTTCTCAAAGAGCCCAAATTGATTTTAGTCATGCAACAGCTCCACATAACTCCGCCATAGACACACCAGTTGCTGGAGTACCAAAAAGCTGTGATGACAGTATTTTAATTGATCCACGACACTCGGTGGCATATGGAATGCGTGATGGAAATTTTCTGGTGCTTGATAGCCAATATACTACAAGAGTGAAACGCTACAAGTGAAACGCTGTGATAGTATTTTTCTCAAATTTTCATCTTTTATTTGCAGTTACATTAAGAAGCTCATAGAGGGCAGAGCGGTTGGTGAGGAAGGTGTCGAGTTACTGCTGTAATGCAACTGGGAAAATCCGCATTTCGCACGTGCTCCACTCGTATGGAATAGTAGCTTATGTCGAAAGGCTGGTTTTAGTATAATGCGGCATTCGCAGCATACCCTCACTGGCGCCGAGCCGTTGAAGAAATTTTGGATAAATAAACGTGCAAGAAATAGTTCCGATACTAGCACGTCCATATTCTTGATAAGGGTCATCAAAAAATTCCTAAATAAAGGGAATGCCGGATTATACTAAAGCCAGCTTCCCGACATAAACTACTATTCCACACGAACACAGAAATATAAATGTATCTAAAACTGAATAACTCAAATCAAATTGGATTGCATTTGCATAATATACCTAATATTGGATTCTGTTTTGATCGTAAAAAATACAACTTGCAATCATTTAGATTATAGTTTTGAAAGAAATTGATTGCAATCGTAAATTATGTAAAAATTGTCAATAACAATCTGCCTAAAATTTATTTTCCCCATGTACCGGTTATAAAATACGTTAAATCCGCACTATCTGCATTAACAAAAAATATACATTGGAATATTTAAAATAAACGATTCATATTTATTTTCTAATAATAATTGTTTCTTAATTGAAAGTATTTAATACTAATATAATGTAGTGGTTAATGTTTTAAAATGAATTCGCAATATGTCCGCAGCTCAGGTTGATTTAAAGAAATCCGTTTCAATTTTTCGAATTACATCTACTTGAATACAGGATTGTATACAAATGGTAGTTCCGTAAATATTTAAAATGTGTTAGTTTATTCAATATTTGCATCTGGGCCAATAAATAACAACAAATATAGCCGAAAAAAACAAAGTTTCAATTAAAACGAGTTTTTATAACCCCCCATAAAATTCCGATTAATTTTAAATACGAAAATAACGATATTTTTTCATGGAGATTTATTTTTTTAATATACCTTGTTTATACCTACACAAAAACCGGATCAGCAAAAAACCGATTGGACTCAACATATATTTCTTTACAGCATTTATCCCCCTGTCTTTATAGCGCACTCGATAAAGTCTTATTCAAAAGTAAACAAAATTGCTATTTTTAAACGACATTTTTTTAATAAATAATTTGCGCGGTTGACCGAAATGGAAACAAACAATAATTGTAATTTATTATAACAATAATACGAATTTAAAACGGGCTGTATAAAGAAAACCAGCCTATTGTCACTTCACTTTCCAATGGTGCTGATTGCTGCAAGAATTATTTAGCGATTTAGAGCATAATCAACACAATATACGCACATAAATATGTATTATTTCACAGATCTCAGGGTCAGCTTAGAAATACGTTACCAAAATTATATAAAATTTAAGTAGGAATTATTTTTATTTATAACGTAAAAGCGCTATCTGACCCAATCTGATAAGTATATTTCCCCTAAAGTTAACCCATTTTATTTAATTTGTCTCTCGTGAAAATATATATTTTATTTAAAATTTTCAGATATGTACATATATTTTAAATTTTTGCTTTAATTTTTGTCTCCTTTTAATATTTAATTAGATACCTTAAGATTAAAATAAGCTTAAAACGAAACAGCACAGCAACCCTTTTCTGTTCATCTTGAGAACACAAAACCCTCTTTTGTTAAAATTCGGCGCTGCACAAAATCCTGGCTTTTATATTTTCCAACAAAATACCACTTCGCAACCATGGATTTTCACGAAGCGTTTCATTCGGGTCGTAGTTTGGCTACTTCGGGCCATTCGGTGTTGTATGCCATATTGGCTGCCATATTGTTCACACTGTCATCGCCATATTGAACACCCTGTCAACTATCTGTCAACCCTAAGATATCTCACTTGTATTCTTCCACAATGAGCTCAATTCTGTGGCTGCTACAGATCGGCCTAACTCATGATTCAATAATACAAGGTTAGATAATTATTGACAGCTGCGGTTTGACACTCCCTTACAAAAGGTTGCATTAACGAAGGACGGAGAAAAGAGGAGGAATGAAATCTCTTGGTGCGAAAATGGTAGTAGAAAAGTACGCAAAGTAGGCAATTAGTAGTGAAATTCCTTTTGTAAATTCTAATGGTTTTGCAGGAAATCTGGCATTTTAAACGAAATTTTGAACGTAATATTGATGTATCTATGTAAATTACGTAATTTATGTGCTATTTAGCTGTATAAAAAATGCAAAATGACTCAAAATTAAAATA
>NW_023458560.1:2321612-2322844 GCF_013731165.1 Rhagoletis pomonella | reverse complement strand
TATGCATTTTCTCCCATAAAAAGTAAACTTGTAAAAATATCGTGACCCTATTTTTTTTGTCCGACACTGTAGCTATAAAAACAGTTGGTCAAATTCTGGAGTCAAATGCCCCAATACACACAACATAGCATAACATCTCATTTAAATTCATTCACATATTTTCAGACTTAAGAACTTTTGGTAATAACAGTACTTAACAAAATAAAATATGTTTGAACAAAAAACTAAACTTCAAAATCAATTGAAATTAAGAAGCTTGAACCTGAATGCAAAAATGTATATACACATACATACCCTGGCGGCAGAAATAATAGACTCGTCGTACTTTGAAAAGTTTTGGTTATATTTTTTTAGTTTATTTTATGTTTAATCTTTTTTATAGAAGCCCAGGTAGCTATACAACAAACATCATATAAATCCGCTTTTCGAACTTTGAACAAAAATTATAAAAATTCGACAAATTTTCAAACTTTTTATTCAGAATTGGTATGCAGTTTTGTAGCCCATTCAATTTTAGTATAATAAAGTGTGTGTGTTACCGAAGAATCATTTTTAAGTGGATAAAAAATTCCGTTGATTTTTGACAATGTTTTTGTTGACGAGGCATTTTCTTCCATATAAAAAAATTGTCAAGCACACTTTGTATGGGAAAAAATGCGTGACACCGTCAGCAAAAAAAAATCTTAAAAATCAACGGTATTTTTTAGCCAATTGAAGCTTGCACTTTATTATACTAAAATTGAATGGCCTACAAAACTGCAAATTTCTCAATAAAAAGTTTGAAAATTTTGGTGAAAATTTGTCGAATTTTTATGTAGTTTGAAAAGTGGATTTATATGGTGTTTGTTGTACAACTAGCCAGGCTTTTATAAAAAAATATTAAACACAAAGAAATATAGCCAAAACTCTTCAAAATAAGGCGAATCTATTATATCTGCCGCCACTGTACATACATAAAAATTAATTTCATAAAATTTAAAATAAAAACGCATAGTCGTAGTCTGTGCTCTCGATTCAATTTCATATTTTCTTAATCTTTCTTCACTTTCCAATTTTAGTTTTTCAATTTGCAATTTCTCGTCTTTTTGCATTTCAAGTTCAAGCTTTCTTAACTCAAACTGATTTTTTAGTTCAAGTGCTTTTAGTTCAACTTGATTTTTCTCTTTTTCCTTTTCAAGCTCTAGTTTTTTGAACCTCTAATTCCAATTTCTTTTCTTGAATTTGAAGTAGGT
>NW_023458560.1:2316990-2321512 GCF_013731165.1 Rhagoletis pomonella | reverse complement strand
GTACCTGAAAGCCAAAACTTTTCTACTACCGAGGGTGAAGCTAAACGGCGGGCGCTGTTAACACTTTTACAAATGTAACCTGTTTAAATACTCATTTATATTTAGGTTGTACTATCGGGTTATATGGTCTAAAATTTTCCGCCTACAATCACTTGAAGGTTAAATGGCGAAAAACTCGTTGAACAAAACTGAAAATTGTTACACATGGGTTTTCGACTCGTGGACTATTAATTTTCAGGTTTGTTCAATGATTTTTTCCCCATTTGACCCTAAAGTTACTTCGAGCCTGAGATTCAGCGCTTGGAATAACATGTGGATATAAAGGTTCGGTTCAATATGCATACACTTTTTTAAACCTGTGCATTTGATGGAAATGCCCAATTTGAGCAACTAAGCTCAAATTCTTTGGCATTTTACCGTGGTTGCGCATATTGCACATTTCAATCAATTATAGTTAAAAAAAAGAAAAGATACTGATGCTTCGTCTTGATACATTTCCGGATGGGGGGATACAGTGGTCGTCCAGTGTAGCGAATGATATCTAAATTACATTACATTGAACTGTCTTTATACAATCTTTTTTGAATGGATAAATTATTTTTTATAAAAAAAAAAAACAATTCATTTATTTAAAAAACAAAAAACAATATATGTAGTACATATATGACATACAGTGTCGGGCATAAAAATAGCTTCCCGGCTCTTTACCAAGGTTTGGCTATTTTCCATTTATTTATTTATTTAATGTTTATTATATTTTTGTAAAAGTATAACTCATTATATAACAAAACCCATGTAAGACAAACTTCAAACTTTGTACAAAGATTGGCAAAATTCGACAAAGTTCCAAAAATTTCAAACTTTTTAATCAGAATTTGTAGAAAAAAATGCAATTTAATAGCCCATTAAATTTTAGTATAATTATTTGCAAGTGTGAAGTTTCTAAAAAATCCCGTTAATTTTAGAAATTTTTTTTCTGACGGTGCTATGCATTTTCTCCCATAAAAAGTAAACTTGTAAAAATATCGTGACCCTATTTTTTTTTGTCCGACACTGTAGCTATAAAAACAGTTGGTCAAATTCTGGAGTCAAATGCCCCAATACACACAACATAGCATAACATCTCATTTAAATTCATTCACATATTTTCAGACTTAGGAACTTTTGGTAATAACAGTACTTAACAAAATAAAATATGTTTGAACAAAAAACTAAACTTCAAAATCAATTGAAATTAAGAAGCTTGAACCTGAATGCAAAAATGTATATACACATACATACCCTGGCGGCAGAAATAATAGACTCGTCGTACTTTGAAGAATTTTGGTTATATTTTTTTAGTTTATTTTATGTTTAATCTTTTTTATAGAAGCCCAGGTAGTTATACAACAAACATCATATAAATCGGCTTTTCGAACTTTGAACAAAAATTATAAAAATTCGACAAATTTTCACCAAATTTTCAAACTTTTTATTCAGAATTGGTATGCAGTTTTGTAGCCCATTCAATTTTAGTACAATAAAGTGTGTGTGTTACCGAAGAATCATCTTTAAGTGGTTAAAAAATTCCGTTGATTTTTGACAATGTTTTTGTTGACGAGGCATTTTCTTCCATATAAAAAAATTGTCAAGCACACTTTGTATGGGAAAAAATGCGTGGCACCGTCAGCAAAAAAAATCTTAAAAAACAACGATATTTTTTAGCCAATTGAAACTTGCACTTTATTATACTAAAATTGAATGGCCTACAAAACTGCAAATTTCTCAATAAAAAGTTTGAAAATTTTGGTGAAAATTTGTCGAATTTTTATAATTTTTATGCAAAGTTTGAAAAGTGGATTTATATGGTGTTTGTTGTACAACTAGCCAGGCTTTTATAAAAAAATATTAAACACAAAGAAATATAGCCAAAACTCTTCAAAATAAGGCGAATCTATTATATCTGCCGCCACTGTACATACATAAAAATTAATTTCAGAAAATTTAAACTAAAAACGCATAGTCCTAGTCTGTGCTCTCGATTCAATTTCATATTTTCTTAATCTTTCTTCACTTTCCAATTTTAGTTTTTCAATTTGCAATTTCTCGTCTTTTTGCATTTCAAGTTCAAGCTTTCTTAACTCAAACTGATTTTTTAGTTCAAGTGCTTTTAGTTCAACTTGATTTTTTCTCTTTTTCCTTTTCAAGCTCTAGTTTTTGAACCTCTAATTCCAATTTCTTTTCTTGAATTTGAAGTAGGTTATTAAATGGATTAGAATTACAGATTTTCTTTTGTTTGCGTTTTCGCTGGGTAAAATCAAAACTGTTTGTTGGTGTTAAAGGTTCAGGTGTGCTGGTTTGGCTTCTGGATGGAGGCTCGATGACTGAGTCCTGCCCTGATTCGATAACCACATCATAAGAAATTGAGTCACAGTGGTCGCTTAAAAACTCCACATCAGTGTGGCTGTCGTAAATAAACGGTGGGCTAACATTTTTGCGCTGGCCAAAAATATCAGCGAGCAAATCGAAATGTGGACATGTTTTGTTAATATATTCTGCCACGCTTTTCTCGTCCCCGCTGGCCAAGAGCCCAGAGCCCGTTCTGTTCTTCCAATCCACTGCAGATACATATGAAGACTTGAGATATCTCATTTTGCATTTCAAGGACATCCACTCGATTTTTTCTAAAGTTAAAGTCCTTGATTTAATTCTTATATAAAAACGTTCGGCTGTCGGTTTCTGAAACAACATAATAAGTACATAAATCAGTAAATGCTTTTTGTCAAATATTGCTGTTACTAAAAGATTGCAAAACTGCCATGCATTTATATGCGTACGTTCACAGCGGCTCACTGGAGTAAGTTCCGGAATAGGCATTTATTAAGTCCTTGGTAAAAATGAGTAGCATTAATGTAATGAGACAAGTGAACCCTTCTAAAGACATGCCCATATTAAATATTAAATTAGCAAGAAATTGCTGATTTTTTGCATGCAAGGGTTTAACAAATAGCTATTCCGGAACTTGCTCCAGTGAACTATTGGAGATGCACTGATCTCGATCACGGCAAACAAACGTGCACGTTGCGAAGTTGAATACAAAATCGCCGGAGTTTGTAAGTGGCAGCAATCTCGGCTCATATTTAGTTGACTTCACATAAGCTGAGTGTAGGATTTAGACAATTCACATTTGTTTACCGAGATTTTGTTCACTTGTTTGAAAATCAGCAACTTAAAACATTTGGGTGCAAACCTCAAAAGATTCCGGCCGCTCTTTTGTTTCGTCGGCAACCGCTTGAATTAAGTGGAGAGTCTCCAGTTCTGTCCATCGGTGAGATGGGTTTGCCCTCCTTCTTTTGCATTTTTGTTTAGTGTTCTGAAATACGCAGGACTACATTTCATTTTGCAAAAATTATCCAGATATAATTTAATCTTACCTCTTCCATTGTTGTTTGATTTAATTTTTTGACACATGCACAATACTTGAATCAGCTGCTGCCTTCACACGGTTGCATTTGCTTCGTTTTATCGCGTTTATTCGCAGAAATTGGAGCTTAAACTTACCAAGTTTGTGTAAACGATTTTTCATACAGAATTTGACAGTTCATTTACAAACTGGATAAAGTTATAAGTTTACCAAGTTTATAAGGCATTTATAAGCTTAGATGAATTCCCTTAATATATTATGCATACATGAATTTTGAATACGCCCTCACATTTATACATATATCATTTAAGAGAAGATATTTCTTTACTTGTTTATTTATTACACGGTAAGACAAATTAAATTAATATATTATGCATACATGAATTTTTAATACGCCCTCACATTTATACACATATCATTTAAGAGAAGATAATTCGGTGATTGCAACGATGTATAAATTGTTAGTTTATCTTACAAAGTATACGGGATTCCTTTTATTTTGTATTTAGAATAAAGTATTGTAAGGCTATTTGGTTTACTATACAGGTATGTAGAGCTATGAACTTAAAAAATACATCAGGGTTTAACTCAAATATTCGCGCACTACGTCCGGATATTTATATCCACGTATCATCTAGGTAGCGACTAAACGTCCGTTTGGGAGCGAGCTAAAGTGAGAAGGCGTAAAACTTCGCGTGCGCTGGGTTTGGGCTCCCCCCGTTAAAACCTTGCCCAATGAATAGTGAGGAAAAGCCTCGGATGAGACCCCTTTTTTTATTACGACCACAGTAAACGTATACTAGATTATTATTTGAGGGTATGCACCTGGAGTATCCGGACCCTTAATGGGGAAGGTGCCTCTGCCCAGCTGGTTGATGTCCTCTGGAAGACTAAGGCTGACATCACCGCCATCCAAAAAATGCGATGGACGGGGCAAGGCAAGGTAACCGCGGAGCCTTGTGACGTCTAATGCAGTTGCTCCGTAAAGGAGCGGAAATTCGGTCTCCATAATATGCACAATTGTGTTGTGTCTTGTTGTGTTGTGTTGTGTTGTGTTGTGTTGTATTGTGTTGTGTTGTGTTGTGTTGTGTTGTGTTGTGTTGTGTTGTGTTGTGTTGT
>NW_023458560.1:2302086-2316890 GCF_013731165.1 Rhagoletis pomonella | reverse complement strand
AAGTGATAAGTCGCTGGCATTTTCAGCTATGGTCAACGCTAACCCAGCTTGGCTATCACACGGTGCTTTGAGCATCACCCACACTCCACTCCCGGAGTAATTTTTGGCATGGTATTAAGCTACTGCTTACAAACCACACTGGGGCTCTGCACGAATGCATCCCTGGATAAATCCCAGCTCATTGCCCAGCAGGCTAAGGCAGCTAGAGCATGACTACTCCAATGGAGTCCCACAATGAATACACGGTGAAACGGTCACATCTTGCGCTACCACTTCATCAGAGTGTCCGCATATCTCTCTCTTTCTCTCTCGCATATCAGGCATACGAAGTGCGTGGCTGACTTGATGTGCACCTATAAACCATACGGACTCATTGAGCTCGATACACAAACAAACTTGGGCTCGAATCGTCACATACGATATCGTATTACTCGTCACGTAAAAACAAATTTTTCAGATTATGACGTACGTGAACGTAGTCTTTGTCTCATTCAGCTTATACTGCCTGACGTATCACGTAATTTTCTTTCGTATGGTTTTCGATCCGTGAACGGATGTTACGATTTGAGCCTTGGTCTCCCGCTCTCCCTCAGCTAAACAGTTGTCACTTTGAATGCTGGATTGAATAACATTAGTGGTGTTCACCAAAGTGAGCAAGTGGCCTGGCAGTCTGGTAAAAGAGCAGGCCAGCTCAAGCAACGACTGTTGTCAATACCACTCTTATTTAGTTGATAGACATCCTTATTCTTCGCAGCAAGAATAGCTCGTTCACTGTGCCTGTAATTAGTTTTCTTAATTAAGAAACATTCTTTCCATCAGTTCTCCTTTCGATGTTCCTTAGTTACAAAAATTATCAGGCAATACAATTCGTCTTAATCTCTCGTTAGCTGGCAGCTTTCCATTCCCAATGTCCAGTACTTGTCGCGAAAATCCCTCGGCTGCAGTGTATATATGTATGTTCGTCTAGCCACAATGTTGACTATTTCAGGTAAGCATTTATCTAGTGTTAATCAAGAAATTACAGACAATGTTTGCGTAAAATCTCCTGAGGGCAATATCAATACATTGAACGTTTCCATGCAAATCCCGAAACAATGGATCAAGGACCTCAAGCAATTTTTTATATGCCATCGTGCACTGATCTCAAATAATTAATTTAAATACTTTCAGAACTGGAACGTCGCTTCGCATTCGAACGACGAGGCCAAGCCAGCGGAGCCGCTGTATTTTCATTCGCTACACTATGTCCATTTCGTTGTAAAGCTCATACAACTCATCGTTCCATCGTCTTCGATACTCCCGTCGCCAACGCGCAGAGGCCTGTAAATCTTACCTAAGATCTTTCTCTCCAATACTTCAAGAGCCGTCTCATCGAATGTTGAATTTGTTGGCTAGAGTGATTCTGCATTGGATTTCCATACTGACATTATTATCGGTGTTAATGCTGGTTCCCAAGTAAACGACATTCTCTACTTTCTCGATATTACAACTGGCAACAGTAATGTGGGTGTCAAGGCGATACTGCTCTGACTCTTTGTTTGATGACAGGAGATACTTCGTCTTGTCTTCGTTGATCACCAAACCCAATCGCTTTGCTTCTTTACCCAACTTGGAAAAGGCAGGACAGACTTCGACGTTTTTGTTACCGATGATATCGATGTCATTGGTATACACCAGAAATTACACGGCCTTGTAAAAAATTGTTCCTGAGTGGTTCAGTTCTGCAGCTCTTATTATCTTAACACTTGCATCATGCGATCGTAAATGCCCATCTGAATTCGCTTTAATTTGGGAATGTTTGTATGGGCATATAACAGGAGTTCACAATAGTAATAGTAATCATAATCATAATAATATTATCTGATGTTATTCAAAATTTCTTTACTCGCAATATACTTAGGCCAAAAACATAGTGGAGCGGCGAGCAAAGAGCATCGAGCAAAGCATCGATTTCAAACGCATATGTTTCAATGGGAGAGCCATATATCTATTACTTCTATATTGATAGTAACGTATCTTCACAATGTGTTTTTATTCCGCAATCAAAGGGAGACAGCCCATCAAATAATTGTTTGCTTGTGTTAGTATAAATGTATATTTGTGAACTATTACAAAGAAACCACTGTCAAATCACTCCAGGAGCGGTTTAAATTACAAATATTAAAAAAATAGAAAAATAAAATAACTAAAAATTTTTCCCTGAACGTGATTGGGGCGAGCTTTGTGGTAACCGGCGGCCCGTTTTCCCTGATACGGCTCATTTTTAAGTAAATAGTATAACATACTGACGCGTGCAACACGATTCCTTTTTCCTTACTTTTTTGTTCAAAAGTTAAATACAATTTTTTTTTGACTTTAATTAAAATTTAATTTTCTAAAATATTGACGGTTACTGCACTGCTCCTGATTTTTTATTCTTTTCAAAAGTGATTCTGAGTACATTGGTTGGTTGGTTTTCTCGTTCTATCATTATATATCTGCACTCTAATGGATGTACTTTCAACGTACTGCCAATATAGAAGTATTACATATATGGGGAGAGCGTATAGTGAAGAGCAAAGCGTACACACACTTTTTTAATTGAAGCTTTGCTAGATGAAAGCTCTTCGCTTCACTCGCCGCTCCACTATGTTTTGACCTATGGCGCTATGGCGACCGAACGAAATTATTTATAATTCAAATTTAACTGTTTTATAATGTAAAGGAATGGTGACAACAATTTTAAGTTTTCATTATTTCATTTCACGGGATATTTTTATGTTTTCGTTACGCTTTTTATCATTTCTTCATTTGTATCCGTAACTTTTTATTCATTTTTTTCCATTGCGTAATTTGTATACCAACTTATCACTTCGTTTGATAAGATATTGTAAATTCTCTTTTTTCAAACGTCCGGATTTGGATAAGGAGAACATTAAAAAAAATTCTCTAGTAAAGCTTTCCCAATCACTTTCCGTTTCGAATCAGTTATAATACTTCATTTAATTTCAATATTTTCAGTTTATTTTACATATTGCATAATCCTATTTAGAATATTTGCAAATCAAGATTTCTCAAATACCTTTCGTTTGGTACCGATATTGTAACATTTCATTTATTTTATAACTTTAATTGAGTTAAATTTTCAAACAGGTGGCAAACCTCCTCAAACATATTTTAAGTCTTCTTAAAACTATTTAGTTTGATACCCACATTGCACTATTTCGTTTATTTAATCAATTTAACTGAGTTACAACTTTAAAATAGGTTGCAACCCCCCTCAAAAATATTTCCAGCAGTCATGTTTTTTAGACCTCTTTAATTTGATTCCTATATTGTAATAAGTCATTTATTTTATCGATTAAATTTAGTTAAATTTTCAACAGGCAACAACCCTCCTCAAAAATATATTCGGCTGTAAACTTTCTTGAAACTCTAAAGTTGAATACCCACATTGCAATATTTCATTTATTTTATCAATTTGACTAAGTTAAAATTTGCAAATAGTTGGTAACCCTCCTCAAAAATATTTCCAGCAGTTATCTTTCTAAACCTCTTTAATTTAATGTCTATATTGTAATATATCATTTAGTTTATCAATTAAATTGCGCTAAATTTTATAACAGGTGGCAACCCTCCTTTAAAATTTTTTCGACTGTCAGCCTTCTTAAAACTCTTTAGTTTGACACCCACGATCAAACTAGATAACCGTCAACTTCTGACTTAAAAAAATTAAATTTAACTTATTTAGTTCACACGGAATACCTTCATAGCCAAAAGTATCGATATGAGTAGGTATCGATATTTTAGATCCGATATTTTTCAGGTATCGATACTTTATTTCGATACTACTTCCAAGTAAAAGTATCGATACCTGCATGGTATCGTTTCATCCCTGAATATATGGGAAGCATTGTTGTAATTTTTGGCTCAGCGGATTCGCAGCGATAGAATCGATCTAATGTGGGCTTCGCTTAAGAACTAGTCTCTAACTTACTCATTCACACAAACTAAAATTATATTTCCATTTCCAAACATGGTATCTGCTGCTGTAAACTACAATTGACGTTGTACACTGACCTCAGAATTTGCGGCTTTCAAAATAAAAATTGAAATTACTGTGGTTGTAGAATTCTAAAACGCTTTACAAAATATTTAAAAAAAAAATTACAATTATAATTTAATGTAATTCCTGCGGCATCAAGAACTCCTGAGAGTATCCAGCATCAAAGCTTTTTTTTTTGTTGTGTCGCATTTTGATTCGATTGCTTTGCATCGGTCGTTTGAATGGAAATGACATTTTTGACAGCTGTCGATCACTGTTATTGGCAGTAATAAACAAACAAAGGCCGCGACAATAGCATCAATAACATTACCCACTAACCAATCGGTAATTTTTATTCACTTTTTTATTCGCGCTTGCATATTTGGTTGCTACCCCACTAATTGCATATTTGATGACGCGCGCCAGCTAATCGGGATTCGTTCCGGTTGTCACCATATGAACGCTGGAGGCATGATAATTTATGGGACATTACTATGAGGATTCAATCATAAATTATTCAAACCTTGATCTGCATATATGTACATACACAATTTTGTTAAGAGAACTTAAAATTTTTTGCTTTGGGAAGATTGAGCTGTCAAATTTTATCTTTTATTCCCACGGGACACATATGTATGTATTTATGTACTCGATCACTGCATTATGGTATGCATATTTGTATGTACGCACAGGGGTGGCGGAAGACGTGGGTATGGGGCAATACTACCCACCTGAAAGTTTTTAGAAGAAAAACAAGTAAGAAGGTCTAAGTTCGGGCGGAGCCGAACATTAAATACCCGGCGCAAGTATTATATATATGTTTTCCACCTTTCCGAAAGCTACCGCTACATGATAAGCCGGGGTGTAAAAATTTTAAGTAAATTAGCGTCCTTAAATTTCGAAGTATTGAAATTTCAAGCATTTCTGAAATTTACCGTTGTATGAAAAGCGGCCGTAATTTTAGTCCGCTTTCAATAATTTTCAACGTTTTGCTTTTATGTGGCAAGCACAATAAAAATACCGAGTTTGGTATAAATTGGTAGAACGGTTACCGATATACATATATGTGATCATAAGTGGGCGGTGCCACGCCCATTTTCCAAAATTTTACCGTAAACGTATTTCTTGGTAAAGAATTGTTGCAAGCGTCAATTTTGAATAGGTTAGCTTTAATATTTACTGATTTATCGAAGATTCCGTATTTCTCTAAATTACCCTTATATGGACTATGGGCGTGGTTATTGTCCGATTTTAAAAAATGTCTGCTATTTGGTATGCTGTACTAAGCCCAACAACGGTGCCAAGTTTGGATGAAATCGGTGCAGCGGTTGCCAAGATATACACATGTAACCATAAGTGGGCGTGGCTACGCCCATTTTCCAAAAATGTATAATATTCTTATTTTTCGTCTAAAAATTTTTGCAAATATCAATTTTGAGTGAATAATCTTCAGTAGTTACTAAAATATCGCAGTTTTCGTATTTCCGAAAATAACCGTTATATGCGATGTGGGCGTGCTTATTATCCGATTTTTAAAATTTTCGGCCATTTAGTATGCTGTATCAAGGCCAACAACTGTGCCAAGTTTGAAAGAAATTGGTGCAGCGGTTACCAAGATATACACATGTAACCATAAGTGGGCGTGACTACGCCCATTTTCAAAAATTTATAATATTCTTATTTTTTGTCTGAAAATTATTGTAAATATCAATTTTGAGTAAATTATCTTCAGTAGTTACTAAAATATCGCAGTTTTCGTATTTCTGGAAATTACCGTTATATGGGAAGTGGGCGTGGTTACAGTCCAATTTCGCCCATTTTCAGTACCAACCTACCTTGGATTAACGGAAACCTACATACCAAATTTCGTTGAGATATCTCATATTTGGCTCGAGTTATCGTGTACACGGACGGACGGACGGACAGACAGTCATGGCTTAATCGATTTCTCTATTCATTCTGAGCATTTATGTATACATTTGTCTATATCTATCTCGATTCGTTTTGGCTGTTACAAACAACCGTTATGTGAACAAAATTAATATACCCTTGTGCACAAGTGCGCTCGGGTATAATAAGTCCAAATGAAAATTCTGTTAACCACACCTGAAGCGTATTTTCGGAAGATATATTATGAAATTTTTGACAAAGTTATTTGCTCCCTGACAAGTAGATTTGATACTGAATCGGCAGCGTTTCATAAAACTTTAGAAAACTTCATTACTGGTGAGACAGTAGATTTGAAGAAAAGTCACGTTTTAGAATGGTGATTTTGACGAATGCAAACTCAATAGCGATAAAGATATGGCTCTGTGCATAATGAGGCGTACAGAGCAAAATTCAAGGTCCGTGAAAGATGTTGCGCAATTTTTGCATGAAATTGTGTGTGGGACTTGTTCCTGAATTGATACGCTTCATTAGATTACTTGTTACAACTCCAGGGTCTTCATGCTCTAACGAGAGGAGCTTTTCTGTTTTGCGTAAGGTGAAAAATTATTTGTGCTTGACAATGCACCAAAAACGGCTCAACCATGTAGCAATATTGCATTCTTATTCATGAACTCATGAAAGACTTCATTTCTCGGAATTCAAAACGAATGACCGTGTTTTCACTGCAGAAATGAAATTTTATCGAAATTTTATTAAATTATGAATGCCATGAAATATATATGTATACATATGTACATGGTATGTATGAAAAATAAATGTATTATACACGAAACAATAAGTTTTTCTAACGAAATCTGTTACCCTTCTCAATTAGATCGGCAAACAATTTGTCTTTTACCTGTATACTCTTGCCACCAGCAGAACTACCCACGCGGGCACAATGCGTTTCGCCGCCCCTGACTATGCATATCTCGATTCACTTAGTGCCAGTTTTTTTGTGCACGGTTGTGGTTTAAACTTAGTTTAAACGCTCGAGCTAGTTGTTTTAAATTTTGACGTTTTCATTTTATTTTCTAATAATTTGCCATACATTATTCACAATAACTTTGTCATGTACATTTACGATTCGATACGATACAAGGGTTCTGGTACTGATTCCAAAAAATATCGTTTGAAAACTTTCGAGTAAAAAGTATCGGTATCGAATGGCAAAAATATCGAAATTCGTGTCCCTAATAACAAGAATGATAGTATATAAGATTTCGCATTCCCGGCGGTGATGAGATTTCTCAAGTAAAAGTAAACAAAATTGGCAAAACCCAAGTTAAAAGTTTTTTCTAGAGATTCGAATCAAAAACTTTTCAGTTAAGGTGAAACCTTGCAGATTTTTTTTTAAATTTTTGTAAAAAGTTTGATCCGAAACCTGAGATCAACCACATTTTTTCTAAATCTACCACATTTTTTCCAGAATCTACCACACAGAATTTTTATTAAGTCCGATGACTGTATGTTCCGGACGTGAGGCTAGATCCATGAAATTTTTTTTATGTTCCTTTTAAACAGAGAAGCTTTTACCAAGGTTGGCCCAAAAAGCTGTGAGCCTTCATATAATATGCACTTAGATTGCTGGTACAATAAGAAATTATCAAACATTTTGGTAGAAGATAAAAAAGGTATAAATTCTTCTATAGATTACTACATTTGAGTCTAACGAGATCCTCTAGTTTGAACTGAATTTGATAGATTTTTCAAGACTATTCAAAAAAGCCGCAGCGCCCCTTTACAGTGTAAACGAACCTTTAAAAGAAATAATAATAAATTGATACAAACATATTTTTTATACTGAAATAAAAATATTTTTTTTATACTATATTTTTGTATACTCATGTCGGCTCCGACTAACTCAGGAATATCGAAGACCGCTTCAATATCTGAGACAATACACTATCAATCTATGTGTGGCGGTGTTTCGGGAAATGTGGTTACACGGCTTAGAAAAACGAGTACAAGCCTTCAAACCCTCCCTGATTCCTGCGCTCATAAGCAGGAGGACTAATCTGGGCTATTGCACACGATCACTTGATAAACAGAGAAGACGGAGTTTGCTGACACTACAAAATGGAACACAAGCTTCTCACAGAAATACATCGTATAAAGATTTCTGTATATCTGTTTCTAGGAAATTATTTCCTGGGTAGCTAATCCATTGCATCACTAGGGGGGTTGTCTGCGTACGGCAGAATATCTGGAGGGTTTAAGCCTTAAACTTTAAGGACTATGAGGATGAGTGGACGTGAAAAGCCTAATAGAAAAGACACAAAAGCAAATCGAACTTGTGTGACTTGACATCTTATCGAGTATCTATTTTTTGGCAGTGCAGATTTGACAAATCTCTGCGTATAAAAAACCGCGCTGAGATAAGCAGAAAACTGGGAAGTAGGCAGACTTGATATGCTTTTTAATTGTAATTGTTTACACAGTTTTGCGCTTAAACCCTCAGTGGTTTCCAATACAATGCTTACAATGGTCACAATCTTGGGGGTGAAGACACGATTGGCTGTCTGAGAGGTTAAGTGCGTCCTTCAAACCTTTTATAAGGTTCATTCAGATGCAGTCCCGCAAAGGCTGTAGAAGATCCTTCTCTCTTCACCTATAATCAGATTCGATTGCATATTCATTTCTTCCAAACCAGTCGCTCTTCGGCAAGAAAAGACAAACGCGAAAAAGTGTCTCATAAAAACCACTACCAGGCAAAACTAATACTAGGTTCACATATAAGAAGATTATCCTCATTTCCGAGCTTAACTCCCTAATCTGTAATTAGAAAAAGAGATTAGCCATATAAAATTCCTCCCTTGTTAATCTGTAATTATAAAATAATCTCAGATTTAACCGATACCTTTTCGGTGTCCATCCTAGTTTTATCGATTGCTTTTGCGAAGAAGAGGAGAAATGGCAAATGCAAAAGTAAACAAAAGCGTTGTTTCTTAACAGATAATTATCACAAATTATCACTAATTTCTGCTGGAAAGCGTTTCTTAACCCAAAAAGCTAGCAGAAACTAGCAGCTCTCTCTCGTTCTTACGCTCTTCTTTTTTGGCTCTCCTGCGAGTTTCTGCTAGTAAAAATTGGATAAACAAAAATTCGCACCAAATATTTTCAATAGTCAAATACACCGATCAGATGATTACTTGCTAGTTTCTGCTAGATTTACCTGTGTAAACGGGGTGATTAAAAAACGAGCTTTAATTGAGATAATATTTATATGTGAACATACTTTAAGAAAGATGAAACGAGAAAAAACTAGAGGAAATGAGATAACGTAAAAATTTTACGCATTGATTTAGGTATAACTCTGCCCCTCGTTGGCGTTAGAAAACGCAACGCTTAGCGCTCCAATTTAAGGATGGCTGTAAAAACAGACAAACTTTGATTTGTAATTCGGATTTGATTACGATTTAGCTGCAAAAGTTTCAATTCTTAACTGTCTGCTGTCACCTTCTCCTGCTTGTGTTTGTGCATTCATCCCAATAGAAAATTTCTCTGTTACGGCTGGTAGGTCTTTTATTATCGATACTCTTGCAAGACGCGCCCTTCCAGACTGTCATGTGCCGCAGGCTGGCGCGAGCACGCTGACAAATAATCAAATACCGTTCAGCTTGCATTTATGTACGCCAGTGTCTTATCAAAAATTTCATTCAACCTCCATATGTGTATATGCCCTCTAAAACGAGCACTTACTCGAGTGCCTGCTCACATCATCTGCCCAGGTGACACACCCCCACCAGATGATAGCGTTTCATCTTGCCACGTACCAACGAAGAAAGCGTAACGGCGAAGATTACATCAAAGGGGAGGGTACCGTGTCGTCAACAGCTGGCACTGCTGGCGGGCTGAATTCAAAGTCGCGAATAGCTGTAGCTATGCAAGGGAGAGGGGTGCAGTATGACGTGTTTTTAGGTGCTCGTAATCACTGTCAACGTGTGATAATGCGACAGCCAGGCACACCGAGAGACTCTGCCGTGTAAATTAAGTTTGCGATGGCTACAGGAATCAACGCGATTTCCAGGGTACCCACAAATGGTAAATATTGCCTATGTCTGGCGGCAACACACGGAAATTATTCATGACAATTTGTGAGTGTCAGTGCTGCTGCCGCCACTGGAGAGGCGGATGTGTTATCAGAGATTTTAATGAGGGTTGCTGCAACATACCACAAACACAACAAGAACAACACTCAGCATGCCCGACATCCGACAGAAAGGCAGTAAACAGTCAACCCGGGCGTTAGATAGTCAAGCAGACAGTTAACAAAGGCAGAAATAAATTGAAATGAAAATCTGTTTATTTGAAAATATAAATGTACCTTTTAATAAGCGAGGTCTGGCGAGTCTAGTTTCTCCCTTAACAATACGCATTGTCCTTGCAACAAGGATAACTGTAAGCAGCGAGATTGACAGCATAATAAGATGCTAATACCAAACGTATTGAGCATAGATTTGTAAGAAAAAACATGAAAACATAAATAATGAAAAACAATTTATTTAGAAAATTGCTGCGGTTTCTCTGCAATAATTCATTATTTGTATGTATGTATGTATATACATATGTAGGCATGCAAGCGTTTGCTGTTTGTAAGTGATAATGATGTTCTAATTGCTTATTTCCTGCTCACTACTTACAAAGTTACTTTGATTCCATTTTATTTGTTTTGATTTTTGTTGTTTGTTGTTTGTCAATTTGGTGTAAGCCTACACCATCCGATAACGGAATCCTTGCAAGTGACATTTCGGTAAGAACTTCAAAGAACACCTGTGGTGAATTTAATTACATGGCACCAAGGCAACGACAACGATAATAGCATGGAATGATGGCAAGGCTACAACTGCATGTACAATTTTTTTTTGTTAGTGACTTTCGGAATTTCTAAGAGATTTTGTTGGCGCTTTGAAATGCCCCAACAGGGAGGTCTCTTCTATCATTTTTAAATGAAGTGAATATATGTATTTCGCCAAAGATGAAGAAAACTATTTAGGCACCCTGAAATTGTGCATATGGAAACTGGTCATACGAAATAATGCATATGGAGAAAACCGAAATGATGCATTTACATCTTCTTGTTAACTTGCATAAATACTTGATTAAAAACACTTAATGCAGTATATATAGTTTAAACCCAAAATCGTAGCATTATTTAAACACATGAACAAGTAAAGAAAAACTTTATTAAAAAATTTATATGATGCAATGGTATGTCAGTTTTACAAGAATTAAATTGTTTAAAAAGCCAAAGTTGGACATATCATTTTTTACCAAATTCAAAATGATTTTGTTTGCCACTTATGTTTATTTATTAATTGTTGAGATTTTTCAACCAATTCAAATACAGTTCATTCCCTAACAAATACCGTATAAACCTAAGCTTAAGATTTTGTAGAACACTTAACAAAACATTCATCATAATTTCAAACTTTTTTCTCAGAAGTGTTTTTTGAGTGTACAGTTTTATAGCCAATTCAATTTTGGTGTAATAATGTGCAAGTTTCAGGTGGCTAAAAATTAATTACTGTTGATTTTTTAGAATTTTTTTACCGAAGGTGTGTAGCGCTGCTACTGAATTTCAAAGTACGTAAATATTTTAAAGAATTTTAAAAGAGCCCTTAAAAGGGGAAAATTCTAAGTAAAATTGTAATTGGGGCACGAAAAATTTAGGTACATAGGCGGGTTGGGTAAATAAGCGGGGAGGTACTTAAGAGAGGGATTTTCTTCAGATTATTTAAAAAAATTCACGGTGTCCAAAAATATTAGTTATTTAAGCGGGTTAGGTACTTAAGCGGGGGGGTGCTTAAGCGGGTTTCACTGTATGCACAGTTTCGGTTGAAAACCGCTATAATGCATATTCATACTTTCGTTTGAAAGCCGAAATTATGCATATGAGAAAAACGAAGTAATGCATACATGCACAGTTTCGATTCAAAACCGAAGTAATGCATACAAGAAAAACGAAAAATGCATACACGCACAGTTTAGGTTGCAACTCGATCTTACGCATATTTATTAAAAGAACCAAATTATGTACATACATACATATATGTATGCCCCATTTATAAATGGTCTATAAGTTGTAAAAGGAAATAAGAAATAAACTTCTTGCGTAGGCGGCCTTCGGCCGCAATTAGGGGTTATCACCCGTACTAAGTAGAATTCTCCTTTCTGTGTTGCTGGAAAAGGGGGGGCGGAAGTATTTGTGCGCAGAACTTCTTTCTGCGTAGGCGGCCTTCGGTCGCGCTTAGGGATTATAGCCCGTACTAAGTAGAATTCTCCTTTCTGTGTTGCCGGAAAAGGGGTGCGGAAGTATTTTTGCGCAGAACTTCTTTCTGCGTATGTGGCCTTCGGCCGCGCTTAGGGATTATAACCCTTACTAAGTCGAATTTTCCATTCTGTGTTGCCAGAAAAGGGGGGCGGAAGTATTTTTGCGCAGAACTTCTTTCTGCGTAGGCGGCCTTCGGCCGCGCTTAAGGATTATATCCCTTACTAAGTAAAATTCTTTTTTCTGTGTTACCGGAAAAGGGAGGCGGAAGAATTTTTGAGCAGAACTTCTTTCTGCCTAGGCGGCCTTCGGCTGCGCTGAGGGATTATAACCCTTACTAAGTAGGATTTCCCTTTCCGCGGTTGAGCGCCAACAGGCCGTGGTCGAATAGTTTGTGTGACATCGAGACACATACAGCCAATCGGAGGTGAAGCTCGGTCACTCATTTTAAACTTTGCATTGATTGCTTTGAAGAGCACAGTAGGCGTACTAATCTAAATGATAACACAATCATTCTGTGTCCAATTTGCCGTCAAATTATTTGACAATCGGCGAAAGTATTTATTTAACTTTTTACTTTTTCATGTTCCTTTTTTTGTTAATTTTTCGGCTTTTTCCGATCCCGGGATTTTCGGGATGACATTGTCACAATCTCAGATTCCCAGGATTAGTCCCGGATTTAGATATTCATTACTTTTCAACAACTTGAATCGAAAAAATTGCTTCTATATTTTTTGAGAAGCTCTCCTACCATGAAATAAATAATAAATAAATGGGTTTGAAACCATGTTACAATAATTACAGGTATTGCCTTCCCAGAGAGCGCATATTCCGATCTGCCTTATTTAAAAAATATCATTGTTGCCCACCCTAAAACGTTTACTGCTGGAAATATCCCTTTTTCCATACCCCATATACCATATGTGTTCACGTATTTTTTTTGAACAAACCATCTTACAGAGAACTTATTCAATTTGCAAAAGGAGGAAAAAAATTAGCTTGTAAATAAATTCAAATTTTGTTTTTTCTTTTGTTTTGAAAAATCATAAAAATTAAATTGAGCGGAAACAAAAAGCAAAGCCAAATAAAAGTAAAAGAATCAACATTGAACTGCATCAAAATGAAAATAAGGGAGCACGAATTTCGATGTGAAGCAAAACTCTGTAGAAAGACAATATCTGTAATTATTGTACCATGGTTTGAAACCAACTTTTTTATTTAAAGTGGCGTTTTTATTTTTTGTCTCTGACCGCAGAATTTATTTTGAAGGACTTTGTAATTTCAAAGATATGATTAATTCAAAAATTATTAAAAAATATGAAATTTCTTTAGAATTCAAAAAATTTTAATTTTTTGGATTCACCAGGACGAAGGAGCAATTTTTAAGCTGACAAAGTTAGAAGAACGAAATTCGAACAAATAATGCGAAATTTCAAGTATAAAATTTTAAAATGACATTTTCAATATTTACCAGCCCTTCTGCAATAGAAACTTGAAATGTTTAAGTTCTACAGTATTTCCTCATTAATTTTATACCCATACTTCTTCTCTAAGCACATTTCTCTGAATTTTTTAAATCATTTTTGAATTACTGACGTCAGAGTGAAAAACTAAAAACGCAATTTTACTATATTTGGCCCATGGTTTCGCTAATATATTGATATTTTTGTTTAAAATTTACTATCGCACGGTGTTATATGTACAATGAGCTAGACATTAATAAAAAAATATTTAAAATATTAAAAAGAAATATAGCCAATACTGGTCAAGAAAAGGAGTTTATATTATTGCCATCAGTGCAAAATACAAATCCCCAAAAATCCCGGGATTACTTACCAAGAATCCCGGGATTTTCGAGACCTTAAAAAGTCCGGGATCCCGGGACTAACATTCCTAATACCTACATACATATATTTTAAATATATGCGTTGGAATTTGTTAATTCCTTCGTATAATAAAGGACACAAATATTTAGTTCAATGCTATCATATTTGTTAGTTTTTATTTAGAACAGGGAGACAAGAGCCACAATAAAGATGAAATAAAGCCCGCGGGTTTAATTTCTTTTTCGAAAAGGCGGGGTTTGTTTCTTTTTTTTAGGAAACAAAGCCCATGAACGTTATTTCCGCGGGCCTTATTGAACTCCACAGTTTTGACTACAAACCGAAATAACGCATATGAAAACACCGAAGTAATGCATTCATGCACAGTTTCGGTTGAAAACCGAAAAAATTTTTAAATGCACAGTTTCCATATGCGCGATTTCAGTGCCCCAACTATTTAGCTGCAAAGTTAACTTTTAATATGGGCCAAGGGAAAGTAATTTTGTTTTCTTCTATCTTTTCTAAAACAAATAGTGATATCCACGGTGCGAAATGTGTTTGTTGTTACACTCAATCCTGTAAATGGGCATGTTTTTATCTACTTATCCTTATCTAGCTTACGCATTTCAGAATATTGTCGATTTGCGCAACTATCTGATTTTCAAGGAAACCATATGCCCTGGCAAAGCTTCAAAGGGCACAATATGTGCCTTTCTTACCTTACAAGATCGTGACATTTTAAGAAACGAACAAAAAA
>NW_023458560.1:2298582-2301986 GCF_013731165.1 Rhagoletis pomonella | reverse complement strand
CTTTCTTACCTTACAAGATCGTGACATTTTAAGAAACGAACAAAAAATTTTATAACCGTTTGTCTTTATTTTAGAATCGAACACGAAAAGAGAAAGGGCAATGAAAAAGCGAAATTTTTAGTTCGAAAACGCCCTATCTAAGAAAACTTTTAAAAGCGCCCTACTTCAGAATTTGATTGAAAAACGCCCTATCTCACAATTTGGTGGAAGAACGCGCCCTATCTCAGTTGCCGATTCAACACCGCCCTATCTCAGCTTATTTTGAATGTATTTTCGCTTAAGATAGGGCGTTTTTGAACCGAGTTCTGAGATAGGGCTATTTCAACTAAATTCTGAGATAGGGTGTTTTTCAATACAATTCTGAAATAGGCGTCTTTCAATCAAATTCTAGAGCAGGGCGTTCTCGAACAGTTTTCTGAGACAGGGCATTTTTGAACTGGCTACCGAGATAGGTCGATCTTCCACTCAGCCATCGATCTAGTATATGTACATGGCCCTTTTATGAGGTGCCGACATATGTATGTATGTATTTACATACATTTGTACGTTTCCATAAATTAAGGGCATGACAGTCATACGCATTCAATGCAGAAAGATAGCAACGAAAACTCTAAAGACCCTCTATTCAAAAATGTGACTGAATAAAAGCCTTTGGTTTCTTTCTCTGAGACCCTTGATTTTATCTGCTTACATGATTCGTTTGGGTTCGCCAAACCATTTGGATTTTCCGATGAATTTATTTAGGTTAGTAATGGTGCATCTGGAAATTTCACTAAAATTTTGGATGGAAAAACTCCCGAGTGTGTTCTGCCTTATTTGTATCAATGCTGGGCACTCGGAAAGGTAGTGAAGGACCGTTTCTTTACTTCCCTCAAGATTACAGCTACGGCACCCATTTTAGCTGCATGTTCACCAATGGGCCAATGTGCCGTTATCGTGACTATTAATTTGACTATATCTTTCCTCGACCTCTGGAGAAGTTCTTCTGTCTTTGGCTTATCATAATGCGGCCATATGTTCCTCGCAGTTTTGCCGGTTTGAAGGTTATTCCAACGTGTATCAGCCAAACATGTGAATTGCAGATGCAGTTCCCTTTTGATGAGGCCGAGTGGACAATTTATAGTCATTACTTCGGATTCATCCAAAGATGATCCGGCCTTAGCCAACTCGTCAGCCCTCTCATTTCCGTGTATGTTCCTATGGCCGGGAACCCAGATGAGAGTATTATCTATTAACTCGGCCGCCGAGCTTAACGCACATTTGCAATCTCTTCCTGTTTTGGATTTTGTTACCGGTGAGGCAAGTGCCAGAAGTGCCGCTTGGCTATCTGAGAAAATGTATGCTTTTCGTCACTTACGTAGTTTCTCTCTATTGCTTTACAGGCCCTTTCGATGCCACCCCCGCACTCACACCCCAGTCTATTTTGGACCCGATTTCAGTGGAACTCTCCTCGACTATCCTGCCCCTACTCCAATCCCGTCTTGAAGGAAACTTCACCTGAAAGTTTTTCTTGAAATCTGTAGTAGGAGATATAGAATCTGATTGTTTCCCTGATTCGATAAGCTTGTCAAGAATACCACTATTGCCGTGCTGCAGCGCCCTTTTTGAGTCTGACTGCCGCAGACGCAGCAGTTTCGCGGATATGGAGTTCTATGGGAAGTTGATGCAGGATCACATTAAGCGCATCAGATAGACACGACTTAATTGCTTCTGTAGCACCTGCACAAGCTGCTCTTTATAATAATAATAATAATAATAATAGATTGGCGCTTATGTTAGTGTTTGGCCGAGCTTCTCCTCCGATTTGTGGCGTGCGCCTTGATGTTGTCACACAAGGTGGAGGGACCTACAGTTTTACGCCGACTCCGAACGGCGATTGTATTTTTTATGAGAAGCTGTTTTTCATGGCAGAAACACTCGGAGGTTTGCCATTGCCTGCCAAGGGGCGACCGCTGTTAAGAAAAAACCTTCTTTCTACATTTTTGCGATGGTGCTTTGACCAGGGCTTGAACCCTGGTCTGCGTAGTGGAAGCGCGCACTGCTTACCACTACACCACAGCGGCCGCCTGCTCTTTATACACTGCCTAATTTCCTGACGTTGTATTGTTTATCTAGTGCTGGCCACGAAACTAACGCCGCATACGTTAGTATTGATCGTATGATAGCCATGTACATCCAGAGGACAAACTTTGGCTTTAATCCCCAGTTCCCACTGAATATTCTTTTACATGTATAATAATCTGTGTAGGATCTCTCAACCCGCCGTTCTGTATTTGTCTTCCAGCTCAGTTTGGTATCTAATACGATACCCAAGTATTTAGCCTCGGAGGACAGCGCGAGAATCGGGAGGAAAGCCTGAATTGGGGTATTTTTATATTATAGGTGAACAACATCAGTTCCGTCTCGCTAGGGTTGACACCCAGTCCACTTTTTGTGGCCTGGGTGTTTAGCCGGAGCAAAGCTCCCTCTAGGATTTCACTAATCGATGAACTGCCACCACTACATAATCTGCATATGCTACTACTTTCTCTCCACCTTTGCTGAGATCCAGTAGAATGTCGTTCAGTACTACCACCCATAGTAGCGGAGACAGAACTGCCCCAAGGAGAGTGCCTCTATTTGCATAATGGGATAGCCTCACTGAACCATTGATTGAAATTATGATTCTGTTTCTGAGCATTTATTCGATTCACTCGCACATGTGGTCAGATGTTCCCACCTTCACAAGAGATCGAACAATTGCTTCGATTGTATATGTCGAGGAATGCCGCCAAAGTGTATTGCTAGTAATGAGGTGATTTTTCTATGGTGCCCACGACTTCATGAAGGGCAGTTTCAGCATGCTTGTATGCATGTTGAGCTTTGGAAAGTTTGCAATTTCCCAGAAAATACCTTATATGTAGGTCTAAAATATACCTAAAACAGGAAAGATATAAGACTTATTAGTCGGAAGTCTTTTGCTTTTTCGTGATTTCTTCCCGGTTTGGGAATGAAAACAACTTTGACTCTTCTCCAGCTTTTCAGAATGTATGTCAAGCTTATACTGGCTTTATAGACTCTATCCAGCCAGGTTACCATAGGCTCCTGTCTACGATTGAGTCGAGTAACCCTTTCGAGAGTTGCTGACGATTTGTATGAAGCCATGTTTATGGCCTCTGATAGCAGTCAGGAAAGTGTGTATTTATGAGAGCCTCTAGTGATTCCTCCGCTTTCCTTGTCCATGCACCGTCCTTTCCGTTAATAAGGTTGGGGTTGGTGTGTTCCTTGGATAAAACTTTGCTTAGTCTGGCCGAATCCCTACAGTTCACTATGGATGTGCAATTGGACTGCCAAGAGTCCGTTTTAGCTTTATTTACAAATTTTTTGTACTGCCTTAATTCATCTTTGTATGGCTGCCAGAGTTT
>NW_023458560.1:2290416-2298482 GCF_013731165.1 Rhagoletis pomonella | reverse complement strand
AATTTTTTGTACTGCCTTAATTCATCTTTGTATGGCTGCCAGAGTTTTGTTCTGTAGCACTCGTTAAAGATTTTTCTGAGATTTGATCTGTGCTCCCTAAGCTCCCCCGTCCACCATGGAGGGGATTTTTTCTTAAGGACGCTTACTGGTGTAGATTTTTTTAAAGTTATGGCTAGAGTTTTTTCCAGCTTATTAACTGTGTTGTCTAGTTCTACAGCAGTTGCAATCTCTTTTGATTTACTGCTGTCTAGGTTACCTGACGTTAGCCCAATAAATTTATAGTTCTTCTCGGATTCCGAAATAGGCAAGAAGTAGGTGGTTTTCCACGAATACTGAAGAGTAACAATGATCCGACATGGATGTTTCACTGGATACTCTCCAGTCATCGACGGCAATACCATCTGTTGCCTAGGGTTAAGTCCAGTACCTCTTCCCATCCCGCGACTCTTTCGGAGCTGGGAAATATAAAGGTCGGACTCTCTCCTTCATTGCATATACTCAGGTTAGTATTTAATATAAAGTTTAAGAGATACTCACCTCTGCTGTTTATTGTGTCTCCCCCAGATAGTGTGTCTCACGTTTTCGTCGCATAGCAGTTCGTTGGGTGGGGCGTCCATGTCATGAGCCAGGTAGGCAGATGCCAGGAAGGTGTTTTGGTGCCCTTCCCTCTCCGCTTTCACCGCGCTTAATCTGCTGTGCTGTAATTTGGACAGAGAAATGCATTAATACCTTAGAATGCATGCTCTGCTCTCTGAGGGACGTCCTTAGCTGAAATCAGCCTTAGTTTGAAGCCGACGAATGCTTCGCTTATTTTAGCGACGCACCTAGCTAAGAAGTCGCAAGAAGCCTGGTCCATGCATTTGATAACCCTGCATCCTCAAAAGGATCCAGAGTAATCAAACTCCGCATGGGTACCCGCCGGGTTACGAGGACGTAGTCCATAACGAGACTCGATAGCTTGACGTCGATCTCCACCCAGTGCTTCTGCATAGATACCGGAGTCTTCGAGTTTTCGTCGACTATGGCCATCAACAGGCTGTCTTTGGCAACGTCACTAAAATGGCGTTGCAGCCGGTTGGGGTTAGATGAAGTAGCCTGCTTAGGCTGCTTGCTCTCTCTTCCGGTAGTGCTGTCGATGGTGGAACAATTTCCCTTTTAAGATTTGCCGTTTTGCTTTATTTCAGGTGGATGGGGATTTGCAGATTGCTTCTCTTTCAAGGAGCTCTCATATTCCTCAACCACCTTTTTATAGTATTCAACTCCCTTCAACTCATAGGAGCCGCTTCGAGCCGAATTGCTAGATATTTGGTCCAGCATGTAGACCGCCCTCTGGTAGCGGGTTTTCCTGATTTGGCTCAGGGACTTTTTCGGTTTCTTCTTCCGCTCTGCTCCCGCCGTTGTACTGTGGTTGGTATTGCCGTCACCTTTGGAGGAAGATGGAAGGTCTTGGCTGATAGGGATGCCTGGTTTGGTATCCTTAGATATAGTTCGTTTTGCTGCTTGTGCTTCTGGTGTACTATGGTTGGTGCAACCGGGAACACTTTTGGTTGTCTCCTGGCTGAAGGCAATAAGGGTTTACTCATCATACTCCGCAACGACGGGGCCCGGATTCTGATAAGGAAGTGCCAAAGTCAATTGTCCAGTATTCGCTGCAGAGTTCGTCATCAGTTTGGTTTCAGTTTCAGTTTGTGTTTGTTGCACCGTTTGCGGCTGCTATTCAATATATACCCGCTTACCATTCAACCATCGGCCTCAACACCTTGGCTTAGGGTGTTGCTGGTGCGGCTATCTCCACATACTCCCCAACCGGGAAGTTTGCTCACATACCAGCTTGGTTTGTTAGCTTCCCTCCCGATTGCAAAGGATATGAAGCTTTCCTCTTAGTTCATCACGATCTGGAAGCTCCCTTTGGGAATTTCCATGTCGTCATTTAAGCCCCTTCGCCACGGCAAGACGAACAGAATTGAAGGAGTGTGTTTAGATTAATACCTATGTTTTTATTTCAGTTAGTGTGCAATTTTCTTTAAGAAGTATATACAACTACGTACAAGTCAAAATTTAATAATTAATAAAATTAAGATAGTTTTTAATACTTTCGGTCTTATATCTAAAAAGTCCTGCTTTGACGCCCAAGAATGCGGAAGTTAACTAAATTGTCAAGATGGTATTTGTACCGAATGTAAATTTATTTTTTTAATTTCTTTTAAATTATGCAAAATTATCTATAAATCAATGATAAGCTACAAAACTACTAATCCAGTTTGAAAATATCGCCTGCATAGATGACAAAAAAGCTTCACTATGGTAGAAAAATTTTTAGACTGGCCAGTTATATCAAAAAAAAATGCAATGAAGTGAACACATCAAAAAATCCGAAATTCTAGTATATCTCAAAAACTATTCTAGTTTCTTATATTTGGTCTACATATTCGAATTCAGATCAAAATTTTACATTAGAAATGATGGTCAAGTGGCACAGGTGGGATTAATTCTAGTCTTTTCTAATTAGTTTTCTCTAATAACTTATAACTCACACTCTGCATATAATAATATTTAGTTAAACAGGACTATAATAAGCCGTGGAGTAGTGCTCCCAGGTAAAATCACGTTATAAAAACCCAAATACGTTACCTCACAAGTAGAACGGAAATTGTGCATATAAGTTTTTGAATCGCTAGATCTCAGAAATGGTATTTCTTAGGAACACAATTGTCACAAAAGTTTTTATGGTTAGGTAATTGCATGATATAATCTTTTGTGTAACCTATTTTTATGATAAACCCTACCGTTTGGTTGAAAATTGCAAAAAACGCAATTTATGTGACCTTTGACTTTTGATAAGTCTTTTGACGGATGAGGGATCGATGGGCACTTTTTACATTTCATTTACAATGGTGTTCGCAATATTCTTACCAATTTTACGCTTTATGCGAATTATTGCAACCTTGAATTTCTAACTTGCCCGGCTACAATGGAAATAACTATTATTTCCTCTTTATATCTTCGTTCACAAATAATTATTATCTATGATTTATATTTTTTCACTCAGAGACATATTAGTTGTTATCGAGTTTTATTTTTCCACTTAAAAATAATGATTATTTATAAAATTTAAAAGGCCATACAGCCGCAACCAACTGAAATTTCGACCAGAAAATTTTAAGATTTTTTCCTTTTATTAGGGTGTCACACTAGTACAGATTTTGAGTTTTCAACCGTTTAATCATTTCGTTGGAATATTTCTTTTTTTTTTTTGTATATTACCGCATAACTTTGGGCCACGTTAACCGATTTCTATACTTCTTCTTTCATTGCAAAGGAAAGGTGGTACATCAAGGGTGGTCCCATACTAATTTTGTTTAGATCCGATAATGGGATCGTGAAGAAATTAACGGTTTTGTTTTTTGCTTAAAAATTACTTGTTTGTATAACACCCTGCGACAAAAACCAACAATTTTTAAAACACACGAAAAAATCAATATATTCAAAAAACTAGGAGCTAGATATAGTATAACTGCGTTTTTAATTTTTCCCTCTGATGTCCGGATTTTTTTAAGGACTTTGAAATTTCCAGGATATGATTGAATAAAAAAATTATATAAAAGATTTGGTGCATTATAGTGTAACAATATGGGTATCAGTTAAAAAGAAAAATTCTGTAGAATTAAAAAAAAATAAATTTTTTGTTGCACCAGGACGAATAAAGGTTGAAAATGTCCTTTTAAAATGTTATCCTTGAATATCCTGGGAAATTTCCAATATTTATTTTTGAAAAAAAATAGATGTAAAGGACTAATATGTAAACTACCACATCAAAAAAATTGTACACTTTATAAGATATTGATAGTTACAAAATACATAAAGCAAGATACTAGAATCATTACACACTTTAAGAGATTGAGTCATAGGTAAAAAAGTAATTTCTCCGTTTTTCGAAGTTAGCCTCCGAAATCGAGATATGGGCCTTCGAAGTTCGAAATAGGATCTTTGGTAAAAAATTATTTTTTATTATTACATATATGTAAATAACGAAAAAACTAAAAGTATAGTCGTAGACCGCCTTTTGCTCTTATTTAATTGGTTTATAACTTTTTTTTAACTTATATTACAGGTGCTATAAGGGGGCAAAGGTCGGGTCTTCGAAAAATTAAAAACCTTATATTTCAAACAATTTTGAACTGATTTTTAAAGAGTTGGTATCGTTGTAAACATGATTAGATCCCCTTCTTCTCTTCTGATATGCATATTTGTATACTTTGCATGTAAAAATTTGAGAAAAAACATTTAAAAGGAAAAAATACCTTTTTTTATAAAAAAAAAATTTAAACAAAAAAATTACTAATCGATTTTTAAAAAGTTGATATCGTTGTAAACGCACTCAAACCTTCTTTCTTCTTCCTTGCGTATTTGTATACTTCGTGTATAAAAATTTGAGAAAAAACACTTAAAATTAACAAATACCTTGATTTATAAAAAAAAAAAAAAATTACTAACCGATTTTTAAAAATTTGGTATCATTGTAAAGGCTACCAGAATATTTATGCTTTCTTTAACCCGAAAATTTCATTTTATATACAAAAAAAGAATTATATATAAAATACCGATCAAATACGATTAAATACCCTTTCTTCCGGTATGCACATTTGTATACGTCGTGTATAAAAATTTGAGAAAAAGCACTAAAAGCAAAAAATACCTTTTTTTATAAAGAAAACTATTTTGTTTTTGTTATTTTATGGCCTTATAACAATTAAATTCAACAAAATTGTTGAAAAATATTTTAAACACAAAAATTACTAACCGATTTTTAAAAAAATTTTATCGTTGTAAAGGCTACCAGAAAACTTATACTTTCTTTACCCCAAAAACTTCGTTTTATATACACAAAAAAAAATATATATAATTAAAAACAATTTTTCCCTCTATATAAACTCCTGCTCCTGGCTGTATACAAAACAGTTAAAGTATTTAAACCATAGGTATATCATACGGTCATTTTGTTCTTTTAGAGCGCATAAATGGTTAAATAATAATGATTCCAGTATCTACATTTATGTATATTGTAACTACCAATATCTTATGAAGAGAAGTGTAAATTTTTTTTTTATCTAAAACTAATAAAGTTAGACGGGCGAAATTCGAGGATGTGGTAGTTAACATATTAGTCCTTGACATATATTAAAAAAAAAATAATATTGGAAATTTCCGAGGATATTCAAGGATAAAGTTTTAAAAGGACATTTTCAATACTTATTCGTCCTGGTGCACCCAAAAATTAATTTTTTTTTCTATTCTACAAAATTTTTCCTTTTAACTGATATCAATATTGTTATTCAACAATGCATCGAATCTTTTGAATAATTTTTTTATTCAATCATATTCTTGAAATTTCAAAGTCCTTTTAAAAAAATCCTGAAGTCAGAGAGAAAAACTAAAAACGCAGTTTTACTATATTTGGCCCCCAGTTTTGTGAATATATTGATTTATTCGTGTGTAAAATTGACTGTCGCACGGTGTAATCATTAAAATATGTTCGCATATAAATAATATCTCAATCAAAGCTCGTCTTTTAATCTAAAGGTAACACTGGCAAATCTCAGATTAATAGCTGTCAAAGTTGTTGTGCTTGCTATTCTCACATCTCAAGGAACAGTTAAGGTCCTTCTCTGTGCCATCGCGCTCCCATTTTTCTGCTATATTAAGCAATTTAAATTTAAATATAAAATGTGGGTATTGTTAGGGTGGAAGTGTATTTCACTAAGGTAGATTCTTAGATATGTATATGAAAGTCGGAAAAACTTAACGCCAAAGCAGGCACATTCTCTTTACTCGCAATATACGTAGTAAGCTATGGCGACCCGAAATGAAATTGTTTATAATTAAAAGTTAACTGTTTTATAATGTTAGGGAACGGTGACAACAATTTTATGTTTTCATTAAAAAATTTTTAAACAGCATCCACGGGAAATTTTTATGTTTTCATTAGGTATGGTTTTTATTATTTTTTCAAATGTTTACACGGGGGCGATTGGGAATTACGCTCCGGTGCAAATATGATAGAAATTAATAAATAGAACCAAGATATTTTGATGTTAATGGTGAATTCAATCAAGAGTCCATTTATTTCAGTATAGATATATATATATAAATGTGGAATAATACAATATTTGAATACCTTTGGACGGGAGTGGCTTGGTAGCTGATGTGCTCGCGCTGATCTTCTAAACCGAAGTGATTAGAAAAGTTTACGGGACCTTAAATCGGACCGCCGGACAATAACTGACGTTGAGGGGAAACTTGACGAGAGTTCATTATCCGGCGGGATATTAAAATTAACGGCACATACTACCCCATGTGCGCATGCATGTATCTGTGTATGCACATAAACATATAATATATATTATATGTTTACACAGGCACTTATGCTCGTACACATGCTGGCATTAGGGGGGTGCTTAAATAAGTAATATTTAGGCTGAAGGCCTAAACATACCGGCCCCCTTGCGATAAGCAACATCTGGAAAATGATTTGTTACGATGCAGCTACCAGGCTCACCTGAGTCTGTTTACAATTTCAGTAATTTTTATTGTTTTCTCAAAACTGCAAAACAAAATATCTCCGGTGACCAGTGCGTTAATGTCCGTTCTTCTTCCTACTGCTGGGAGATGAGAGAGAGAGAAATAAAGGTACAGACGTGGTCATAATTCAATGCACTTTTATTTAGAAATAAAAAACTAAAATAAACATATACAAAAATTCATTATAAGCAAGAATAAGAAAAAAAGATGTTATTGAAAATAATTATTTATTTTTGTTTTTAATTAGGCGCGGTAGGCGCCCGAGAGTACCCAACCAAATATTGTACTTTGGGCCAACAAGGGTCCAAAGGACGTCGGCAGACTACCGGGCATAATAATTTCGGCATACACGTCCGCGCCGAGCACGATTCGAATTGGAGATGATTCGAAGAAATTCGGGTCGGCGAGTCTGATGTGCACATAAGTAGCGGCGGAAATTATTTATTATTTTCGCATGGGTTGCCACCTTTTTGTTAACGCCGTGCTTCCCTCTAAGGCACAGAAATCAGCCCCGTTGGTTCCCTACTCGAGTGGTTTGTAACCCAAGGTCTCTCGCAAGGTCTCGCGCTATCAAAGTTGACGGCGTACATGCGTCTAATAGGGCCCGGATAAGATGCAATCTTCCTCCTGATTCGATCTTGATAACTGCCGTTGGTGAGATAGAAATCATGGGTCGTAACACTTGCGTGTGCATTATTCCGTCTGTGAGCCCGTTTCGGAAGCTGCCTGACGCTCTTAACTGGCGATACTTTGCCACAGTTCTGTTCTGCTGACGAAGTTGGTTCGCCTGTGGTGGTTGCTGGGGCGGGCGGAAAGACCTGGTTTCCGCTCCGCGGGTTCGTCGTGTTTGTCGGCGTGATCGGAAAGACCTTGTTTCCGATTCAGCCAACCTTTGAGTCTCGTGGTTGAGTGGGGGTCGGAAAGTCCGGGTTTCCGCTCCCCTGTCGCTGTTCGGGCGGAAACTCCGAGTCTCCGCTCCGGGTTCGATCCTTTCTAAAGTTTCCGGTTCCGGACGGAAAGACCGAGTTTCCGTTACGGATTCGGACGCATAAATCGAGATCACATCCAACTCGTCTTCTTCCTCGTCAACCTGTTGACTCCAGGGTCTCCTGTCGACTGGGTCCAGGTGAAGGGTGGTGTGATGCTTGTCGTGGCATCGGCGACATCTCTCCGCACTTGTGCAGTTTTCAGTGCGATGTTCCATGGCCAAGCAATTGCTGCAGAATTTTCTCAAGAGCGCTTCGCGCAATCTTTCTTCCGGATTTTTCGCACGGTAGACCGGACACAGCCTAATCGCGTGTCTGCCGTTGCATAAACGACAGGCTTTAGGATAACGATGTGCGTGTTGTGCCGTTTTCTTCAACATTTGAGCGAAGCGAGTCATGATTGCTGCAATAAATGGGTAAATTTTTTACGATCCGTTGGTATCGTGAACCATCGATTTAAATATTGTTGGGTGGCGAGTAATTGGGGTGGAAATTGTCTAA
>NW_023458560.1:2287087-2290316 GCF_013731165.1 Rhagoletis pomonella | reverse complement strand
TATTTTCAATTATTTGTATTTCACAAACTAACACGTGTAAATATGGCTTAATGTCGGCTTTCGACCCACAAAAATGAAGGGTGGATCGCACAAGTGCCATACCTTCCATTATGCAGGAATGCATTGGCAAAGTCAAATTTTTATTACATCGAAACTTGTAAATTGCCTTTATGATGTTTGGAAGTGCCAATATTAAGTGCTCTTAAGAAAAAGATCATTTTCGTTGATGACTTGATCTACTAATATTCGTAATTAGCAGTTCAACTTCATTGCATGAAGTTGTCGAAAACGTATTACTCTACATTTGGAGAGCTTTAGCCATTCTCGCAACCCTACAACTAGCCTGCCACCCAAAAAAAGGTTTGGATGCGACTGTAGGTGATACTCGGTCAAAAACAGGGTAGCTCATATGCAGCAGAATACATAAGTTTAATTTCAAATTTTATTACAAAATGTCTTATTCCCTTTTGAATTTTACATAAAAAATATGTGAAATATTTATAAAAAGTTAGTGTATTGATATGTGCGTGTGAATTTATACAATGGAAAACCGTATACCGTAGGTGAAATGATATTTCTTCATTGCAAAAAATGTCAGAATGAATTCAATGGAAATCCGTATACATACACGCAGAGTTGAGCATTATTCGAATAAATTGTTATTTAGATAATTATTCGAATAAAATTTTATCCGTAATATAATTATTCGCAGATAACTCATTTACGAATAAATTATTCGTGAATAAATTGCTTTCGAATAATTTATTCGTTGTTTTATTCGTTATTTTAAATAATGAATAAAAACTCATTTTTAACACATTGATCCACCTTTTACTTTTATTTCTATTGTCAAGGATTGTGAGTTAGCTGAATTTTGTTAACTATTTTATCAAGAATACTAGCTCATTCCCTCTGGTTTCGCGGCCCCTGATAAGATTTTTTGCGTTGGCCCATGCAAGTATAGCGTTGAAAACCAAATATGGGTAAAGTAAAAATTCTTAATTTAGGTTGAACAACTAAAGAGCAGAACCCTTCTCACACATATTTCTGCCAAAAAAATAGCGCTCTGATGCTATATGCAAGAAAAAATCCCTTTCAATGTCATGAGCTTTACGATGGTCTTATTTCCACTTGTGAGATCTTTTCTAAGCGTGCGTAATCTTCTTCTATGATCTTGCAACTACAACATTGGTCCGATGCGTCAGCCTCTAGGCTTATGTCATGTAGGCCAACAAAAGTCCTTATAAGGAAGCTGAAGAGCACAGATGTGCGTTTTCTTTTATAGGAGAGCCAAAAACCCTCGATGTAAAATTTGGCCATTGATATACCAACAGTGGTCTTTCTTGGAAGGATGTGGTCGTTACTTTCCTTGCTGATTCGCCACTTTTAAAATATCCAAGAGCTGGTTTCCTTGAGTCTTACTGCTGCAGCAATGGCCGCCCGAGCAATTTCATCAAGTGGAGGTAGATGCAAAGTCGCATTTAGGGTGTATGACGACGTAAGACATCGTAAATTCATATAATATAAACATAAAAAACAAAGTAGTCCAAACATATGGGGTTTCTAATGATTTCGACTGCAGCACCATTATGAATTGCAACCTGATTGTACAATAAATAGGGATTTTCTAAATAACTCAACTGCAGCGCCACCTAGCGGATCCATTTTTCGCATAAGTATTTTTCATCATGCAGGAAGAACACATTTTGGATTTGAACGAAATCGGTTCATAAATACGGCTTTTATAAATAACTCGGCTCCATCGCCACCAAGGAGTTTTCTAGTAGCCTTTAATAGGACTTTATGCGCAGGGAATAACCTCCGAAAATTTGACTTAAATCTATCCAGAGGTTTGAGTTAAATCGCAACAACGAAAACGGTTATCATTTTATACATAAATATATGTACATATCTATATACATAAGTTACTTCTTTTATTATTATTTTATTCGTTATTCGAATAATTAATGAAGATAATAATTGTTCGAATAACGAATAAAATAATTTATCCGTCATTCGAATAATTTTTTTTTTAATAAACAAAATTATTTATCATTTACGAATAACAAGAAAAACAATTTATTCATTTGTTATTCGTCATTCGAATAAATTTTTCCCAACTCTGCATACACGGCGAATTCATATCTCATTTCAATTATATTTTTCTGGCACGCGGCGGTTGTGTAATCTTAAGGTTAGGTGAGTATGCGTAAAATATCGTATTATATAGCTATGTTTGAATGTAATTTTTTCTTAATAACAGGATGTTGCTTGGCATAGTTTCTGCTGGTGTTATTTTTCGGCAAATAACACCAACATCGAGGGACTTAATCGAAGTAAGTACCCGATTAATTTGCTGGCTTTTCTGGGTAAACAGATTTTCCAAATTGCTGCCTTTTCATTGATTGACTAAGCAACGCCATAGTGAGTTATTCAATACCTACTTTATGCCACAATCTTCCATGCAGCTATGAATAAATGATTATAGTTCGGTTAAATGGGCATCTTAGTCGTACATACATATGTGCTTAAAAGGCGCAATTCTGTCCACTAGTATACGCCAAATATGTATATAAAACAAGCGAATTATCAATATGAGTTTTTCAAACCAGTACGAATCACATATCCTAAACTGTTCTTCGGGTAGCAAATTAGATCATTCGAACTTTGTTCCATTCCATTTCGAATATTTCCTGAATTCGTGGTTGTTTAGCGAAAGCGCTCACAGGACAGACAATGATATACATCATATAATGGAACTTAGACTAAATGGTAAAATTACATAGGTTAGAAAATGCATAGTAAGTATGCATACGTTTCTAGTAGGCGATTGTATACACCGCATTAGTTCAGTAAACTGGCCTTTATTCGTCAGCTGCTCGAGAATCCTTTTACCCTCCGTTTGTATGTGATCGTGACTAAGCTCCATCTCGCTTCACCATACTGACGATTTCGCAAGCTTGCCATAGGGGCTGTAGACCTTTCCACTGCGGCGCGCGACTTATTTTGATCAGATATTTCTTTTGTAATTGCCTTGCTGCCATAATCTTTTCGCTAGGCATGGCAGTTTTTTTGCAAAAAAAAGAAAAGGTTTTTAAGGCAGTTTGCAATGTAACGGCGAAAAGCGGGCGGTATGCCCGAAAAATACTAAATTTTGTTTTATCTAGTAAAAATTAATGTACTGCTATTTCAGTACGGAGTTAGTACACATTCCAACGCAAAGGGGGAC
>NW_023458560.1:2279122-2286987 GCF_013731165.1 Rhagoletis pomonella | reverse complement strand
AGGGTGGTGCATTATATTTGGAAATATTTAGGCTTAAGGCCTAAACATCCCGGTCCCCTTGCGGTAAGCAACATCTAAATATCGGCCGCGTTTCAGCTACCAAGCGCACATGGTTTTTACAAACAAATGTTTTCTATGTCTTGATGTTAATGATCAAATCAGGCAGAAGCGTCGGCATTCATTAAGGTAGAGTTCGTCCTTCCTTTATGGAGTGCTACTGCAGATGTAAATATAAGTGGTAATTAAGGAAATGTACGTGGTTACTTTTTCAAATGCACTTTATTTAAATTCATTATTTTATTTCATTTTAGAGTATGATAATTTAGATGTAATGTATGTATGTAAAAAAAGGAAAGTTACGCTCTAGAGACCCCGGACAGCACCCAACCAAATATGGTGCTTTGGGCGAGCAGTGGTCCAAATGTTGTGGGCAGTGTCCCAGGTAATAAAATATCTGCGTAAACGTCGGTTCCCAGGATCACGCGTATCGGTGCGGTGCATAAAAGCGAGGGTCCGCTAAGCGTATATGCGCGTACGGCTCAGCCACTGAGGCATCCGCGTTGCTAGATGGGCTTATTCTGCTAAAATTGGGTAGCGCAATAGCGTGAGTTGCTACCCGTTTATTTTGCCCATATTTTCCCCGTAAGCATAACAGACAACCTCTTTCTCCGCTAACGCGCGTCTCGTCCAGGCGCAACTCTCGGGCTAAGTCAAGTGATATTATAGTTCGAGGGGAACATACGTCGATAAGCGCGCGGATCAAATGTAGGCGCCCTCCAGCTTCTACTTTAACGACTGCAGTCGGAGCGATAGCGATCATTGGTTGAAGTGTTGGCGCAGCTATGGTATGGTGACCCAAGATTCCGTTTCGGAACGTACGTCGCTTCGATAGCTGGTGAGGCCGAGTCGCCAGTCTACCTTCCTTTTGTGTGCGTCGAGAGGACTTGCGTCTGGGATTACGCAGGCGGAAAGGCCTGGTTTCCGCTCCACGTAACCGGTTCCGCTCGTGCTGCAATAGGGGTCGAAAAGGCCTAGTTTCCGATCCCCCTTCTGCGAATGCGCGGAGAGGCCGAGTCTCCGCTACATCGCCTGAAAGTGCACCTTCTTCGGTATCTGGACGGAAAGGCCGCGTTTCCGTTCCAGAATCGGACGCAAGTAGCGAGATTACACCATCGGAATTTTCTTCTTCCTCCTCCACCTGTTGGGCCCATGACTTTTTCGATGTGCTGGGTTCATCCTCGAAATGTAGTGTCGAGTGGTGCTTTTCGCCACATCGTTTACATCTGCCTTCGCTCACGCAGTCTTTTAATTCGTGATTCATCGCGAGGCAATTAGCGCAGTAGCGTCCTAGTAAGGCCTCACGCAATCTTTCCTCTGGCGACTTCGCACGATACAAAGGGCAAAGCCTGATCGGATGATTTGCGTCGCATAGGCGACATGGTTGCGGATAGCGATGGGCGCGCTGTTCGGCCCTTTTCCTCATTGCGGCAAATTGAGACATCGTTTCCTCTGAAATTGTGTCGATACTTTACGTTGGTTCGAGTTTTACGCTTGATATGAGTTGTTGCGTGGCGAGTGTATCGACATTGGCTAATTACATTAAGGGCATAACTATTTCGCTGATGCATAAGAACAGTTTGGTTTGTGTAAATGGGTTTATCATTCGTACGGCGCAAACTGACTCGTGTAAATTATGTATAAGGCAAGATTTCGACCCATAAAGAAATGAAAAGTGGATCGCACAAATGCCATACATTCCATTGAGCAGGAATGCCTTGGCAAAGTTAAATTTTTATTACTTCGAAAATTGTAAATTGCCTTTATGATGTTTGGAAGTGCCAATATTAAGTGAAAAAGATCATTTCCGTTGATGACTTGATCTACTAATATTCGTAATTAGCAGTTCAACTTCATTGCATGAAGTTGTCGAAAACGTATTACTCTACATTTGGAGAGTTTTTAGCCATTCTCGCAACCCTACAACTAGTCTGCCACCCAAAAAAAAGGTTTGGATGCCACTGTAGGCGATACTCGTCTAAAAACAGGGTAGCTCATATGCAGCAGAATACATAAGTTTAATTTCAAATTTTATTACAAAATGTCTTATTCCATTATGAATTTTACATAAAAATATGTGAAATATTTATAAAAGGTTAGTGCATTGATATGGGCTTATGACAATGCATCTTTTTTTTTACATTTTTATCCCAACAATAAAATATATTTACGGTACTATATGCTTTGTTGCAGAAACATCTTTACTGACTCAAAATATATTGTCATAATTCAAGTGGTGGTAAAAAATTCAAGAGTTGAAAACCGCAGTAGAAAATTCAATTTCGCTAAGAAGTGTAGTAGATCTACTGCCATTGCAGTAAGTTCCGAACGCTGACCGACATACTACGTTCACTTTGTGGAATGCATGTATGTATGTACATTGGTACAATTGTCAGAAACCATTCAAGGCGAATTTATACAATGGAAAACCGTATACATACATACAAGGTGAAATGATATTTCTTCATTGAAAAAAAAAAAAAAATGTCAGAATGAATTCAATGGAAATCCGTATACATACACGGCGAATTCATATCTCATTTCAATTATATTTTTCTGGCACGCGGCGGTTGTGTAATCTTAAGGTTAGGTGAGTATGCGTAAAATATCGTATTATATAGCTATGTTTGAATGTAATTTTTTCTTAATTACAGGATGTTGCTGGGCATAGTTTCTGCTGGTGTTATTTTTCGGCAAATAACACCAACATCGAGGGACTTAATCGAAGTAAGTACCCGATTAAATTGCTGGCTTTTCTGGGTAAACAGATTTTCCAAATTGCTGCCTTTTCATTGATTGACTAAGCAACGCCATAGTGAGTTATTCAATACCTACTTTATGCCACAATCTTCCATGCAGCTATGAATAAATGATTATAGTTCGGTTAAATGGGCATCTTAGTCGTACATACATATGTGCTTAAAAGGCGCAATTCTGTCCACTAGTATACCCCAAATATGTATATAAAACAAGCGAATTATCAATATGAGTTTTTCAAACCAGTACGAATCACATACCCCAAACTGTCCTTCGGGTAGCAAATTAGATCAGTCGAACTTTGCTCCATTCCATTTCGAATATTTCCTGAATTCGTGGTTGTTTAGCGAAAGCGCTCACAGGACAGACAACGATATACATCATATAATGGAACTCAGACTAAATGGTAAAATGACATAGGTTAGAAAATGCATAGCAAGTATGCATACGTTTCTAGTAGGCGATTGTATACACCGCATTAGTTCAGTAAACTGGCCTTAATTCGTCAGCTGCTCGAGAATCCTTTTACCCTCCGTTTGTATGTGATCGTGACTAAGCTCCATCTCGCTTCACCATACTGACGATTTCGCAAGCTTGCCATAGGGGTTGTAGACCTTTTCACTGCGGCGCGCGACTTATTTTGATCAGATATTTCTTTTGTAATTGCCTTGCTGCCATAATCTTTTCGCTAGGCATGGCAGTTTTTTTTTTTTTTTGCAAAAAAAAAGAAAAGGTTTTTAAAGAAGTTTGCAATGTAACGGCGAAAAGCGGGCGGTATGCCCGGAAAATACTAAATTTTGTTTTATCTGGTAAAAATTAATGTAGTGCTATTTCAGTACGGAGTTAGTACACATTCCAACGCAAAGGGGGACAATTCTTGGCGAGTAGCGAGTGGGAAAAAGTTCATTGTTTCGCTATTTTACTACCAACTCATTTGAAACAGATACCGATCGCAAATTTACGCTGGGCGTGGGCCATATAGACCGTGACTACAATGTTGGTGAGAAACAAATCAATCTTCAACTATGAGATCCTGGCGGTATGGAACCTGTTGCACCTTTTAACTCATTATACTACAAACTCCCTACAGGTGCCATAGTTTTAACACGTCTACTCGACACTGCCACTTATGCCCGAAAATACGAAAATTTCCATTTGAATTAGAAGCCTTTTGCGAACAGTACCACAGTTTGATTAATGCCAGTTAAAAACAGCTTTTCGCAAAGCTTCGCAAGGTATCGATAAGATTCGCGACATCTCCTGTATACCTGTCGATGCCTGTCATTCTAACATGGAACTCCAAGCTTTGGAGCCACATAGTTTCAAATTCACCACAATTGAAGCTAACGCACTGCAACGTGAATTTTCACTATGGTGATTATTCAATGGGTAAAAAAAAAAACGAAAGAAAAAACAAATTGATAAAAACTAACAAGGACGAATTTGTAAGCAGGTTTGTGGTACACGGTTGTCAACAATAACGTGAATCAATCAGTTCGTTAAATTTAAAAATGTGCAATCTTGCTGCGATTTACTAATAAAAAATGTGTAAATCTTTGTTTACTTAATTTAATCGCGTCCAATGATTCGACGGCTGAAAAAGCAGTGTCCGGTAATCGGAACGCAATCGACACCACTGATGATATAGGAAATCCGACATGGACTACTACAACGAGATTGACGCGTATTTTGAGGAATGTCCGAATACGGAAGAAAACAACTACAGATCCTGTTTGTTTTCTACTGGAGATAATTAAAAAAAAATTATTGTGTTCGAAACACACCCCGCGCATGCAACATTTACCTGGTCAATTGCACATAATCTGGATACCTGTATCATCAAAACCCAAGTGAAATTTTTAACAGTCTTTATTCAATGGTATAGGTTCCAGTCTGGCTTGCGGGTCCCCATTCCAGCTGACGGTTCTCTTCGGGGTAGTATCCTGGTTTTCTACTACTTCCATCATCATCCTTATTCGAAATGTCGTTGGTCTGGTAACAAAGTTGTATGTTCTTACCTTCTTTTTTTGTTGTTAACCGTTTATTCGAGGCCTAATTGGTTTGTGTTTTTTATCAGGGATTGCTGGCATAACGACATGCTGCGTATCGTGCGATTACGAACAACAAAACACAAACAAAAAGAAGCTGATTGTCACCGAACCGAACCCTTTTGGAACCGAAGATATCTGAGTTTTTAAATATTTTTTTTGTATTATTTTAAATTGTTCCTTTCGGGCGGGTCTTACACTATAAACTGCCTACACAGTTTATGCAATCTCTTCTAAATAAAGCGGATAGAAAACCAGCAAGCTTGAGAGGTTGAAGATTTTGAAACAAAAAAACTTATCGGGTTAAACTTGCTAGTTTTCTACTGTTTGCTTTTATTCTGAGGCGGAGTAGTTCGCTACTTCTGCAGTTATTTTAATTATGGATTCAGATCTGAGGATGGTCGTTTTTGTATAGCCAGATCAACCCGGGGTAACTCGGGTAAGAACCATCACGCCAAATACAAAAAAAAAACTCAAAATATACTCCATGGTACTAAAAACAAGTTATCTCAAAAAAGGTTAGACATGGTATCCCTCCTACTACCTAGAAGTGGAATGTTGTGGTAAAAGGAAGTGGAATGTAGTAAAGTGGTGAGGGGTAATTTATGAGGCGGTTGTTGGCTCCGAGTTTCCATCGTTGTATGGCGGGAGTAGAACCAACTTCACCAGTGGTCTTGTGACTTGACCTTTCTCCGTCGAGATGTCCACTACTCGTACTCTGCTGTCGGCACCAGGGTGTACGTTGACAACTCGTCCTAACCTCCACTCAGTGGGGGTTAAGTTGTCTTCCTTGATGACGACCAGATCACCAGGTTTGATATTTTCTTTGGGATGCTTCCACTTAATGCGTTTTTGAAGTTCGGTTAGGTACTCTGTTTTCCATCGCCTACAGAAAGTTTGATTCAGTGCTTTGAGTTTTTGCCACCGATTCACTATGGAGGCAGGAGTTTCATTAACGTCTAATTCTGGTGGGGCTAGAAGATGTCCACCGATGAGAAAATGGCCTGGAGTAAGAGGCTCCAGGTCAGTAGGGTTATTTGAAGAGGGACTCAGTGGCCGTGAATTGAGGCATGCCTCAATACGGCATAAAAGAGTACTAAGCTCTTCAAAGGTGTATTTGTGGGCGGACGCAATTTTTCTAAAGTGGCTTTTGAAGCTCTTTACGCCCGCTTCCCACAGTCCTCCCATGTGAGGCGCTGCAGTGGGTATAAAATGCCACGTCAGCATTTGATGATTGTATTTCGAGATAGTTTTTTCTCGGGTTTCAGACAGAAAAGCTTTAAATTCAGATCGTAAGGATCGTGAGGCTCCGACAAAGTTAGTGCCGTTGTCGGAGTAAATATTTCTCGGACATCCTCTTCTAGCCACGAACCGTGCGAACGCTGCTAGAAAAGATGGGCTACTAAGATCAGTAGTAGCTTCTAAGTGAATCGCTTTTGTCGTGAAACAAACAAATAAACAGACATACCCTTTAGAAACTCGACAACCTCTGCCGCGGTAACTTTTAACATCAAAAGGTCCAGTAAAGTCTACCCCCGTATTGGTGAAAGCGCGAGTAAATGTAGTGCGTTCCGGAGGAAGAGTTCCTATAAGTTGAGTTTGTGACCGTTTTTTAAAGATAATGCATGTCTTACAATTATGGATAGTGGACCTGATCAAGTTCTTGACTTTGGGAATCCAGTATTGGGCACGGATGAGGCGTAGCATCAGTTGATTCTCTCCATGCAAGGAGACCTTGTGAATAAACGATACAATAAGGCGGGGCAACCTGCTGTTATACGGGATAATGCTCGGGTGGCGTTCATTGTATGCTAAGTCCTGGGATGCTCCAAGGCGACCTCCGGCTCTGATAATGTCATGTTTATCGATGAACGGATTAAGCGGAAGGATTTCACTCTTCGCATCGATTGGTTTTTTAGACTTCAAGTTTGCGTATTCTTCACCATAATAATGCTTCTGGTAGATTTTTATCAGGATTTCTGCCATTGTTTTAATTTCATTAGATGAAATTAAACAAGAATTTTCCTGAAATGAAGCTTTTGTTTTGGAATGAGTTCTTCGATAGAATCTCATAACATATGATAAAACTCTCAAAGCTCTCGGTAGATCGGAAAAACGGTCAAGAATATCGATATCATTTGCTCTTGTTGTCGCATAAGTGTGTGCTCTTTTTTCTTCAACTTCTGTATGATAGTCTGTTCCTTGAGCGGGCCACTTGGAGTTGTCTTCTTGCAGCCAAGAAGGTCCCTGCCACCACAAAGAATTGTTGACCAATTCTGACGCAGGTAGTCCTCTGCTAGCCAAATCGGCTGGATTTTAGGCCGAGTCTACGTGTAGCCAGTCCTTCTCCCCTACTTTTTCTACGATTTTCGTAATTCGGTGGGCGACGAAGGTTGACCAAGAACAAGGCGGCTTTCGTATCCATGCGAGTACGATGGTCGAGTCCGTCCATAGATGTGTCTTCACTGGTCCTAGGTTGAGGTTGTTGATTATAGATTCTATGATTTCTGCGAGCAGTACTGCTCCGCAAAGCTCCAGTCGTGGTAGCGATATAGTTTTGACGAGAGCTACTCTGGTTTTTGCCAAAAGTAGATTGACCAAAATTTTGTCATCTCTTTTGACACGCATATATGCCGTAGCCGCATATGCTTTTTCTGATGCGTCGCAGAAACCATGTATCTCTATGGTGTCTCCAGGTGAGAAGTATACCCATCGAGATATTCTGATATTATCTATTTCGTGGTAATGTCTCATAAAATGCTGCCAACGTTCTAAAATAGTATCAGACACAGTCTCATCCCAGTCTGTGCCTTCTAGCCAAATACTTTGCATGAGTATTTTGGCTACGATGACTATTGGTGCGAGCCATCCCAGTGGATCGAAAAGCTTGGCAATCGCTGACAGCCCTTTTCGTAATAGTGTCGTGCTCCTCCAATGGTCTGACCATAAAATAAAATAAATCCGTATGGGCATTCCACCTTATGCCCAGAGCCTTAACCGTGC
>NW_023458560.1:2275404-2279022 GCF_013731165.1 Rhagoletis pomonella | reverse complement strand
AGCCCCTTTAATTGCAGCACTTGCCACTCGCGACATCACTCGCTCCTGCACATTCAGACAAATGTGCAAAAGGCAACACCGGCTCGCACGCCGGCTGGACCTGTCAATTACAATGAATCATCCTCCCAACAGGCTCAAGCAAAGCGCAACTTTAATAATAGAACTCATAACAATAAAAGCAAAAACGTTAAGTCTTGTTATGCTAACACGAATTCAGGTGTGCTCCTAGGAACAGCTTGCGTAAGTATACGTCTCAATGGCACAGATTTTTCTGCTCGAGCACTTATTGATTCTGGTTCTGAGTGTTCGTTCATAACAGAACGAGTCAAACGCAGAATCAACCTGCCAGCTAAGAGAATGCATGCCCAAGTCTCGGGCATTACGAATGCAACCTCTGCGCAGGTTAAAGAGGCATGCAGCATAGAACTTCGATCCCCAGTTGATCCATTGTTCAGCCTGCACGCAACGGTGCTCGTCCTAACAAAACTCACTGGAAATCTACCATCCTGTCATATCAGCGCCATGACTATGCAGGCATTTCCAGGTCTTGTTCTAGCTGATAAACGGTTCTACGTTAATAAAGAAGTAGACCTCGTACTTGGCGGAGATATTTATCCCCAAATTATTTTATGCGGCCTGAAGAAAAATGTACTCAGTACACTTCTCGCCCAAGAAACCGTGTTCGGTTGGATATTAACCGGTTGCACAGATGCACCCAATCCAACCAACAATATAGTTTCGTATCACAGTGAAGTTGCCTTGGACAAACAACTTACTGCATTCTGGGAACTAGAAGACATATCAAAAACCAAAAGCTTGAACGAAGACGACAAATACTGTGATGAGCTTTATCGGAAGACAACTCGTAGACGAGAAGACGGAAAATACGTAGTCTCGCTACCATTTCGGCAGGAATTTCCCGCAAACATCTGCCTAGGCCCTTCTCTTAAAAAAGCATGCTCTCAGTTCTTCCGGAATGAAACACGGCTTGCAAAGAATACCATCCTACAAAAAGAGTATAATAGGGTACTAGCTGAATATGAATCACTAGGACACATGTCCAGAATAAATGATAGTATTTCAGCAGACTCTTCCGATAACTACTATTTGCCTCACCAGGCTCTTGGCATAAGATGGAATGCCCATACGGATCTTTTCTATTTCATGGCAAGACCATTGGAGGACCGCGATACACTTACAAAAAGGGCGATACTATCAGCTATCGCCAAGCTATTTGATCCTCTAGGATGGCTTGCTCCAATAGTCGTCGTGACCAAAATACTCATGCAAAGTATTTGGCTAGAAGGCACAGACTGGGATGAGACTGTGTCTTCTATAACTTTGGAACGCTGGCAGAATTTTATCAAACATTACCATGAAATAGACAATATTAGAATACCTCGATGGGTACACTTCGCACCAGGAGATGACATCGAGATACATGGTTTCTGCGACGCATCGGAAAAAGCATATGCGGCTACTGCATACATGCGCGTCAAAAGAGATGACAAAGTTTTGGTCAACCTTCTTTTGGCAAAAACCAAAGTAGCTCCTGTCAAAACAATATCGCTACCACGACTAGAGCTTTGTGGAGCCGTACTGCTTGCGGAAATCATAGAATCCGTAATCAACAACCTCAACCTAGGGCAAGTTAAAACATATCTTTGGACAGATTCGACCATCGTACTCGCATGGATACGAAAGCCGCCTTGTTCTTGGTCAACTTTCGTCGCACACCGAATTAAGAAAATAGTAGAAAAGGTCGGTAACAAGGACTGGTTACATGTAGACTCGGCTTCTAATCCAGCCGACTTGGCTAGCAGAGGATTGCCTGCGTCAGAGTTGGTGACCAATTTTTTGTGGTGGCAGGGACCTTCTTGGTTGCAAGAAGACAACTCTAAGTGGCCCGCTCAATAAATTACCTATCACACAGAAGTTGAAGAAAAAAGAGCGCACGCTTATACATCAACAAAAGAAAACAATATCGATATTCTTGACCGATTTTCAGATCTACCGAGAGCTTTGAGAGTGTTATCATATGTCATGAGATTCTACCGAAGAACTCACCCGAAAACAAAAGCTTCATTTCAGGAAACTTATTGGTTAATTTCATCAGATGAAATTAAGACGACGACACATCTCTTGATAAAAATCGACCAGAAGAAACACTACGGTGAAGAATACAGGAATTTAAAAACTAGAAAATCCATCGATGCAAAGAGTGAAATCCTTCCGCTTAATCCGTTCGTCGACAAGCACGACATCATCAGGGCTGGAGGTCGCCTCGGAGCATCCCAGGACTTAGCATATAATGAGCGCCACCCAATCATTATCCCGTATAATTGCAGATTGTCTCGTCTTATCGTCCTGTTGATCCACCAAGTCTCCTTGCACGGAGAAAATCAACTCATCCTTCGCCTCATCCGTACCCAGTACTGGATTCCCAGAGTAAAAAATATGATTAGGTCTACCATCCACAATTGTAAAATTTGTACCATCTACAAAAAACGATCTCAGACGCAAATTATGGGAACTCTTCCTCAGGAACGCACAACATTTGCGCGCGCGTTCACGAATACCGGAGTAGACTTTACCGGACCTTTTGAAATTAAAAGTTACCGCGGTAGAGGTTGCCGCATTTCCAAAGGGTATGTTTGCCTCTTCGTTTGTTTCACTACTAAAGCGATTCACTTAGAAGCTACCAGTGATCTTAGCACCCCATCCTTTCTAGCATGATAAAAATATAGTAAGGTAGAACCGCTGAGAGTCACTTTTAAAATTCTTGACGTTTCCAAACAATTTAATTTTTAAATTTACTCACAAACTCACACACACATTTTCATTTTCAATCTCAAGCAACAACAATTTCGAACAATTTCAATTTTTTATTTTCACTTTTATATGATTTTAAAATGTTGGCAAACTTCAAAAAAAAATCATGGCCGACAAATTGAGAGAACGGTTCTACCTTGCTATGTTTTTATCATGCTTTCTAGCAGCATTCGCTTGGTTCGTGGCTAGAAGAGGATGCCCGAAAAATGTCTATTCCGACAATGGTACAAATTTTGTCGGCGCTTCGCGATCTTTACGATCTGAATTCAAAACCTTTTTGTCTGACGCGCGAGACAAAACGATTTCAAAATATAACCACCAAATACTTACGTGGCATTTTATACCCGCTGCAGCCCCTCATATGGGATGACTGTGGGAAGCAGGTGTAAAAAGCTTTAAAAGCCACTTCAAAAAGGTGGAATCCGCTCAAAAATACACCTTTGAAGAGCTCAGTATGCTTTTGTGCCGGATTGAGGCGTGCCTCAATTCGCGACCACTGAGTCCCTCTTCAAATGAGCCAAATGACCTGGAGCCGCTTACTCCCGACCATTTTCTCACGGGTGGACATCTTATGGCTCCGCCAGAACCTGATGTGAATGAGAACCCTGCCTCCATTGTCAATCGATGGCAAAAACTAAAAGCACTGCATCAGACGTTTTGCAGGCGATGGAAAGTGGAGTACTTAGCCGAACTACAAAAGCGAATTAAATGGAAGCACCCCAAGGAGAATATGAAAACAGGTGATCTTGTAGTTATCAGGGAAGACAATCTACCCCCAACTGAATG
>NW_023458560.1:2267036-2275304 GCF_013731165.1 Rhagoletis pomonella | reverse complement strand
GTTAAATTTAAAAATGTGCAATCTTGCTGCGATTTACTAATAAAAAAAAAGTGTAAATATTTGTTTACTTAATTTAATCGCGTCCAATGATTCGACGGCTGAAAAAGCAGTGTCCGGTAATCGGAACGCAATCGACACCACTGTTGATATAGGAAATCCGACATGGACTACTACAACGATATTGACGCGTATTTTGAAGAATGTCCGAATACGAAGGAAAACAATTATAGATCCTGTTTGTTTTCTACTGGGGATAATTAAAAAAATTATTGTGTTCGAAATACACCCCGCGCATGCAAAATTTACCTGGTCAATTGCACATAATCTGGATGCCTGTATCATCAAAACCCAAGTGAAATTTTTAAGTCTTTATTCAATGGTATAGGTTCCAGTCTGGCTTTCGGGTCCCCATTCCAGCTGACGGTTCTCTTCGGGGTAGTATCCTGGTTTTCTACTACTTCCATCATCATCCTTGTTGGAAATGTCGTTAGTCTGGTAACAAAATTTTATGTTCTTACCTTCTTTTTTTGTTGTTAACCGTTTATTCGAGACCTAATTGGTTTGTGTCTTTTATTAGGGATTGCTGGCATAATAGCATGCTGCGTATCGTGCGATTACGAACAACAAAACGCAAACAAAAAGAAGCTGATTGGCACCGAACCGAACCCTTTTTGAACCGAAGATATGTGAGTTTTTAAATATTTTTTGTATTATTTTAAATTGTTCCTTTCGGGCGGGTCTTACACTATAAACTGCCTACACAGTTTATGCAATCTCTTCTAAATAAAGTGGATAGAAAACCAGCAAGCTTGAGTTTGAAGAATTTGAAACAAAAAACATATCGTGTTAAACTTGCTAGTTTTCTACTGTTTGCTTTTATTCTGAGGCGGAGTAGTTCGCTACTTCTGCAGTTATTTTAATTATGGTTTCAGATCTGAGGATGGTCGTTTTTGTGTAGCCAGATCAACCCGGGGTAACTCGGGTAAGAACCATCACGTCAAATACAAAAAAAAACTCAAAAGATACTCCTTGGTACTAAAAACAAGTTATCTCAAATAAGGTTAGACATGGGATCCCTCCTACTACCTAGAAGTGGAATGTCGTGGTAAAAGGAAGTGGAATATAGTAAAAGTGATGAGGGGTAATTTATGAGGCGGTTGTTGGCTCCGAGTTTCCATCGTTGTATGGCGGGAGCAGAACCAACTTCACTAGGGGCCTAGTGACTTGGCCTTTCTCCGTCAGGATGTCCACTACGCGCACTCTGCCATCAGTACCGGGGTGTAAGTTGACAACTCGCCCCAACCTCCATTCAGTTGGCGGTAGATTGTCTTCCCTGATAACTACAAGATCACCTGTTTTCATATTCTCCTTGGGGTGCTTCCATTTAATTCGCTTTTGTAGTTCGGCTAAGTACTCCACTTTCCATCGCCCGCAAAACGTCTGATGCAGTGCTTTTAGTTTTGCCATCGATTGACGATGGAGGCAGGGTTCTCATTCACATCAGGTTCTGGCGGAGCCATAAGATGTCCACCCGTGAGAAAATGGCCGGGAGTAAGCGGCTCCAGCTCATTTGGCTCATTTGAAGAGGGACTCAGTGGTCGCGAATTGAGGCACGCCTCAATCCGGCACAAAAGCGTACTGAGCTCTTCAAAGGTGTATTTGTGAGCGGATGCCACCTTTTTAAAGTGGCTTTTAAAGCTTTTTACACCTGCTTCCCACAGTCCTCCGGCCCTGATGATGCCGTGCTTGTCGACGAACGGATTAAGCGGAAGGATTTCACTCTTTGCATCGATGGATTTTCTAGTTTTTAAATTCCTGTATTCTTCATCGTAGTGTTTCTTCTGGTCGATTTTTATCAAGAGATGTGTCGTCGTCTTAATTTCATCTGATGAAATTAACCAAGAAGTTTCCTGAAATGAAGCTTTTGTTTTCGGGTGAGTTCTTCGGTAGAATCTCATGACATATGATAACACTCTCAAAGCTCTCGGTAGATCTGAAAATCGGTCAAGAATATCGATATTGTTTTCTTTTGTTGATGCATAAGCGTGCGCTCTTTTTTCTTCAACTTCTGTGTGATAGGTAATTTCTTGAGCGGGCCACTTAGAGTTGTCTTCTTGCAACCAAGAAGGTCCCTGCCACCACAAAAAATTGGTCACCAACTCTGACGCAGGCAATCCTCTGCTAGCCAAGTCGGCTGGATTAGAAGCCGAGTCTACATGTAACCAGTCCTTGTTACCGACCTTTTCTACTATTTTCGTAATTCGGTGTGCGACGAAAGTTGACCAAGAACAAGGCGGCTTTCGTATCCATGCGAGTACGATGGTCGAATCTGTCCAAAGATATGTTTTAACTTGCCCTAGGTCGAGGTTCTTGATTACGGATTCTATGATTTCCGCGAGCAGTACGGCTCCGCAAAGCTCTAGTCGTGGTAGCGATATTGTTTTGACAGGAGCTACTTTGGTTTTTGCCAAAAAAAGGTTGACCAAAACTTTGTCATCTCTTTTGACGTGCATGTATGCAGTAGCCGCATATGCTTTTTCCGATACGTCGCAGAAACCATGTATCTCGATGTCATCTCCTGGTGCGAACTGTACCCATCGAGGTATTCTAATATTGTCTATTGCATGGTAATGTTTGGTAAAATTCTGCCAGCGTTCCAAAGTTATAGAAGACACAGTCTCATCCCAGTCTATGCCTTCTAGCCTTTGCATGAGTATTTTGGCCACGACGACTATTGGAGCAAGCCATCCTAGAGGATCAAATAGCTTGGCGATAGCTGATAGTATCGCACTTTTTTTAAGTGTATCGCGGTCCTCCAATGGTCTTGCCATGAAATAGAAAAGATCCGTATGGGCATTCCATCTTATGCCAAGAGCCTTAACCGTGCTGGTGTCTTCGAATGCCAAAAAGTCTTCACTGAGTAAATCCGTTTTTGGGATGTCCTTTAGAATTTCCGCACAGTTTGAGGTCCATTTCCTTAGCGGAAATCCGGCTGACCGTAGTACTTCAGAGATTTCATTTCTTGCTTTTACGGTAGAGTCAATGCTATGTCCTCCAGCTAGCACGTCATCCACATACATGCATTTCCGTAGTATGTTAGATGCTATTGGGGAAGAGCTTTCTACATCGTCAGCCAGTTGTAGAAGTGTCCTTATCGCGAGGTAAGGAGCACAATTAATCCCGAAAGTGACAGTCTTTAATTCGTATAGACCTACAGGTTCGTTCGGGTTTGTACGGAAAACTATCCGCTGATATTTGGTATGGTTGCTATCCACCCAAATTTTTCGGTACATCTTCTCGATGTCACTATTAAAAACGTATCTGTATAACCTCCAGCGGAGTATAAGGATCGGAAGATCTGCTTGGAGAACTGGACCTGGGAGAAGTACATCGTTCAGACTTGTGCCATTAGCCGTTGGACTTGAGGCATTAAAGACGACTCGAACTTTGGTGGAAGTACTTTCTGCCTTTATGACAGCGTGGTGAGGCAAAAAGTAGTTATCGGAAGAGTCTGCTGAAATACTATCATTTATTCTGGACATGTGTCCTAGTGATTCATATTCAGCTAGTACCCTATTATACTCTTTTTGTAGGATGGTATCCTTTGCAAGCCGTGTCTCATTCCGGAAGAACTGAGAGCATGCTTTTTTAAGAGAAGGGCCTAGGCAGATGTTTGTGGGAAATTTCTGCCGAAATGGTAGCGAGACTACGTATTTTCCGTCTTCTCGTCTACGAGTTGTCTTCCGATAAAGCTCATCACAGTATTTGTCGTCTTCGTTCAAGCTTTTGGTTTTTGATATGTCTTCTAGTTCCCACAATGCAGTAAGTTGTTTGTCCAAGGCAACTTCACTGTGATACGAAACTATATTGTTGGTTGGATTGGGTGCATCTGTGCAACCGGTTAATATCCAACCGAACACGGTTTCTTGGGCGAGAAGTGTACTAAGTACATTTTTCTTCAGGCCGCATAAAATAATTTGGGGATAAATATCTCCGCCAAGTACGAGGTCTACTTCTTCATGAACGTAGAACCGTTTATCAGCTAGAACAAGACCTGGAAATGCCTGCATAGTCATGGCGCTGATATGACAGGATGGTAGATTTCCAGTTAGTTTTGTTAGGACGAGCACCGTTGCGTGCAGGCTGAACAATGGATCAACTGGGGATCGAAGTTCTATGCTGCATGCCTCTTTAACCTGCGCATGAGTTGCATTCGTAATGCCCGAGACTTGGGCATGCATTCTCTTAGCTGGCAGGTTGATTCTGCGTTTGAGTCGTTCTGTTATGAACGAACACTCAGAACCAGAATCAATAAGTGCTCGAGCAGAAAAATCTGTGCCATTGAGACGTATATTTACGCGAGCTGTTCCTAAGAGCACACCTGAATTCGTGTTAGCATAACAAGACTTAACGTTTTTGCTTTTATTGTTATGAGTTCAATTATTAAAGCTGCGCTTTGCTTGAGCCTGTTGGGAGGATGATGCGTTGTCATTGACAGGTCCAGTCGGCGTGCGAGCCGGTGTTGCCTTTTGCACATTTGTCTGAATGTGTAGGAGCGAGTGATGTCGCGAGTGGCAAGTGCTGCAATTAAAGGGGCTTGTGCACCTTGTCACGGTATGTGCAGCACTCAAACAATTCAGGCAACTGTTGTTGCTCTTTAAGAAATTAAACCTCTCATCAGGCGTAAGCTTCAAAAATTTGGAACAGGGGCGTAGTTTGTGCTCATTCGTTTGGCACATTGTACAAGTGAACTTGGTCACGCTTTCTTGGAATGCACCAAGTCTTTTGGTATGGGCTTCTGAAGGGTTTTTGGTGTTTTGCGGCTTTGGCGCTTTAACCGCTTTTGTACCCTTTAAGCCTGCCACGGTTTCCAGGGTTTGAAACCTGTTAGATAGGAACTTGTCCATATCTTCCCACTTCGGTAAGGCGCCTGTGTGGTCTATGGTTTGCTCCCATAGAGCCAAAGTACTGTCAGGCAATTTAGTAGAGCAAAAATACACAATAATAGCGTCCCAATTTGAAATGTCAATTTGATGACTTTGTAGGGATGACAAGCAATTGTTAATATCGCGCTGCAATCTTTTTATAGAGCTACCACACCGGCTCGAAGGACCAAATGATTAGACGGGGGTGATTGGGAATTACGCTCCGGTGCAAATATGATAGAAAGAAATAAATAGAACCAAGATATTTTGATGTTAATGGGGAATTCAATCAAGAGTCGATTTATTTCAGTATAGATATATATATATAAATGTGGAATAATACAATATTTGAATACCTTTGGACGGGAGTGGCTTGGTAGCTGATGTGCTCGCGCTGATCTTCTGAACCGAAGTGATTAGAAAAAGTTTACGGGACCTTAAATCGGACCGCCGGACAATAACTGACGTTAAGGGGAAACTTGACGAGAGTTCATTATCCGGCGGGATATAAAAATTACCCGCGCATACTACCCCATGTGCGCATGCATGTATCTGTGTATGCACATAAACATATAATATATATTATATGTTTACACAGAAACTTATGCACGTACATATGCTGGCATTAGGGGGGTGCGTAAATAAGTAATATTTAGGCTAAAGGCCTAAACACTGTAGATGAGGAGAGTTTTTATAGTTTCGAAATTGGTTGAAAATCGTCGTTTAAAAATTTCCATATTTGTGTATGGTTGTTTTTGCAACCTGTTCAATTTAAGCTGTTTCGCATTTTGTTTTACATCGTGTTTGAAATTCAACTTTGAAATAAAGATAAATATGAAGATGAAGAAACAAGTGATAACGATGAAGACAAAAAAAGGCAAAAGTGAAGATAAAGACGAAAATTGAGATAAAGGCGAAAATTTAGACAATGAGAAATACATAAGAATTAGGTTAAAAGATAGGAATTGAAATAAAATCAGCCATAAAGGTTACTGAATTTATCGAATCATCGAAGTTTATAATTATCGAAATTTATCCATGCTTATTGAGTTATCGCAACGTATTGAATTATTCAAACTGATCAATGTTTACTAACGTTTCTCCCTCTTTCACAGTTCATTACGGCAGATCTCGTTGCGGTATGGGCCAAAATTCCGACTCCTAGGGGGGTGCAGGAGGCAGTACTTGCCTCCGCGTACTTCCCGGGTGAGGAGGAGATAGCCCCGACACCTGAGGTAAAGGCGCTTACTGATCACTGCCGGCAGAGTGGTATACCCTGGATCCTCTGCTGTGATGCAAATGCCCATAGCACTGTCTGGGGGAGCAACGACACCAACAAAAGGGGTGAGTACCTCCTTGAGTTTATCAGTAGTTATAATATAAGTATTATAAACCATGGCAATGAACCAACGTTCAGGAACGCTATTAGAGGGGAAGTCTTAGATCTTACTCTAAGTAGTCAGAACATGGCAGCGTCTGTCACAAACTGGCGCGTCTCAGGGGAGGTATCAATGTCGGACCATATGCACATAGAATTCGACATTGGCCACTTTCCTGAGCATGAACTAGTTTTTAGAAATCCCAGAAAAACGAACTGGGAATTCTTTCGCTTTATCATGGAAGAAGGTGGAAACAGCCATGGTGGTCAAATTACGACTGCGCACGAGCTTGAGACTGAAGCTGAACAGCTTCATTCAGACATTGGAATAGCTTTCAATAGTAGCTGTCCCCAAGGAAAGGTAAAATCCAAACGTGATGTGCCTTGGTGGAGCAAGAAGCTTGAGCAAATGAGATGCCAAGCCAGAAAACTATTCAATAGAGCAAAGAATACGGGTGATTGGAATCCGTACAAACTTGCACTAACTTCCTACAACAAAGAATTGCGGAAATCCAAAAGAGCTAGCTGGCGAAACCACTGCAAGGAAATAAAGAGCCTCCCAGAGGCAGTACGCCTCCAAAAAGCTCTAAATAGGGAACACAAAAATACGATCGGCACTCTAAAGAAACCAGATGGTAGTTATACTCAGCATCCGGGAGAGACTTGCAGACTTCTGCTAGACACTCACTTCCCGGGCTGCAAAGCGGGCTATTATCTACCGGAATTGGGTGTCCCAGCACGCACTTCTGGTAGAGAGCAAAGCCTTGCAACTAAACTTACCACGGTAGAAAGAGTGCAATGGGCGGTATCTACCTTCAGCCCATACAAATCACCAGGACTAGATGGGGTCTATCCTTGTCAACTCCAAAAAGGAAGTAACTACATAGCCCCAGTCCTCTCCAGACTATACAGAGCGTCGCTCCTACTGGGTTACATTCCCAGTAGATGGATGGCTAAGGTGGTATTTTTACCGAAGGCAGGTAAACCGGAGCAAATGCCTTCATCCTACAGACCAATTAGCCTCAGCTCCTTTCTCCTAAAAGGCATGGAAAAAATCTTGGATCAACATATCAGAGAAGTCAACCTAGCGGAACGACCACTGAATAAGAACCAATTTGCCTATCAACCAGGCAAGTCCACTGAGACTGCCATTCACAGCCTTACATCGAAAATCGAAAAGGCTCTGGAGTCTAAGAACATAGCCCTTTGTGCCTTCATTGACATTTCAGGGGCTTTTGACAACACGTCATACAGGGCAATAAGAGATGCCCTGATATGCAAGGGAGTGAGCCCCATCATAATAAATTGGGTGCTTTCTATGCTAAAAACAAGGAAGATCAGGATGGAGCTGGGAGGCACGAAAGAATCGATTACAGCCACAAGAGGTTGCCCTCAAGGGGGTGTACTCTCTCCTCTTCTGTGGACTATGGTTATAGACGAACTCCTGTTCCTACTGAACGACCATGGCTTTGAAACACAAGGATATGCAGACGATCTGGTAATTTGTGTAACAGGGCTGCATGACGAAACGATCTCCAACCGCATGCAACAAGCCCTGCGCATTACGCAAAGATGGTGTGACACCAAAGGATTATCCATTAATCCTACTAAATCTATTCTGGTTCCGTTTACCCGGAGGAAAAAGTTATCCATGACAGAATTGACTCTGGGCGGCACTAGAATAGGGCTCTCAAATGAAGCAAAATACCTGGGGGTGTGGCTAGATAAGACACTCACCTGGAATGTACATTTGGATGCAACCGTAAACAAGGCAATGAGAGCCTTCTTCGCATGCAAGCGACTTTACGGGAAGACATGGGGACTCTCCCCCAAAATGACTTACTGGTCATTCAACACAGTTGTGAAGCCGATAGTCACCTATGCATCCTTGGCATGGTGGACAAAAGCGACACAAAGAACTGCCAGCGCAAAACTAAGCAAACTACACCGAATGGTGTGCATTGG
>NW_023458560.1:2245290-2266936 GCF_013731165.1 Rhagoletis pomonella | reverse complement strand
TTGGTTTTTGCCAAAAGAAGGTTGACCAAAACTTTGTCATCTCTTTTGACGCGCATGTATGCAGTAGCCGCATATGCTTTTTCCGATGCGTCGCAGAAACCATGTATCTCGATGTCATCTCCTGGTGCGAAGTGTACCCATCGAGGTATTCTAATATTGTCTATTTCATGGTAATGTTTGATAAAATTCTGCCAGCGTTCCAAAGTTATAGAAGACACAGTCTCATCCCAGTCTGTGCCTTCTAGCCAAATACTTTGACGACTATTGGAGCACGCCATCCTAGAGGATCAAATAGCTTGGCGATAGCTGATAGTATCGCCCTTTTTGTAAGTGTATCGCGGTCCTCCAATGGTCTTGCCATGAAATAGAAAATATCCGTATGGGCATTCCATCTTATGCCAAGAGCCTTAACCGTGCTGGTGTCTTCGAATGCCAAAAAGTCTTCACTGAGTAAATCCGTTTTTGGGATGTCCTTTAGAATTTCCGCACAGTTTGAGGTCCATTTCCTTAGCGGAAAACCGGCTGACCGTAGTACTTCAGAGATTTCATCTCTTGCTTTTACGGTAGAGTCGATGCTATGTCCTCCAGCTAGCACGTCATCCACAGACATGCATTTCCGTAGTATGTTAGATGCTATTGGGGAAGAGCTTTCTACATCGTCAGCCAGTTGTAGAAGTGTCCTTATCGCGAGGTAAGGAGCACAATTAATCCCGAAAGTGACAGTCTTTAATTCGTATAGACCTACAGGTTAGTTCGGGTTTGTACGGAAAACTATCCGCTGATATTTGGTATGGTTGCTATCCACCCAAATTTGTCGGTACATCTTCTCGATGTCACTATTAAAAACGTATCTGTATAACCTCCAGCGGAGTATAAGGATCGGAGATCTGCTAGGAGAACTGGACCTGGGAGAAGTACATCGTTCAGACTTGTGCCATTAGCCGTTGGACTTGAGGCATTAAAGACGACTCGAACTTTGGTGGAGGTACTTTCTGCCTTTATGACAGCGTGGTGAGGCAAAAAGTAGTTATCGGAAGAGTCTGCTGAAATACTATCATTTATTCTGGACATGTGTCCTAGTGATTCATATTCAGCTAGTACCCTATTATACTCTTTTTGTAGGATGGTATCCTTTGCAAGCCGTGTCTCATTCCGGAAGAACTGAGAGCATGCTTTTTTAAGAGAAGGGCCTAGGCAGATGTTTGCGGGAAATTCCTGCCGAAATGGTAGCGAGACTACGTATTTTCCGTCTTCTCGTCTACGAGTTGTCTTCCGATAAAGCTCATCACAGTATTTGTCGTCTTCGTTCAAGCTTTTGGTTTTTGATATGTCTTCTAGTTCCCAGAATGCAGTAAGTTGTTTGTCCAAGGCAACTTCACTGTGATACGAAACTATATTGTTGGTTGGATTGGGTGCATCTGTGCAACCGGTTAATATCCAACCGAACACGGTTTCTTGGGCGAGAAGTGTACTGAGTACATTTTTCTTCAGGCCGCATAAAATAATTTGGGGATAAATATCTCCGCCAAGTACGAGGTCTACTTCTTTATTAACGTAGAACCGTTTATCAGCTAGAACAAGACCTGGAAATGCCTGCATAGTCATGGCGCTGAGGATGGTAGATTTCCAGTTAGTTTTGTTAGGACGAGCACAGTTGCGTGCAGGCTGAACAATGGATCAACTGGGGATCGAAGTTCTATGCTGCATGCCTCTTTAACCTGCACAGAGGTTGCATTCGTAATGCCCCAAACTTGGGCATGCATTCTCTTAGCTGGCAGGTTGATTCTGCGTTTAAGTTGTTCTGTTATGAACGAACACTCAGAACCAGAATCAATAAGTGCTCGAGCAGAAAAATCTGTGCCATTGAGACGTATACTTACGCAAGCTGTTCCTAGGAGCACACCTGAATTCGTGTTAGCATAACAAGACTTAACGTTTTTGCTTTTATTGTTATGAGTTCTATTATTAAAGTTGCGCTTTGCTTGAGCCTGTTGGGAGGATGATTCATTGTAATTGACAGGTCCAGCCGGCGTGCGAGCCGGTGTTGCCTTTTGCACATTTGTCTGAATGTGCAGGAGCGAGTGATGTCGCGAGTGGCAAGTGCTGCAATTAAAGGGGCTTGTGCACCTTGTCACGGTATGTGCAGCACTCAAACAATTCAGGCAACTGTTGTTGCTCTTTAAGAAATTAAACCTCTGATCAGGCGTAAGCTTCAAAAATTTGGAACAGCGGCGTAGTTTGTGCTCATTCGTTTGGCACATTGTACAAGTGAACTTGGTCACGCTTGCTTGGAATGCACCAAGTCTTTTGGTATGGGCTTCTGAAGGGTTTTTGGCGTTTTGCGGCTTTGGCGCTTTAACCGCTTTTGTACCCTTTAAGCCTGTCAGGGTTTCCAGGGTTTGAAACCTGTTAGATAGGAACTTGTCCATATCTTCCCACTTCGGTAAGGCGCCTGTGTGGTCTATGGTTTGCTCCCATAGAGCCAAAGTACTGTCAGGCAATTTAGTAGAGCAAAGATACACAATAATTGCGTCCCAATTTGAAATGTCAATTTGATGACTTTGTAGGGATGACAAGCAATTGTTAATATCGCGCTGCAATCTTTTTATAGAGCTACCACACTCACTATCAACGGAATTAAGATTAAACAGAATTTTTAATTGTGTATTAACGAGGATACGCTTATTTTCGTATCGCTCACACAAATTGTTCCACGCTGTGGCGAAACCTTCATTAGTCATAAGGCACTTATTCACAATGTCTTTGGCTTCCCCTCTGGTTTTTTGGTTGAGGTAATATAGCTTCTCAACTGGAGTAAGCTCCTGATTCGAGATGTAAATGGCCGTGAACATATCTTGAAATGTTGGCCAAGACAGATAATCGCCTTTGAAAACATCGGTATCACACGGTGGAAGGTGAATATTGTGTTTTCGCATAGGCTTCTGTTCTACATCCCGTTCTTCTTTTGCTAGTTTCTCAGCCTGAGCAGCCAAAGACGACATGCAATTTACATAACTAGCAAACGCGCCTCTATTTATTTTTCTGTATGTCCTCTTATCTTCTTGTGAAAATTCTTCAGAGGTGTTAAGGGCATCGTAAGCTAGTTTTGTTTTCTCCCACTGAGCTCTGAGTTCTTCTTGCTGAATCGCAAGGACATGCTTATTTTGCTCTGATATTGACGAAGCAAGAAAGTCGGACTCGAATTCTGTCACTTCTTCCGCTAAGCTCATGAATGAATTCATTGTGAGGTTGAAGATGGGTTTACAACCATCAGAAAAAACAGGAGTTCGTTAAAAATTTAAAAATCTTTTCGAAGATTTGATAATGCTAAAGGCAAATATTTAGCAGATTATTCGAACCTGTTGAAATTTTTAAAAAACGAAATTGTTTGCCGCTAGAGTCAAAAAATACCAAAACCGCCAAAGATTGTAAAATGTATCCACAATGAAAATATTCGTAATTTTTCCAATTCTTTATTATTATTATTATTTTTTTTTCAGCAAAGGTTTATGGATATATGTAACTTTGATACGTATATGCAAATAAAACTCGCCACCCAACTGTGCAGATATATACCTGTATATATATATGTATTTCTAGGGACCAGCAGCGTCCTTATAAAACAATAAAATGTGTGCAGATCAAAAAGCAATAGCGCCAAGATGCAACAAAGTGACTTTGTGAAAGTGAATAACGTGAATTAAGGGCTAGTTGTGATAAAAACTCCGGTGAATACTTTGAATTGCAAAGCTAATTAACATGCAGATTGCAGAAGTGAGGTTATGTGTTCACAAACCAATGACAAGTGAATCGTGAAAAGAGGTTAGTGCAAGAAATTGATTACTTCAGTGAAACTAACATAAAAAGTGAATTTAATCTAATGACGATAGCAAGAAAGTCGGAAATCAAAAAAAAACTGATGTTGCAACTAAATTTAAAATGGATATAACACTTTTCACTGTCGTGTGTGTGTGTGTACACTTTAAACCAACACTAGCTGTTGGCACTCGAATGTGGAGAATCACTTGAATATGATAACCCGAAGTTGATGCTTTCACAAAGTCACTGCTATATGGCTATCTGTGCACTCGCGTAGTTTTATATTTGAGCTTTGACGCAAATTAAACGATATTTTTTTTTTTTTTTTTATAAAAATATGTCTATATATATATATATATAATATAACCACGTACCTTGCGACTGGTTGGTTTCAATAATGAGTTGTGGCGGTATATGAGAAGTTGAAGGCTGGAAAAGTGTTGGTTGGTGACGAAAAACTTTTAAATTTGTGGCGCAGACGTGGTGTCCTGGTATAATTCGTTGTTATGGCAGACCCAATTTGGTTATGGCAAACTCGCTTTGAAAAAGACGGTGGACTGTATTTCTCTTATTTCGCTGGTATTCCAATTATCGCACGGTCCCAAAAATGGCGCTGGCAATGTTTGATGGTTAGTTAAGTCGGACGGCTCCGAATGGACCAAATTTTTACACGGGGGCGATTGGGAATTACGCTCCGGTGCAAATATGATAGAAAGAAATAAATAGAACCAAGATATTTTGATGTTAATGGTGAATTCAATCAAGAGTCGATTTATTTCAGTATAGATATATATATATAAATGTGGAATAATACAATATTTGAATACCTTTAGACGGGAGTGGCTTGGTAGTTGATGTGCTCGCGCTGATCTTCTAAACCGAAGTGATTAGAAAATTTTACGGGACCTTAAATCGGACCGCCGGACAATAACTGACGTTAAGGGGAAACTTGACGAGAGTACATTATCCGGCGGGATATTAAAATTAACCGCGCATACTACCTCATGTGCGCATGCATGTATCTGTGTATGCACATAAACATACCCTGCAAGAACAGTGACTATCATTTGACAAATTATTTGAGTGGCAAGACTGATAGATATTTCTGTCACTGGCTACCTTTCTATCAAATTCTAAAGGGCAGTGTGAAAAACCTGATGTAAACATTTGTGTACAAATTCTTCCGTCTTCCTCCAGCTTATGACCTTATTTTATGGTCTTTTTTTAACCAGCGCAAAATTTGCATATGTGTTAGTAAGATAAATGAGAATGTGTTAGTTTCCATCACACAATTCTTGTAGGGTATAATATATATTATATGTTTACACAGACTCTTATGCACGTGCACATGCTGGCATTAGGGGGTGTGTAAATAAGTAATATTTAGGCTGAAGGCCTAAACAGTATCAGTAGTTTTTTATTATTTTTCTTTTTCATTGCGAAAATTGTATACCAACTCTTCGTTGATATATGATCACTTCGTTTGATAAGATTTTGTCATATATGTAATACTTCTATATCTAAGCTAACCTCTCAATGTGTAAGCATTCCGAAATCAAAGCGAGACAGTCTAGTACCGTTTCTGTCAATGTATTGTGTACTTGAGTGCCGTTTTTGTATATGTGTTGTGTACATGTTTATTTATAAACGTATGTGTTCCTTTTCGTTCGTACGTGTTTATTGATATATCTGTACTGTAGTGTTTTCGGACGGTACTAGCTCTTACTGCCAATATAGGAGTATTACATTTATGGATCTTGTAAATTCTTTCTTCATTTAAACTGTTCGGCTTTTGGATAAGTGGAAAGATAAAAAAATCTCTAGTAAGGCTTCCCCTAACACTTTTCGTTTGGAACTAGAGTCCGACCGATTCCAATATTTTTTCAGGTACCGATGCCGATGCCGATTAATCGGCTTATGTTGAAAGAATCGGCCGATGCCGATTCCATAAAAAATTACAAATAAATGTATTAATTCATAAAATCAGTTAATTTAACGGAGTTAACAAAACAAAAGAAAACAATTAACTGAATTAATTGGCTTGTTATGCAACATTACTTACACATGTATGTACATATATATGTACAGTAAAACCCGCTTAAGTACCTCACCAAAAATGTCAGCTGTCGATGCGGGTACTTAAGCGAACATAATTACTGATGTAGTTACATCTTCTTGTTAACTTGCATAAATACTTGATTAAAAACACTTAATGCAGTATATATAGTTTAAAACCAAAATCGTAGCATTATTTAAACACGTAAAAAAGTAAAGAAATACTTAAAAAAAATATATATAGTGCAATGGTATGTAATTTTTACAAGAATTAAATGGTTTAAAAAGTCAAAGTTGGACATACCATTTTGTACCAAATTCAAAATGTTATTATTTGCCACTTATGTATGTTTATTTATTAATTTTTGAGATTTTTCAATCAATTAAAATACAGTTCATTCCCTAACAAATACCATATAAACCTAAGCTTAAGATTTTGTAGAACACTTAAAAAAAAAGATTCACTATAATTTCGAAATTTTTTCTCATAAGTGTTTTTTGAGTATAATTTTTTTAGCGAAGGTGTGTAGCGCTGCTACTGAATTTCAAAGTACGTAAAAATTTTAAAGAATTTTAAAAGAGCACTTAAAAGGGGAAAATTCTAAGCAAAATTGTAAATGGGGCACGAAAAATTTAGGTACTTAGGCGGGTTGGGTAAATAAGCCGGGAGGTACTTAAGAGAGGGATTTTCTTCAGATTATATTAAAAAATTCACGGTGTCCAAAAATGTTGGTTACTTAAGCGGGTTAGGTACTTAAGCGGGGGGGGGGGGTACTTAAGCGGATTTCACTTTATGTGTAAAAATATATTTATATTACATAAAACCCTTTTTTATATGGTGCTAAGCAAGAAATATTTAGGAGCATAAAATTTCATTTCGTATTGTACTAAAATACACTCTTTTGCATTCAATGCATACCCTGCAGGAAATGCATCTAACTATAAGCTAACTTTAAATTGATTAGGAAGGAGCTTTAGTCGCTTATTATCTGTATACTTTCTTTGACGAAAGCTAACTATATTTCTATGGCGATGGCCGCGAAATAGTCAAGGGTGGTTACCTCTGCATTAGATGTAGTCAAGGGTGGTTACCTCTGCATTTGATGTACCTAACTTGTAACTAACTACTTTTGGGCATAAAATATCAATAGGAAAAACAAAATATTTTTTTTTTACTTTTTCGTTTTTTTATTTTTTTATTTCTTTACTTTATTTATTTTATCACAATTCATATTTGTTTACATATTCTACTGTAGGTGGTGGCATATTCGAACTCCGTCAGACATACCTTCAAAACGATAATATGAAATCTCGATCACCCTTTATTTGTCCTCAATTCGAATAAGTATTTGCGAAGTGCAGGATATTTAAATAGAAACGCGTTTAAAGAAAACAATCTCCAGCTTTACTCCTGCATTACTTGTCCACTTGTTTCAAGTTAGCTTTTTGTAGCTAACTACAAGTTACGAAAAAAAAGTATACCCCTATTTTTTCTATTTTGAAATCAACAGATATTTTGAGGTCGCTCAAAGCGCTCAAAGTTTTCCATGTATTTTTAAATGGGAAAAGTAAATTTTTCGTAGAAATGGTATAGAATTCTTGAAAATCAATATTTTTCGATCGGAAAAGCCTGGTTCTCTTCAGGATACTTTCAATAATAATACCGAATTTTTTATTTAACTATTTTTCAATACTATCGATTTTTTTATTGGTCGCCCCATTCAATTTATCCGGGTATTTGTGGGTTTTTGGCGGACCTATAATTTATACTTGCGATGAAAAAATGGTTGAATAAACAATTGGGTATTATTATGGGGAATCTCCTGCAGATATACAGAGTTTTCTGGTAGAAAAATATTGATTTTTAACTTTTCTATACCCATATAAAATACAAGGAAAACTTGGGCGCTTTGAGCTCCAAATATGTTTTGATTTCAAAATAAAAATATAAGGGTATATTTTTTCGATATAGAATAATCCTAGGGGGTAGAGCATGAAAATGCCTAATGTACATACATATAGTGGTCCATAAAATAAAAGAATTGCGATATTTTTACCGGTTTTGGTCGGTTCTGGTCTTTTCTTTATTTAATGTTTATTATTTGTTTTTTTTTTTTTTTACAAAAGTCTAGCTGGTACACCACAAACACCATATAAATTCAGATTTCAAACTTTGTACAAAAAGTATAAAAATTTTGCTTATTTTCACCAAAATTTCAAACTTTTTAATCAGAGTTTTGGTATGCAGTTTTGTATAGCATTTAGTTCTAGTATAATGAAGTGCAAGTTTCAAGCTGCTATAAAATCCCGTTAATTTTTGTCATTTTTTTTTCTGGCCGTGCCCTTCGCATAAAAGAAAATGTCGAACATACTTTTGTATGGAAAACACGTGAATTACCTTCAACAAAAAAAAAAGATAAAATTTTTGAGAGCTGTCTGCAAATGTTTTATTGATGTTGGCTGTTGTCTGTCGCTTCCCCTGCACATATGAAAAGAAATTCCAAATAATCGGCAAAGAATCGGCGAAAAAGGCCGATGCCGATGCAAATGCCGATGCTCAATTTTGAGCCGATACTAGCCAATGCCGATGCCGATGCCGATTAATCGGTCGGACTCTATTTGGAACCAATTATGTAATATTTCTTTTAGTTCTAATACTTGCAGTCTTTACTTTTATATAAGGCATAATCCTATTGAAAATATTTCTAAGTCAAGATTTCTCAAATTCCCTTAGTTTGGTACCCATATTGTAACATTTAATTACTTTTGCCAATTTAATTGAGTCAAATTTTCAAACAGGTAGCAATGCTTCTCAAACATATTTTCGACTGTAGGTCTTTTAAAAACTCTTTAGTTTGATACCCACATTGCAATATTTCATTTGTTTAATCAATTTAACTGAGTTAAAATTTTCAAATAGGTGGCAACCTTCCTCAAACGTATTTCCAAAAGTCTTCTTTCTTAAACCTCTTTAATATGATACCTATATAAATTAAATTGAATTAATTTTCAAACAAAGTTTGATACCTAAATTGCAGTATTTCATTTATTTTATCAATATATCTGAGTTTAAATTTTTAAAGAGGTGGCAATTCTACTCAAAAATATTTCCAGCAGTTATCTTTCTTAAACCTATTTAATTTAATATCTTTATTGTAATATATCATTTAGTTTATCAATTAAATTGCGCTAAATTTTGCGACAGGTTACAACCCTTCTTTAAAATATTTTCGACTGTAAGCCTTCTTATAACTCTTTAGTTTGATACCCATATTGCAATATTTTATTTACTTCATCAATTTAACTGAGTTAAAATTTTAAAATAGGTAGCAACCCTCCTCAAAAATATTTCCAACAGTTATCTTTCTTAAACCTCTTTAATTTGATACCCATATCGTAATATTGCATTTTTTTTTGTCAATTAATTTAGTTAAATTTTCAAACAGGTGGTAACCCTCCTCAAACGATTTTAGGCTCTAAGCCTTCCCAAAACTCTTTAGTTTGACACCCACATGGCAATATTTCATTTATTTTATCAATTTAACTGAGTTAAAATTTTCAATTAGGTGGCAGCCCTCCTCAAAAATATTTCAAACAGTTATCTTTCTTAAACCACTTTATCTTGATACCCATATTGTAATAATTCATTTATTTGAACAATATAATTGGGTTTAAAGATTTTCAAATAGGTGGCAACCCTCCAAAATTGTGTGATGTCATTGATCCCGGTATTATACCGAACAATACAAAAAAATATATTAAAATCGGTTAAGCCGTTCTCGAGTTTCGACGACCGTGACAAACGAACACAACATTTTTATATATGTACATATATATATATAGATATAGATTACCTATATACAGTATTTAAGCCTCCCGTTAAGTACAACAACTTAAATAACCGCCACTTCAAAATCAAACAATAATTTGGAAACGGATAAAAAACAAATAAAGCAACATACATAGCTACACACTTCGTTTTAAAAAAATATTGTTATACGCCGGGAGGAAAAATTTTTAAATATAAACAAAAAAATTGTATCAAAATTTCTATTGTTGGTCAAAAAAGCTGTTAGTTTAAAGCTATAAAGTTCGCAATTGTGGGTTAGGTAATGAGTAATATCATCACTCTTGTCAACAAGTGCTACTTTGGACTGAGTAGGCAATTAAGGAGTAAAGTCCTCTCTCGACGTACGAAAACCACACTCCATAAGTCACTCATCATGCCCGTGCTGGTATATGGTGCAGAAGCATGGACAATGACAACATCCCCTGAGGCGGCTCTTGGAATTTTCGAGAGAAAGATTCTGCGAAAAATTTACGGACCTTTACGCGTTGGCGATGGCGAATACCACAGACGATTTAACGACGAGCTGTATGAGCTTTACAACGATATAGACAAAGTGCAGCGAGTTAAATTCAGCGGCTCCGCATGCTTGGCGCTCTCGTTCGAATGGACACCGACGCAGCGGCTCTGAAAGTATTCAACTGGGAACCCGCTGGTGGTAGCAGAGGAAGGCCCCACTGCGATGGAAAGACCAGGTGGAGAAGGACTTGGCTTCACTAGGCGTTTCCAATTGGCGTCAGTTGGCACAGAAGAGAAACGGCTGGCGTGCTTTGTTGAACTCGGCCAAAATCGCTTAGGCTGTTACAGCGCCAAATAAGAAGAAGAAGATGAGTAATATAAGTCAATCGGCCATGGGCTGCAAATCGTACGATTTGTAACCGATGTGATTTGGAAAATATTTTTTAATATACATAATTAATGTAAGTAATAAATATTTCAAATAAAAACTGAAAGAAACACAAAAGTACACTGCCGAAACAAAGTATTGGCACAGCAAATCTTTCACAATATATTCAACAATTTTTATTCTAATATTTTTCCGCCAAGTTTGTATAAAAATATGGTTCATTTAACAACAAAAAACTTGAAAATATAATTCCTAAACTTTGTGCAAAACTCGCGAAAATTCAGCAAATTTTCATCAAAATTTTCAACTTTTTAATCAGATTTCTAGTCAAAAAATGCAAGTTCGGAGTTAGTCAAAAATCGCGTTGATTTTTGAGAATTTTTTTGTTGAAGATGTTTTGCAATTTTTATATATAAAGTATTTACGAAAAAAAAATTTTTGTTTGGAAGACTCCGTGAAAAAAGTTGCCAAAAATCAGCGGTAATTCCTAGCTACTTAAAACTTGCACTTTGTTATAATAAAATTGATTGGGCTACAAATCTGCGTACTCGGAAAAATTCTAAAAAATCTGATTAAAAAGTTGAAAATTTTTATGAGAATTTTCTGAATTTTCGCGAGCTTTGCACAAGGTGTAGGAATTATATTTTTATGTTTTTTGTTGTAGAATGAACCATATTTTTATACGAAATTATCGGTAAAATATTAGAATGAAAATTGTTGCATATATTGCTGTGCCAATACTTTGTTCCGTTGTTTGTTTATTCTTCGATTTACAGGTCCATTCTGCGCTGGTAATAAAAGTTTTGTAACCGGTAAATTAAGTTCCTGTCAAATTTTAAACCCTTTTCAAATTCTGTGTACTCTTGTAAGCGGTAGATTTTGTTACCATCTCATAAGCTGGTAACAAAGTATTGCCCAGTGAAATATGCAATGCTAGAATCTCCACAATTCTTCATAGCTGAATTGCTGAATATTTTAACTGCATTACCAACGTAATTAGAATCGCGGTGACAAGAACTGGTAACATTTTTTGGTAATAAAATTTTCCGGTTACAAAATCTCTGGTAACGTGCAGAATAGACCTGTTAGAGGCAAATTTTTTCCGTTTTGTTAAGAACTCTCCAAAATAAATTTTGAAAATCGCACCGATTTCAAATCGTACGATTTACAGCACATGCCCGTATATTCAAATATCCCCTTTTGTGGTCGTAATTTTTTTTACACATGTATGTACATAATTCCCAATATAATTTTGAAAAAAATGTCTCTAGAACTCCAATAACGGGCGTCGCACAGTGCTTCGCCCCCATATAGTGAATCTGAACAACTAGGGGAGATATCGCAGAAAAATGAAATTTGGTGCGCTGGTTCAAAATATACATATAAATTAAGAAAAATTCGAAGTTTCGGCAATATCGTTGCAAGGACACGACTACCTCCCATACATCCTTATTTTTAAAAGCTTAATTTTAGCTACAATTAAAAGCAGAATAAAGCGCAAATTGGTAGCCGTCTGTGAAATTATGTCCTTAAGCTCTGTGGTAAACTTCGTTTCGTTCGTGCAAGGACATGACTACCTCCGAACATACTTATGTACTTCTAAAAGTTTAATTTTAGCAACAGAACGAAGCTCTGTGGCAAATTTCGTTTTGTTCGGTGTAAGAACATGACTACCTCCCATATATCCTTTTTCTCAAAAAGTATATTTTTGCTACATTTGTGATCAGAATGCACTAAAAAATAATAATAAGTTATAAAGTTAAACTTTCTAACTCTTTGGCAAATTTGGTCTCATGTGGTATCAGGAAACCTCCCTTATGAATTTTAGTTATTGAAAAAAATTTATAATTAAATATTTTCTTTAAACAGGATCATAAATAAAAAAATTTCTAAATTTGCTCAGTAAATAAGATAATTTATTTAAAATGTAATTTATAATGTTTTCTTTTAAATGTATATGTCAATTTTCTCAAATTAATTTTTATTTTTTGATGATACTTCCGGATCCGATATTAATAACAAATGGGTCATTGAGCCTTAAGAATAAAAACAAAGCAATTGCTTATTCTTAAAATTTCAGAAGTTTTACTTGATTTCTTCAAATAATTTTAAGTAAAGGGTCTGAAGTTTTAAGAAAAAGCAGTTTCTGAGTTTTTAATCATAAGGTCCATTAAATCTTTCGTCGTTTTTCTTATACGGGAAAATCGCACATTCCTTATATTTTTATGTCTGTCTTCTAAGGCTTCTTAGGAGAAACACAATGAAGAAAATAATAATAAATAATAAAATTCTTAAAACGTTTTTTAATTTCTTATTACCTATTTACAAGTTGAAGTGTTCCAAAACATCACACCCATGTACTAATAAAACCTTACTTGGCATGTTTCTAGTAATATATAGCAGCTCCTTAAACGTTCTAACATTAACCGGGATTCCGCAGGATAAAACTATTAATATTATGCCAAAATTTTCAATAAGACTTCTATCAATCTCCGTAATTTCGTTTTGATTTTTTTAATTTTAATTTTTTTTCCTACTAATTGTTAGGTTTCTTATCGAAGTATCTAAATGAAAAATAAAAATTCGTCTACTTTTTATTTATATCTGTTTTTTTAATTTTGTAAAAATTTAAGGTTTCCGCTAAAAAAACTGCTATTACTTCCAATTTGTTGCTATTTAATAAAAATTATACACTACGTCAAAGCTAGGTTAATTTTTTATAGTATGTATTAGAAAACAAATAATACATATCTTAATTTTTTAAATTTTGGCAATACCATAAACTCAGCTCTTTGTAACTTGTTCTGAAACTTAGGACATATGGTTAAAAAAATGCACATAGTTTTTTACAGTTCCGACAGGAAAATCTAAAACATATTCACAGATTCTATTAAATCACTTCAAAACGTACCAAAATAGTAAATACATAAAAAATAAGCTACACTTAAATTTTTTTTTATTTCACACTACCAAACTTTAGCAATTTTGGGAATTCCAATAAAAACATCTCAAAAGTTTTCGATAGCACAAACAACGTTTCAATAAAAAGCATTTACCAAAAAATATTTATGTTTTTTGTACGTATAGTAGTAAGCAAAACTGTTAAGTTTCAAAGTAATACACTAAAAACTGAATTTTTGACAATTTGTTTTTTTTTTTGTAACACAGTAAAAGTCCCTTTTTGGTTCAACAGTTGTACCTCAGAAATTTTCTGACTTTAGCGCTCTTGGCTGTTAGCAATTAAACTTCCAAATCTATTAAAGGTACTATGTTAGCTTTACAAAGATGTATATTACTTAAATATTCTAATTTTGCCTATGGGACAATGCAATTACGAAAGTATTGGAAATTAGTATTTTGAAACCAAGTACTCTTTTCGATACTTACACGATACCGAACAAAAAAGTATCAAGTATAGAAATACTTGGCATCACAAAAAGATTATCGAGTATCATTGGTTGTATCGATTGAACCTTGGGTTGCCAACATTTTCCAAGATATTTATAGTACTTTAAAAAAAAATTGGAAAAAATATAGTACACTTCAAATATATATAGTATTTTATTTAAAGAATAAGTAAAAGCGATTTTCAAGTGATGGAAAGAGTTCTTCCTGTGAATGCCGAAGTTGTTGGAATAGAGAGTAGAAATGAAATAATCTTAAGTAAATTTGTTAATTTGTAATGTAATTTGGAGGATGGTTCCGTGCGCAGATGGAGGATGGTTCCGTGCGCAGAAGTGGAAAACTTTTGACTGCCATTCACCTGGGAGTGGCCAGAAGCGATTCTTGTGCGTACGGTTCAAATCGCAGCTCACAACGTCCGGATATTTATATCCACGTATCCTCTGGGTAGCAACCAAACACCCGTTTGGGAGCGAGCTAAAGTGAGAAGGCGTAAAACTTCGCGTGCGCTGGGTTTGGGTCCCGCCACGTTAAAACCCCGCCCAATGAAAAATTCCAACAAGCCTCGGATGAGACCCCCTTTTTCTGATGACGACCACGGCAAACGTATAAAGGACTATGATTTAAGGGTATGCACCTGGAATATCCGGACCCTTAATGGGGAAGGTGCCTCTGCCCGGCTGGTTGATGTCCTCGGGAAGACAAAGGCTGACATCACCGCCATCCAAGAAATGCGATGGACGGGGCAAGGTAAAGTAAGCGTGAAGCCTTGCGACGTCTACTACAGTTGCCACGTAAAGGAGCGCAAATTCGGTGTTGGATCCGTGGTAGGAGAGAGACTCCGTCGCCGAGTACTGGCGTTCACCCCGGTGGACGAACGTCTAGCCACAATCCGCATCAAAGCTAGATTCTTCAACATCTCGCTCATCTGCGCCCATGCCCCGACGGAAGAGAAGGATGAGGCGTCCAAGGATCTCTTCTATGAGCGCTTGGAACGTACATATGAGCGCTGCCCCCGACACGATGTCAAAATCGTGCTTGGCGATTTTAATGCCAAGGTGGGCAAGGAAGGGATCTTTGGCGCCACTGTCGGAAAATTCAGCCTCCACGACGAAACGTCCGATAACGGACTGAGGCTGATCGACTTCGCCGGGGCCCGAAATATGGTAATATGTAGTACTAGGTTCCAGCATAAGAACATCCACCAAGCTACATGGCTGTCTCCAGATCGAAAAACGAGAAACCAAATCGATCATGTTGTGATAGACGGAAGGCATGCTTCAAGCGTTTTGGACGTACGTACACTCCGAGGGCCAAACATCGACTCGGACCACTATCTTGTTGTAGCCAAGATACGCACCCGCCTCTGTGCAGCAAAAAATGTGCGCCCAACAATGCAAGGAAAGCTTAACGTCGAAAAGCTGCAATCACAACAGACGGCCAATTTATTCGCCACTCGACTCACACACCTGCTCTCTGAGAGCACTCTTCAACAATCCGACGTACGCGAGCAGTGGAACCACATTTCCCGATCATTAAGTACCGCCGCCGAAGAAGTAGTTGGATTTCAGCGAGCCCGAAAGAACAACTGGTACGATGAGGAATGTCAAGAAGCCGCAGAGAAAAAAGATGCCGCCTACAGGGCCACGCTGCGATCGGGCGCAACGCGAGCCATGTGGGACCGTTATAGGGAACTGAAGAAGGAAGCGAGACGTATTTGCCGCAATAAGAAGAGAGAGGCCGAAATACGTGAGTGCGAAGAGCTTGAGATGCTGGCCGACAGGAAGAACGCCCGAAAATTCTACCAGAGGGTTAGGCGACTTACGGAAGGTTTCAAGACCGGGGCGAACTCCTGTAAGAACAACAATGGCGACCTTGTGACCGATGTCCAGAATATACTTAAATTGTGGAGGGAAAACTTTTATAACCTACTGAATGGTAGCAGCGCTGAAAGTAGTGAGGAAGACGAACCCGAGTCCCCAGTCGATGATGATGGAGTAGCTGTCCCACCGCCTGACTATGACGAGGTACGAATAGCGATTACGCGGCTGAAAAACAACAAAGCTGCTGGAGCTGACGGCCTGCCAGCCGAGCTATTCAAGTACGGCGGCGAGGAGCTGATGAGGTGCATGCATCAGCTCGTATGCAGAATATGGTCAGATGAACGCATGCCCGACGACTGGAATTTAAGTGTGCTCTGCCCAATCCACAAGAAAGGCGACCCCGCCATACGCGCCAACTACCGCGGAATTAGCCTTCTAAGCATAGGTTACAAGGTCTTATCGAGCGTATTGTGCGAAAGACTGAAGCCCACCGTCAACGAGCTGATTGGACCTTATCAGTGTGGCTTTAGGCCTGGAAAATCCACCATAGATCAGGTATTCACAATACGCCAAATCTTGGAAAAGACCCGCGAGAATAGGATCGACACACACCATCTATTTCTCGATTTCAAAGCCGCTTTCGACAGCACGAAGAGAAGTTGCCTTTATGCCGCGATATCTGAATTTGGTATCCCCGCGAAACTAATACGGCTGTGTAAAATGACGTTGAGCAATACCACCAGCTCCGTCAGAATAGGGAAGGACCTCTCCGAGCCGTTTGATACCAAACGAGGTTTCAGACAAGGGGACCCCCTTTCGTGTGATTTTTTTAATCTTATGTTGGAGAAGATAATAAGAGCCGCAGAACTGAACCGCTTAGGCACAATACTTTATAAGAGCGTACAATTGCTGGCGTATGCCGACGACATCGATATTATCGGTAAAAACAAGGGCTACGTCTGTTCTGCCTTCTCGGGATTGGATAGAGAAGCAAAGCGAATGGGTCTGGTGGTGAACGAGGACAAAACGAAGTATCTCCTGTCAGCACACAAACAGTCAGAGCATACGCGTCTTGGCACCCACGTTACTGTTGACAGTTACAAGTTTGAAAAAGTAGACGACTTCGTTTATTTGGGAACCAGCATTAACACCAATAATAATGTCAGCCTTGAAATCCAACGGAGAATCACTCTTGCCAACAAGTGCTACTTTGGGCTGAGTAGGCAATTGAGAAGTAAAGTCCTCTCTCGTGGTACAAAGATCACACTCTATAAGTCACTCATCATGCCTGTGCTGGTGTATGGCGCGGAAGCATGGACAATGAAAGCATCTGATGAGGCGGCTCTTGGAGTTTTCGAGAGAAAGATTCTGCGAAAGATTTACGGACCTTTACGCGTTGGTGATGGCGAATATCGCAGACGATTTAACGATGAGCTGTATGAGCTTTACAACGATATAGACATAGTGCAGAGAATTAAAATTCAGCGGCTCCGCTGGCTTGGCCATGTCGTTCGGATGGACAGAAACGCTCCTGCTCTGAAAATATTCAACGCGGGCCGCGATGCTGGTAACAGAGGAAGAGGAAGGCCTCCTCTGCGTTGGAAAGACCAGGTGGAGAAGGACTTGGCTTCACTTGGCATTTTCAATTGGCGTCAGTTAGCACAGAAGAGATATGACTGGCGTGCTGTTTTGGACTCGGCCAAAATCGCTTATGCGGTTACAGCGCCAAATAAGAAGAAGAAGAAATTTGTTAACTATTTCTCAGTGTTTTTATACCCGAGCGCACTTGTGCACAAGGGTATATTAATTTTGTTCACATAACGGTTGTTTGTAACAGCCAAAACGAATCGAGATAGATATAGACAAATGTATACATAAATGCTCAGAATGAATAGAGAAATCGATTAAGCCATGTCTGTCTGTCCGTCTGTCTGTCCGTCCGTCTGTCCGTCCGTCCGTGTACACGATAACTCGAGCAAAAATTAAGATATCTCAACGAAATTTGGTATGTAGGTTTTCGTTAATCCAAGGTAGGTTGGTATTGAAAATGGGCGAAATCGGACTGTAACCCGCCCACTTCCCATATAACGGTAATTTCCAGAAATACGAAAACTGCGATATTTTAGTAACTACTGAAGATAATTCACTCAAAATTGATATTTACAATAATTTTTAGACGAAAAATAAGAATATTATAAATTTTTGGAAAATGGGCGTAGCCACGCCCAGTTATGGTTACATGTGTATATCTTGGTAACCGCTGCTCCAATTTCTTCCAAACTTGGCACAGTTGTTGGGGTTGACACAGCATACTAAATGGCTGAAAATTTTAAAAATCGGACAATAACGACGCCCACATTCCATATAACGGTAATTTCCAAAAATACGAAAACTGCGATATTTTAGTAACTACTGAAGATTATTCACTCAAAATTGATATTTACAACAATTTTTAGATCAAAAATAAGAATATTATAAATTTTTGCAAAATAGGCGTAACCACGCCTACTTATGGTTACATGTGTATATCTTGGTAACCGCTGCACCAATTTATTCCAAACTTGGCACAGTTGTTGGCCTTGGTACAGCATACTAAATGGCCGAAAATTTAAAAAATCGGACAATAACCACGCCCACATCCCATATAACGGTAATTTAGGGAAATACAAAATCTTCGATAAATCAGTAAATATTAAAGCTTATTTATTCAAAATTGATGCACAATTCTTTACCAAGAAATACGTTTATGGTAAAATTTTGGAAAATGGGCGTGGCACCGCCCACTTATGATCACATATATGTATATCGGTAACTGTTCTACCAATTTGTACCAAACTCGGTATGGTTATTGTGCTTGCCACATAAAAGAAAAACGTTGAAAATTGTTGAAATCGGACTAAAATTACGGCCGCTTTTCATATAACGGTAAATTTCCGAAATGCTTGAAACTGCAATATTAAAAATTTAAATTTAAAATTTAAGGACGCTAATTGACTCAAAATTGATACACCCCGGCTTACCATCTAGCGGTAGCTTTCGGAAAGGTGAAAAAACGTATATTTAATACTTGCGCCGGGTATTTAATGTTCGGCTCCGCCCGAACTTAGACTTTCTTACTTGTTAAAACTATTTTACCTTTTTTGATTATAAACTCACTATGACCTTTTACTTTAAAGAATGTTTCATTTAATATTATATAATTTAATATTTCAGTATCTATAAAGGTCATCCATTTTAATACATACTTTTTCGTGCGAATTACTGAAATATATTTATGTTTGTAGTTGAAGAAATATAGTATTTTTGCGTACTATATTTTTTCCAATAGTATATAGTACGCCGACCGGAAAAATGGTAAAATACTATATATTATAGTACGGTTGGCAACCCTAATTGAACCCTACATCATGATGAATTAGAATACAGTCAAATACTTCTGTTTGTAGGGTTCGAAGTTTCAGTCTTTGGTATCGATACTGAGTACTCATTCTGGCATCGAGCTCATGGTATCGATACTCTAAAAGTATCAGGGAAAAAGTAACGATAATACTCAGTGTCGGACTCATTAAAATACGTTTTTTGGGATACTAAAATTATTTTATTCTTCAATCGTATATCTAGTTATTTCCTGAAGTTAAAACAATAGACATTTAAAATATTTGATTTTTATTTCATTGCAGAACTTACTTTCACGTTAGAAGTAATTTTAACGTTAAATGTATATGTTATATGTATGTTATATATATATATATGTATATATTTTCACGAATTTCAATTTTTATTAAGAATTTTTGTAAACTTTATGGGTATGCATTTTTGTAGCCTATATAATAATGTGCAAGTTTGAATTAAAAGTCAACGGTAGTAGGCTACACGTAAAGTTGAATAGGTTACAAAACTGTATACCCAAAAAGTTTCTAAAAATTATGCATTTTCGTGAACTTTGCCTTATTCATAAAAAATAAAAAAGGTTTATAAACTGAAAAATGTATGAAAGTGTCATTTTGTTAAGTTCTTTAAACCTACTTAATTCTTTATGAATAAGGCCATTAAACTTAAACTTATTTGGTTTATGTTATGCAACAGACTATACGAAATTTCAGTTTATTTTAAGTGATGGACAAAATTGATAATTGTAATCCATATAAGCAAAGAAAATTGGGTTGCCAATGGAAGAAAAAATTTAAAAAGTGTGTGTTTTAAAAAGTATTCGATACTACGAGTACTGTGCAATGTATCGAGTAAAATCCCCAAATGAGGTATCGAGTATTAAAGTACTCATTTTTATACCCTCAGTATCGATGCTTACTCAATATCGATAGTATCGTTGGAACACTATCTGTCTGGAAACCATACAAAAGGCCCGGTAAAAGCGGAACATAATCGTGGTGAAGGAGATTCCTTTACCATTTTACCTAGTTGTCACTTAAATTTCCTTGATTTCTCACTCTACATTAAGCCCATCTAAATTTTTCCGAACGGGCGCTAACAAAAATGACAACAACGATACCTTCTTCAGCGAATGAAGAGCTTTTTTTATGACAGTTAAAATTTGGTGCCAACGCCCGCTGTGATGAATGATCAAAAGGTAAGAAATAACATCAGTAAAATACTTGATGAAGCAAAGTAAAAGCGAAAATGCAAAACCGTTATTTTTTCATGTACTTGTATGCCTAGCTGAAAATTTAAATCAGCAGTATGAAACAAATTAAATATCTAAAATGTCGAATTATGCGCAGGAAAGGGTTGGAAATGATGTCAGAAGTCAAGGTAAGAGATTATAATAGAAAAAGCTTGTAAATGGCGCTACAACTTGCGCTGACGTTTGGAAATTAATCTTGACAACCAACAGACGTATAGATACATACATACTTACATATGTACGAACAATTTTTCACACTTTCAGGAGTAGATCTGTTGCCAAATTCGCCCATGCACGTATACATTTGTACATATGTATGTATGCATATAAAAATAAATATTTATTGCTATCAATTCATGTATTACATACATATGTAATTTATGCGTATGTTTCTGTTTGTGTTTGTATGTATAATGTTTTTCGCACATTTGCGCTTGGCTGTGATAAATCGCTGGCAATAATCGTGCAACATGTGCCAGGCAATGAACGCATCCTTCCAAAAGAGCACACATACCCATACATCTAAAAAATTACGAACATACAAGCATAAACTCGCAACACTGTCCTAATGCGCTTTCAAAATTAAAAAATTTTAATGTAACCTCCTGCCGAATAGAACACTAATATGTATGTGTGCGAATATGTTTTGCGTGGGTTTGCCAAAGGTTATTGCCACGCTCCAGTTGCACGTGACCAACTGTCAGTTCGTCCTTTCACCAAAGAAACGCTCGCAGTCATTTACTAAAGCCAACCGCCCATATGCAATCAATTTGAAAAGGAACAGTATACTAGTGAAAATTTTCAGCAAAAAAAAAAATTAACAGCTACAACATAATAGCAAAGTGCGAAAAATGTTTAGCGTCGCTGTGGTGGAACGTCGCTCGCACAATATGTTTTTTTTTTTGGTATTGTTGCAACTGAAAAGCTAATGGATGCCTGGCTATGTCGAGAGATACACTTGTTCATCAGGATAGCCTGAGTGTGAGTGTGTCGGTATTGGGCGTTCATCAGGCATAACCGTCACGCTATCGATGTTGATGGGACGCTGCGGCGACACGCGACCGGCCATCATGGGACTTTACGTGTGTATTCATTGTAACAGCGTGCTTTATGGAGGGAGTGGGATATATTAAATCAAGGAAGCGATTGTGGCACAATTGTCCTACTGATGCTTTGGGAAAAATTGCCTTTTCCTCTTTGTGGTTAAAAGT
>NW_023458560.1:2225607-2245280 GCF_013731165.1 Rhagoletis pomonella | reverse complement strand
TTTTTTTAAACAGTTTTCCAATAACATAAAGGAATTCCTGGTATTATGTGCACCGCTGCACTCCCCAAGACAAAATGATATGTCTAACGAAGGCCATTTAAATCCAAATTTCTCACTTTGTGCAAAAATCAGAAAAATTCAAAAAAGTTGCACAACAACAGTATTCTAGTTAGAAAAGATACTATGTTCGACATTTGGCTTTGCATGCCTTATTTTTTTTGTATTAATAAGCCATGGTACAATTATTCACAGGTATTGTCTTCCCAAAGAGTTTTGCTTCGCATCGAAATTCGTGCTCCCATATTTTCATTTTGACGCCGTTCAATGTTGATTCTTTTACTTTTATTTGGCCTTGCTTTTTGTTGTCGCTCAATTTAATTTTTAAGGTTTTTCAAAACATAAAAAAGCGTTTGAAATAAAGTGAGCAATAAAAATTTGAATTTGTTTGCTAAGCAAATGTTTGTTTTTCGGCTTTTGAAATAAGTTCTCTGCAAGAAGTTTTGGTTAAAAAAATACTTGTACATATATGGTATATGCGGTATGGAAATATCACTTTTCCCTTGCAATAAACCTTTTAGTGTGGGCAGCAATACTGGTATTCTCCAAATTGAGCAAGTGGCCTGGCGCTCTTGCAAAAGAGCAGATGAGCTTATTAACATATTTAGTACAATAATTACAGGAGTAGATCAGCTCAAGCAATGACAGTTGACAACAGTCGTTGCTTGAGCTGATCTACTCCTTTGCCAGATTGCCACTTGCTCAATTTGGTGAATACCACAAATGATATTTTTCAAATAACGCAGATCGGAATATGCGCTGTCTGGGAAGACAATACCTGTAATTGTTATACTAAATATGTTAATAAGCTACAAAACTACATACAGCGCTATCTCGATAATCCGGACAGCCAGAATCCTGGGGCCGTGCGGATTACTGGAGTGTGCGGATTACTGGAGTGTCCGGATTATAGTGAATGCCAGTATTAAAATTAACAACATAATTTTGAGGAAATCTAGTATTCCACGTTGTTTTTTCAATTGTTATAGTTTTGTGAGCTCGCTGTAACCTATTAATTACTCATATTTTGTTAAATAAAACCGCCTATTCTATTATTACAACCAGCAGTTTTTCTCGAAATTCGATCGTTTTTCTAATTTTTTTTAAAGAACCCCGCAAAGTTTTTTAAACATAGGACTCCAAGTATCTTGCAGCATATAAAGCTCCTATCCGGACAACTCCAACTCCAGAAACTAAAAAATTACCATGAATTTGTATTTTAATTAAGTAATTAATTTACATTACATTTGGGGCATTCACACCTGCCTGGTTATCCGGTCATGTGGTCGGGCTGGTCTGAATACCCCAATACAGTTATCTTTTTCGTAAATAAATCAAAATAAATTAGTTCCCCTGGGCCTCACAACATACAGAAGTGAAACTTTTTTGATTCATTTCTAGATCGTTTCATATTGCAGAAATTTTGATTGAAATTCGCATTCGTCTTTATATTCGTTTTAGTCGCCGGCTTACTATCCGACTTTATTTCGATTTGGGAATTCCTCTTCGTCAACTTTACAAAAATGGAAACCAAATCATGACACAATGACAATCATAAGTGAAAAAGCATATGCTTGTCAAAAAAATATGTGGCAGCACTTTCAATCATGCCAGAATTACATACGGTAATCGATCTTTAGACCTTTCGTTTGGGCTGAATTTGTTATATTTTTTACGAATATTAAAAAAAGCACCAGCATCTCCTAACAGTAATATGAATAACGAACCTTTTTAAAAAGGAATAATCGAGTAGGCAGCTTTTTTTACACAAAAAGATTTTTCCACTATGTGTCGGTAGATGCGCTCAAATAAGACATTTGAAAAAGGGAAATCAAATTCTGTTGTTTCAGGTGTGAAGCGCTCGGAAAGAAAAGTTCTTTACGTTCCTTTAGTTCACGAGATCATAAGAGGCTACAGTGTATATTTAAACTTCCACATAGTTCATGAAACATAATTTTTTGTTGTTACTTTGATTTCATAGCAATTGTAAAAAAAATAAGCAAATCGAAGAAAAATTAATATTTGAACAGCGCAGATCTAAGCGAAACGGCAACGCCGGACACAGCTGCAAATTAGAAAATAAGAACAAAAATGTTTACGTCTCGTCGTTTGGACGAAAATATTTGAATTTATAGAAAACAGAATAAACTGGACCGCCGAGCAAGAAACATTAATTTTCATAAATTTGTATCGGCATACCTACAATAAAATTTGGTATGCATACAAAGTCTATTAAATCTCCCAATTAAAAATTTGGTGCTTTTTCCAAGAAAAAACTCGATTTTCTGGGTATTTATGAAATTCAAAACTAGGCAACACTGCATATTCGTCTTTGTTTTTGTCGCTTTCAACGTATTCGCCATTCGTCTTCATATTTTCAAGGGAAATAGTAGTGATAGGCCCTGGCCAAATCTGGGTTGTTCTAGGTACGAAGACACGATTGTCATGGAAACGAGTTCATCTTCGTATTTATCTTCATATTCAAGAACAAAAATTCGAAGCAAAACAAACTGCTAGAAACCATACATTGCTGGCATACAAAACCCAACTTAAATTTACCAGCTTGCAAAGACAACAACTATACACAAATACGGAAATGTGTACATAGCGATTGCAGCCATAACTTTAAACCAATTTTGAAACCGTAACAACTCTCGCCATCTACAGAAAAATAGCTTTCTAATGGTGCCTTTGTTTTAAAAAATTGGTCGAGTAGAGCCCCCACACGAAGACGAAAAAATACATATGCATATGTTGGAGTAAGTATTAAAACCATAAATGAAATCGAACAAAAAGTATATGGCCGATTATTTGACTAGCTACGTTACATTCGTACACATCTTTTCTAAAGTATGAATCAATTGTCCACTAAATAACACAAAACCAACTGGCCTTTTTAGGTGATATGATCAGGCACGGTCCAATCTATGTATCTGTAAAAAAAAAGGGTTTTAATAAATCATTGGCTTTCAAAGTTAGAGGCATTCGAATGTGCACTGGCTACGTTACACCATTTGGAAGTTTAATGATGGGTTGTGTCAGAAAGTTTGAAATTTCTGCGAAACGGGCGAGCGAATATTGTTAGCTTTTCAGTATGTCATCTACAAGGAATGCAGGTGGTCATCTGCTTACCCAATTGTTGCAAATTTTAGGTTTTTGACAATTTTTGCTCATAAAATTTGGGCACTGGCAACGTAACACAAAGCACTGGCCACGTTACACGTACGGTTCGCTTGGGCAAGGTTTAACCAAAAGGCTTTGTTCATCCATTTTTTCTTCGCATTCTTATTCTGTCATCATAAACAACTGTTTGAGTTAAAATTTGAATCTTCTATTGCAGGATTGAAAAATAAAACTCGATTATCTTTAAAAATTCTAACTAGGTCAAAAATCATGCGCTAAAATTTTGACCGGAAAATCTTAGTATTATCGTCGCAAATAATATTTATTTAACTTCACTACAAAAACCACTTAAAATATGCATAAGCTCATCTAAAGTACAATGTTTTGTGTTTTCTTTTTAATCCTTTCTGAATAATTATTTTTTTCCAATGCCATCCAAGACAATTTCAAATCAGATACAGTGGTTTCCACAACTTTCTTAATCTTACATAAAAAAATGTTAATGCATTTAGGGCTTTTATAGAAAAGTTGTAACATGAACAATTTTTAACGAAATAAATAGCATACATAAAACACGGGTTTTAGTTCTTTAATTTTAATATCGATACTAGAGTGCCAGTTACTGTAGAAATTCGACAGTTTTTCTAGTTTTAGAAGCCTTGGAGAGGTTTACTAACTTAACACGTAGCAATTTTTTTTATCTGAGAAGGTCTTTGGAGGACTTCTGCAGGACTTCGAATTGACCCGATACATTCAAGTTTATCGATAAATTTCAATGATTTGATATATATCGAAATTTCGATGAATTTCAAGAACACTAAAATTCGATAACTCAACAAAATTCGTTAACTCGACCAATTTCGATAACTGTAAAATTCGATGGCTCGATAAATTTCGATAACTCAAAAATGTAAAAACTTTGGATGCCTATATTAATTTTTACTTTTGACATCTCCACATTTTTCGAAAACTATCTAAACATTTTGATAACTCGTTACACTTGTTAAGGCGATTAAATTCGATAAGCAGTGATATGTCGATAAGCTTATGTAACCTTGAAATTTCGATAAATCGATATATTTTGAAAATTCCCTAAACTTCGATTCGTTGAACCAACCAATTTCAGTAGATCAATAATTATCGATAACTCTGTAAGTTGAAAGAACTCCATGCATTACGACACCTCGATAAATTTCGTTAAGTCTATAAATAATGATAATTCAATAAATATCGATAACTTGAAACATTTCTTTAACTTGACAAATTTCGTTAATCCCATACGTTTTTACAGCTCGATAACTATCCGTAAATTTGGACAACTAAGTTTCTGTGTCTATAAATTTCGACAACTCAGTAAACATTTATCAGTTGGAATAATTCGATACGTTGCGATAATAAACTTCGATGATTCGATAAATTTCAGTAACCTTTATGGCTGATTTTATTTCGATTCCTATCGGAAAATTTCAACTCGGTTAACCTAATTCTTATGAATTTCTCATTGTCTCAATTTTCGCCTTTATCTCAATTTTCGTCTTTATCTTCACTTTTGCCTTTTTTTGTCTTCATCGTTATCACTTGTTTCTTCATCTTCATATTTATCTTTATTTCAAAGTTTAATTTCAAACACGAAGTAAAACAAAATGCGAAACAGCTTAAATTGTACAGGTTGCAAAAACAACCATACACAAATATGGAAATTTTTAAAAGACGATTTTCAACCAATTTCGAAACTATAAAAACTCTCCTCATCTACAGAAAATTACCTTTCCAACGGTGTTTTTGGTTTTGAAATCGGTAACTTTACCTTGGTCTTCATCTTTGCTTTTATCTTTCACATCTTTGCTTATATCCTTTTCTTTTTCTATTCACGTAGATGAGATGAGGTGCGATGATGTGATAAGATGTGGCGTGATTTTATGTGATGTGATAGGATGTCATGTCATATGTTGTCATATCCTCTGATGTCATACCATATGATGTCATATCATGTGATGCCACGTCATGTAATGCCATGTCATGTCATACGATGTCAGATGATGTGATGTCAAGTCATGTGAAGTCATGCCATATAATATGATGTAATATCATATAATGTCATGTCACGTGATATCGTGTGATGTGATATCATATTCTTCTTCTTCTTCTTCTTTTTTGGCGCTGTAACCGCCTAAGCGATTTTGGCCGAGTTCAGCAAAGCACGCCAGTCGTTTCTCCTCTGTGCCAACTGACGCCAATTGGAAACGCCAAGTGAAGCCAAGTCCTTCTCCACCCGATCTTTCCATCACAGTGGGGGCCTCCCTCTTCCTCTGCTACCACCAGCGGGTTCCGAGATGAATACTTTCAGAGCTGGAGCGTCGGTGTCCATTCGAACGACATGACCAAGCCAGCGGAGCCGCTGTATTTTAATTCGCTGCACTATGTCCACATCGTTGTAAAGCTCATACAGCTCATCGTTCCACCGTCTGCGGTACTCGCCGTCGCCAACGCGTAAAGGCCCGTAAATCTTCCGCAAAATCTTTCTATCAATTCTATCAATTCTATCATTGTCCATGCTTATGCGCCATATACCAGCACGGGCATGATGAGTGACTTATAGAGCGCGGTTTTCGTACGTCGAGAGAGGACTTTACTCCTGTATTGCTTACTCAGTCCAAAGTAGCACTTGTTGGCAGGAGTGATTCTACGTTGGATTTCAATCCTGACATTATTATCGGTGTTAATGCTGGTTCCCAAGTAAACGAAATTCTCTACTTTCTCGAAATTGTAACTGTCAACAGTGACGTGGGTGCCAAGGCGCGAATGTGCTGACTGTTTGTTTGATGACAGGAGATACTTCGTCTTGTCCTCGTTTACCACCAGACCCATTCGCTTTGCTTCCCTATCCAACTTGGAAAAGGCAGAACAGACTTCGCGGTTTTTGTTAGCGATGATGTCGATGTCATCGCTCTTATAGTAAATTGTTCCTGAGCGGTTCAGTTCTGCAGCTCTTATTATCTTCTCCAACATCAGATTAAAGAAGTCACATGAAAGGGAGTCGCCCTGTCTGAAACCCCGTTTTGTGGCGAACGGCTCGGAGAGGTCTTTTCCAATTCTGACGGAGCTGGTGGTATTGCTCAACGTCATTTTACACAGCCGTATAAGTTTTGAGGGGATGCCAAATTCAGACATAGCGGCGTATAGGCAACTCCTTTTAGTGCTGTAAAAAGCGGCTTTAAAGTCGACAAATAGGTGGTGAGTGTCGAACCTTTTCTCGCGGGTCTTTTCCAAGATTTGGCGTATTGTGAATACCTGGTCTATGGTGGATTTTCCAGGTCTAAAGCCACACTGATAAGGCCCAATCAGTTCATTGACGGTGGGCTTCCGTCTTTCACACAATACGCTCGATAAGACCTTGTAACCTATGCTTAGAAGGCTGATCCCGCGGTAGTTGGCGCGAATGGCGGGGTCACCTTTCTTGTGGATTGGGCAGAGCACACTTAAATTCCAGTCGTCGGGCATACGTTCATCTGACCATATTCTGCACAAGAGTTGATGCATGCACCTTATCAACTCCTCGCCGCCGTACTTGAATAGCTCAGCTGGCAGGCTGTCAGCTCCAGCGGCTTTGTTGTTTTTCAGCCGCGTTATTGCTATACGTACCTCGTCATAGTCAGGCGGTGGAACGTCGACTCCGTCATCATCGACTGCGGGCTCGGGTTCTTCTTCTCCACAACTTTCCGTGCTGCTACCATTTAGTAGGGCGGAAAAGTGTTCCCTCCATAATTTAAGTACGCTCTGGACATCAGTTGCTAGGTCGCCATTATTGTTCTTACAGGAGTGCGCCCCGGTCTTTAAACCTTCCGTAAGTCACCTAACTCTCTGGTAAAATTTTCGGGCATTCCTCCTGTCGGCCAGCATTTCAAGCTCTTCGCACTCACGTATTTCTGCCTCTCTCTTCTTGTTGCGGCAAATACGTCTCGCTTCCCTCTTCAGATCCCTATAGCGGTCCCACATAGCGCGCGTTGCGCCCGATCGCAGCGTGGCCCTGTAGGCGGCATCTTTTTTCTCTGCAGCTTCTTGACACTCCTCATCGTACCAGTTGTTCTTTCGGGCTCGCTGAAATCCGACTACTGCTTCGGCGGCGGTACTTAATGAGCGGGAAATGTGGTTCCACTGCTCGCATATGTCGGTTTGTTGAAGAGTGCTCTCTGAGGGCGGGTGTGAGAGTCGAGTAGCGAAAGCGCTGGCTGTCTGTTGTGATTGCAGCTTTTCGACGTTAAGCTTTCCTTGCATATTTGGGCGCACATTTTTTGCTGCACAGAGGCGGGTGCGTATCTTAGCTGGCTTGGTGATATCATATTATGTGATGTAATATCGTGTGATGTGTTGCCATGTAATGTGATCACATTCCATGTTCCGACTAGTATATCGATAACCCTGTTGATAACTGTGTCGATAAAAATACCGATAACAATATCCATAAAGATATAAAAATACAACGATTGTAAAATCGATTAATTCATCGATAAATACAACAATCTTCAGTATCGATTGTTGTACATATCGTTAACAATATAAGTGACTAAATCGATAACAAAATCAATTATTTAATCGATTATTATGCCGATAACAATATCCATTATTGTATCGATAACAATATCGATTATTATATTGATTATTATATCGATTGAAATAGCGGTTATTTAATCAATAACAATATCGATAACAATATCGATTATTTTATCGATAGCAATATCGATTATTATATCGATAAAAATATCGAGTTGTATATCGATAACAATATCGATCTTCATCCTCATCCTTTATCTTTATTTTTGCATATTCCTCTTCACCTTTACCTTAAAGTGTTTAAATTTACTTTGATCTTCGTTTTTGCCTGTACCTCTAGGCATCTTTGTTTTTGTTTTTATTCTCAAACCGCTAAACCGCTGAGAACTATTTCCATGTGCATTATTCCCCTTGAATTTGACAATTTACTCCCAACCAACCAATTGCCGCTAAAGAAGTTTCACTTCATAAATTCAAGAAATGTTCTTACCCTTTTAGTTACCCTAATTCTTATGTATCTGTCATTGTCTTCATTTTCGTCTTTATCTTCACTTTTGCCTTCTTTTTTTTGACTTCATCGTTATCATTTATTTCTTCATCTTCATATTTATCTTTATTTCAGAGCTTAATTTCAAATGTGTAGTGAAACAACAGGCGAAACATATCAAATTGAACATGTTGCAGCAACATGTATACACAATTCTAAAATGTTCAAACGACGGTTTTGGCCGTAATTTTCAACCAATTGTGAAACCATAAAAACTCTGCTCATCTACGGAAAAATGCCTTTCCAACGGTGTTCTTGGTTTTGAAATCGGTTCGGTAGAATCGCCAAACGAACGGAGACAAAATTTATGTTAGCGTATTAATATATAGATTTCGACCTCAATCTGAGGTCATCTTCAGGAACTCTTAGTTGTTCCCGGTCGACCGACAACTAAAAGTTCCTGAAGATGACCTCAGATTGAGGTCGAAATATCGATACTAAGAAACAAAGAACTAAAACCTGTGTTTTATGTATTCTCTGTGCCTCGAGCTTATAAAATAAAAATTACATCAGTTTACAATTTAAAGGCCGATAAACAAAAACAATCAAAATAAATAGACTTAAAAACTCTTCCGGCGGCCGCTGTAGTGTAGTGGTAAGCAGTGCGCGCTTACACTCCGCAGGGCCTGGGTTCAATCCCTGGCCAAAGCAACATCGCAAAAATATAGAAGAAAGGTATTTTCTTAACAGCGGTCGCACCTCGGCGATTCTCATAAAAATACAATCGCCGTTCGGAGTCGGCGTAAAGCTGTAGGTCCCTCCCCTTTGCGTGACAACATCAAGGCGCACGCCACAACTTGGAGAAGAATCTCGGCCAAGCACTAAAATATGTGTAAGCGCCAATCTGTTATTATTATTATTATAAACTCTTCATAGTCTGGTGTAGGCTTGTATCGGACTCTATAAAATTGTAGTGTTATGAGCACAATCGCGTATAATGGGCAAAAAATCTAATTGAATTATAGGCAAATGTATAGGCAAAATCTTAAGAGATAAAGATTTCAAAGGATATTTTACAAATGTTAGTTCCGCTTTATTTCAATAGAATAGTTATTAAAATTTAGCACTATAATGCTCAGTTCGCAATTGCTCATGAAAAGACTTTCTTAAATATGTGTTATTATTTATTGCTAAAATGAGAATAGTTATCAAGTCAATAAAAAAATGTTTAAATAAAAAGAAAAGCTCTGACCACGTTACACTTATTTATTAGGTAATTGTGCAACGAAGTCAGCTATGATTTCTTTTTTCCATATGGAATCAGTATGATATCGACAATACTAAGAAAACACGTTATACATATATCCTTTTGGAAAGGGTACTTTAGTATCCAAAAAACAACTTTTTTAGTTTTTCACTGGCTACGTTACACTTAACATTTGCGGTACATTTCATTACGACTTAATAGGAGTTCTAAACAACTTTCTCGCTAACTTGGGACGTATCCTGTTAAACTAATTTATTTTCTATCGTTCAGAGCTTAATCGACCAAAACAAATCAAGGAAAGCTTATATTTTTGTACTTTTCCTTGTTGAAGTATCGAAAACTCTTAGGTTTGTGAAAAATCCTTCGACAAAAGGAGCAAAATATTAAACACAAAATGGTTGGACATGATAAGAATCAGTGTCAGAAGCAGCTAACAGATATAGTGAATACCAATAATCACTAATATGTTCAATATTTGAAAGAAAGAAAAAATCGGACTGGTTTACTTTCCTGTAGAATTGGCCATATAAATACATATTTAACTGCGGACGAAAAATTGCTGAGGAATGCCGTTATTTAGCAAAAATATACAAAACAGAGTAAAAAATGTCAAATTGTTCGGTTTGTAGCCGTTTGCGAATTACAACTGTGTCCGGACCACCGCGTAGCCGGATTAGGCAGTGACCGTACATGAAAAAATCAGCGCTTTATGAACTAGAAATGGATTGGTGGAAGCAAAGTTGCAAAAAAATCTCTAATGTGTTTAAACTGGCAATCTACACACCACCTTCTTCAGCGAAATCAGAAAGAGTTGAAAATAGAAATAGTTAATTGCCCCTTAATGCGGAAAAGATTGTTTTCATTATGAAAAACATGAACATTTTTAAATTCAATTACATAGCGCGACAAAAAAGAAATCGCGAAATACACTCAAAACAAACTTAGTGTATTTTGTAGATAGGGTCGAGTACAATATGAGAAAAGGTTTCCTATAGTTCCTGAGCCCTCAATTTTTTATTAAAAAAAAACCTTTATTTTCGAACTTGTTGTTTTGAAGAGGGGATTTATTGACGGGCCAAGAACAAGGGTCAAATAACCTAACTAACTAAGTTAGGAAACTTGCCTAACTTCGACAATTTTTATCCGATTTCATTAAATGAGATATCAATTTGTTCGAAAATTAATAAGTATTACATGTTTGGTAATTTTCAAAAAAAATTTTGAAATTAGCGATGTTCAAAGATGAAAAAAAATGAAAAAAATGGGAGTTTTTATTTTACCCCATGAAAACTCCCAACAGTCTAAGTCGAACAATAGATTGTTATACATACGTCACTTTAAAGGTATATAAATCCTATTTTCCAAACGTGTTTGATTTTTGAAATCGGATGAAAACCTTTAAAAAAGTAATGATAGAAATCGGTTAACCAAAGTTATGCGGTAACATACATAAAAAAAAATAAATGAAACAATTCCGACGAATTGATAACCTCCTCTTTTTTGAAGTCGGTTAAAAATACAATAAAATTTTTTTCTGGAAAAGGTTTTCAACTAAAATTTCTAGATTATAGGATAGGACGTATTTCCGTTTATCTACCCTTTACCCGGCACATCCCTAATGTAGATTTTTAATTGTTACTATATAAGTATATATGTACATATGTATGAATGTATATATTCATTTTATTTTGCCAACACCCCTCTGGGGATTTTCACGTCCATACGAATTAACATACAAATGCTTAAATGTATCAACTAATCACTAAATTATAGATCACATTAGTAAGGTTCTTACTCAACTATTCACAACTTCGAATAGAATGCAATTGCAGTATTATAGCGGGGATTGGAAATGAATGAGCGGACAAGTTTTATTGTAGCTAGCAGTATATAAATCTGTCTTTACGTATGTACATATGTATTTGGTGGGGGCACAAATTCGGGTGTGTTTCAGGATGCGGATACCAATGTAATTTAGCAAAAATGTAAGCTGTTAAATTTTTCGCGATCATTGCGTACCATATTATTATACTTCCACTTATCCTCCGAAGGCGGCTGCTTAGTTTCCCAACTCGAATTCTTGTAGGCGCTTGAATTGCTCGAGGAGTGCTGCTCCTTCGAGTATTTGGAGGAGGCGGTATGCGATTTACTGCTACCAGCGCTGGTGCTGCACTGATCGGTTGGTTCAATGTAACGTTCGGTACGCTCGGTGTAAACCATGTTGATGAATTAAACGAAGGGTGCAAAGTCGGACGTATATTCTTCTTTTGAGGAGGAAATCAAATAGCCAATTTGTTTTGAAGTCTACTAAAGTGTTGCTCGAAATCTCAAGTTTTCCACAGACCACGCTAATGTTCACGGCACGTGTTGGATTTGGGTTAGAACCTTAAGTTCTAAATTGTTGGCGGTATTGCCGGTGCGCGAACCTTTGCTAACAGCGAGATTTTTGGATAAGCTGTAAGAACGAGAACAATAACGATAGTTTTCAGATAATTTTGTTTTATGAATTTTCAGAAATGTATAGAAATGTGTTTACTTACTGCAAGGACTTTAGAAGCTTCAGCTTGGTATCAGTTGGCGAGGGTCTCAGCATTGACACCAATCTATTTGACAAATGGTCATCTATTTGAAGTAATTGTAGGATAAACGGTACTTTCTTATGGATACTTGGTACAGAGGAATATCAGCCAGATTTATGTGGTACACAAGTTTTTGTAAAACCCACTTTCTTTTCTTGGGCAAAATTAGCCTTCTGATTTTAGTGATAGTGCAATTATGGAAATGCAATTTTCAAACTCACTGCAATCGACCCTCTAAGTTGATTTGTAAAACCTTACTAACGCGCTCCCGTGCATTGCAGCGCTCTTAAATATTCTCCTCCTATTGCAGTCAGCCGCCGACAGTCGGTTCCTCAGACAGGTGCAGCGTGGTTCTAAAGTCGTTGTGCGCCAAGTGGAGTGACTTCGGGCAGTCAGAAGGTAGGTATGTATGCGATCTGAGCATTTGACGCGTCTCATATTTTTCGTTGAAACAACAAATGCAAATCAGTTTCTCAACAGGTTTAGCACTTTACTTAGCCACAGTTGCGAAAGGGGGCGTGCGAGGAAAGGGTAATAAGTATGCCAGTGATATTTAGTATGTAGACAAATAAAAATTTTGCTGCTCAACTTCGGCACGTTTGCGTCGCAGCCGTTGCTTTGCTACCAGCCAGTCAGCAACCAGCCATTGGCCGCTGGTGGAATTTCTCACAAAGTGAAAAATATGATGCAAAGTTTCAACAACGGCCCGTAGCAGCTCGTGTCGGTGCAGGGCCCCAATGTCAGCAATATCAAAAGAAATATTACTTTCATTACTTTTCGAGAAAGATTTGGAAATTAATTTTAAGGTGCCGAAAATATTTGATAAGCATATTTTCCCGATCTTCCAAGATCCAACCATCGGAATAACATGAAATTTTTCTAAGGAATTAGTACACACTTTATGAGCCGAATACGCAATTATGAAACGCAAATACCTATGTACTATGCAAATATCTATGTATGTACATTAGACCGCGTAAAAAAAAAATAAAAATCCTGCAATGCGACGGGAATAAAACTCAAATTTTTACATTTGGTATAGTAGTGGTCCTCCATGAATCTCCCCTCTCTAGGATAATTGAAAGAGGTCCCGCGTCTAGCTTTTGGTATATACTAGATTTGATACAAATAGGACAAGGGATTAAAATAGGATAATTTAGAAATGTAAATAACCTGAGCCTGCATAATACTTAAATAGCATGTACTCAATGTATTCTTACAGTTTCCAGCGTTTTCATTGCTCCTAGAAAATTATTTTGACCTCAACAGGAAAGAATTCATTTTCTTACGTGTAATTCCTATGGGAAAACTAAAAGCTAGACGCGGGACCTCTCACAATTGTCGTAGAGAGGGGAGCTTCATGGAGGATCATTACTATACCAAATCCTAAAATTTGAGTCTTATTCCGGTCGCTTTGCAGGATTTTTATTTTTATGACGCGGTCTAATGTCCATATGTATATTTATATATAGTTTTATACATACATACATAGTTATATACATATACATACATATGTATATACCTATTTGCAGAGAAGGCCCCAGTTATTGTGGTAATGTTGTTATTATTCCGCAGCAACTGATGAAAGTTACCAGTCGCATTGCATCAGCCATTTTCTGACCAACAAATTCATACACGCAAGCCATACAAATGTATATACACTCATACACATTTAGGAAAAAATCACACCTTTACCCCTTGTGGTTTGTTCAAAAAGTTGGTCAAAATCGAATGTCAATGCGACCGACAGACGGACAGGGAGATGAACACGCAACAACATTGCCTTACATAGCAAGTCCGATGCTTATTTATTTTAACTGTCCGTCCTTCCATTCACCTAAGCAAAAAATCACCGTGGACTTAGTATAAAAAGGCATCCCAAACATTCAATAATGCAAAGCATTCTAGTCTGTTCGCATGTCACAACAGGTCATTTGTTCTGTCCTCGCATATCTATGGTCGATTTATTCAAAGAAATCAAAAAAGTTATTTGTAACATTAGAAAAATAATTTCGAAAATGCTTTGAAACTCATCTTTACCAAAGTTTATCGGAATTCATTTAAAATTATTCATGAAAATTGAAATCGTTTTAATTTTTTATACACAGTACTTGTTTGATTAATTAAAAGAAATCTTTAGGAACTACTGTAGATATGAGATATTAGAAAATATAAAAAGAAAAAATTGCACCACCATTAAAGGTATACAAAGCTACCCTGCAGCAAATCAAACTCGTTCAGAACTCCTGCCGAACCAGCTCGAAGAGGCATAGTACTAGTTCTTCATCTATCCCAAATCAATGCTTTCAACTGCACTCTAAAAAGTTCATGTAAAACTGCTACTGAATAGTGTTTATTTTTCAACCAGAAACTACTAATACTAATACTGAACAGACAGTGTTTAACTTTATCAACACGGTGTGTAAATTTGCACACATTAGGGGAGGAAACTGTGTATCTCTTTTTAAATGCATAAATTTAAAGTACCGACATGAAACAAAAACTTTAACACGATTTGTACGATATGTATACATATTGCTGATTTTAAAAGCGTTCTACGCCAGTTTAATATTTGCCCTGCCCCCCCGAAAAAATCGTTCGCAAGGAACTGAAGTAGCAACAATACAAAAGCGTTTTAAAACGTATCTGTAAAGATGGGGATCTACGTCATACGTTCGTGCCGAGAATATTTGGATCGCGATCCAAAATGGGAATATGAGCACTGACAACTTTAGTTCAATGAAAAGACCGCACTAGTGAACTAGTACATTGAGATAAAGTAGTTATTTACTTTATTTAGTTCAAGAACTACCCAAGCTTAACATAAACCCAATTTTTTATATAAGGAATAACATATTTCCAAACGCAAATGCGACAAAATTCCAAATCCTTCATGTAATTTTGCAAACGAAAAGAATTTGGAATGTGCAAGAGTAATTATGAAAGCTTTTTTATCAAACCACTGTCATAGAAGCTAGGCTTTGCCTATACTAAGTATTTTCCTGTCAGCGCCTATAGGCGATCTAATATTACAACATATCGCACACCTATGTAGATCTTAAGTGAGCTAACTCAAAATTCTGATAGGGAATTATCAAGCCCTAACCGCCAAAATAACGTAAGCGACATTTTTTTCAAAATTGTATTTTTGATGCAGAAATATTCCTAGGGCATCTAGATGTATTTCTGCATCAAAAGGAAAATTTTGAAAAAAAAATGGCGCTTACGTTATTTTGGCGGTTAGGGCTTGATATAACTGCTTCGCGATCGTACAGATTCAAAGCAATTAATACAAAATCTGGTATAACAGTAGTTTTTTTTTGTTGGTGTATATAATCACGAGGAAAAAGATATTTGCATTAATTGGAGGTAAGTCTTATGAATTGATTTATGCAACAGAATCGTCCTAATTTTAATTTTTATACCCGAGCGCACTGGATTTTTCAAAAGCGTTTGACTCGGTAAACTATTCAATATTATGTCATAAGCTTAAATGCTATTATGGGTTTGATGAAAACTCATTAAAGTTTCTGAAGAACTATCTTACAGACAGACATCAACGCGTTAGGGTTGGTACGAATACCTTGAAACCTGAAAAGCTTACGACAGCAGTTCCCCAAGGGTCAATTCTAGGGCCTCTCTTATTTAGCTTATTTATCAATGACATTTTTCGTGTTTGCCAGTTTGCAAGAATGCATGCTTATGCGGATGACATCCAGCTATATCTTTCAAATAATTTTGAAAATCAAGATTTAATAATTCGTCAACTTAGCCATGATCTATCTGCCATTGAGCAGTGGTCTAAGAGAAATGGTCTTTGCCTTAACTCGGGAAAGTCTTTTGTTTTACCAATCGCCAAGAAACTTGACATTACAACAATACCCCATATAGTACTTGGAAATAAACCTTTAGAATATTTAAATAAAATAACAAGACTGGGATTTGTCATTAATTCGAGCTTAAGTTGCAAGGATTATATAAATTCTGTTGTTTCCAAAGCTTATGGTGCGCTAAGAAACTTACGTCAAACTGCGGAATTTACTCCAGTAGGCACAAGACGGCAGTTAGCGATTCAACTTATAGTTCCTATTATTACCTACTCCGAGCTAGTTTATAATAAGCTAGACTCTGCATCGGCTCATAAGATCAGTGTAGTATTCAATCATGTAACTCGGTATGTGTACGGATTAAAAAAGTTTGATCTCATATCGAAATGGAGGGCAAGTCTGTTAAGATGTGCAATTCAAGACTACTTAAAGGCAAGAAGCTGTATTTTTCTGTTCCGGCTAATCCCTACAAAGACACCCTTCTACCTCTATGAGAAGTTAATATTCCCAAAGTCTGAGCGCTCAAATCACCTTATTGTACCCAACTATAACTTTATAACATCGACTAGACTATTTTTTATCAGTGCTATTAGAACGTGGAATTCTATTCCACTCATAACAAGAGGCAGCTTAAAGTTCATGTGTTATTAATTTCAATTAATGCGAATTTTTGTACTAATGGTTCTTGTTTAATAAATGAAATGAAATGAAATGAAACTTGTGCACAAGGGTATATTAACTTTGTTCACATAACGGTTGTTTGTAACAGCCAAAACGAATCGGGATAGATATAGACAAATGTATACATAAATGCTTAGAATGAATAGAGAAGTCGATTAAGCCATGTCTGTCTGTCCGTCCGTCTGTCCGTCCGTCCGTATACACGATATATTATATACAATAGATTGGCGCTTACACATATGTTAGTGTTTGGCCGAGCTTCTCCTCCGGTTTGTGGCGTGCGCCTTGATGTCATACAAAGTGGAGGGACCTACAGTTTTACGCCAACTCCGAACGGCGATTGTATTTTTATGAGAAGCTGTTTTTCATGGCAGAAAAACATTCGGAGGTTTGCCATTGCCTGCCGAGGGGCGACCGCTGTTAATAAAAAACCTTTTTTCTAAATTTTTTTGCGATGTTGCTTTGACCAGGGCTTGAACCCAGGCGCTGCGAAGTGGAAGCGCGCACTGCTTACCATTACACCACAGCGGCCGCCACCGTGTACACGATAACTCGAGCAAAAATTGACATATCTCAACGAAATTTGGTACGTAGGTTTCCATTTATCCAAGGTAGGTTGATATTGAAAATGGGCGAAATCCGTCATATTTTAGTAACTATTTACTGAAGATTATTCACTCAAAATTGATATTTAAAATAAATTTTAGACGAAAAATAAGATTATGATAATTTTTTGGAAAATGGGCGTAGCCACGCCCACTTATGGTTACATGTCCATATCTTGCTAACCGCTGAACTAATTTCTTTCAAACTTGGCACAATAGTTGACCTTGATACAGCATACCAAATGGCCGAAAATTTTTAAAATCGGACAATAACCACGCCCACATCCCATATAACGGTAATTTATAGAAATACAAAATCTTCGATAAATCAGTAAATATTAAATCTAATTTATTCAAAATTAATGCTTGCAACAATTATATACCAAGAAATACGTTTATAATAAAATTTTGGAAAATGGGCGTGGCGCCGCCCACTTATGATCACATATATGTATCTCGGTAACCGTTCTCGCAATTTGTACCCAACTCGGTATGGTTATTGTGTTTGCCACATAAAAGCAAAACGTTGAAAATTATCGGAATCGGAATAAAATTACTTCTGCTTTTCATATAATGGTAAATTTCAGAAATGCTTGAAACTTCAATATTTCGTAATTTAAGGACGCGAATTTTCTCAAAATTGATACACCCCGGCTTACCATGTAGCGGTAGCTTTCGGAAAGGTGAAAAACATATATTTAATACTTGCGCCGGGTATTTAATGTTCGGCTTCTTCCGAACTTAGACTTTTTTTGAGTTCATCGCACTTTAGATCTACATAGGTGTGCGAGATGTATGTATGTATAACTGAGAGTCATTACCCTGCAGTACGGGGAGTGACTACAGGACTGCTGAACTGGTAGCTACCTGATAAACACCGTTAATTACCAACCGACTACTTGCAGTGTATGTCATCGATTACTTTTACAAGGCAATGTCCTAGGCGGTAGTCACCATCGGCTCTCTCTGTACTACCGGGAGTTACTAAAGTAGTCACTTGCGTGATTTATGGGCGCCCCCTGTCGTAGTTTTTCGCTATTCTGCTTACGACTGGTTCGACTCTGCACTACCATGTGCACTACCACGGGTTAATAGAGTAGCTACTTACCTAAGAGTCGGTGCAGTAGCGGTTCAAAAGTAGCGATTGACTCCAGCAGTACTGGTGGGTACTTACTAGACGCCATGTTTGGTGTGGTTCCACGATGTGGATACAAGCAACTGTTTCTTATGTACATACATCGGGCAAAAAAATCGTTTCAAAAATATTTTTAGAATTTAATTTAAATAAATAATAAAAAAAAACTTTTTAATATACAACGCTTTTGTAAATGGATTAAAAAGTAGAAAATAATATTTCTCAGTCCCATTTGTGTTGATAACTTTTGATTTTGAAATTTTAGCAAAAGTTATTATAAACCATTTATGAGATTGAAAATGAAAAGCGTGGGGCGCATTGGATCATAAAGAAATTAACGGCACTCTTAAATTTGTATATGAGTTGAAAATTACTTGTTTCTATTAGTTTCGTAATTTAATCGACCCTTGTACATTTCTTTTCTTAAGGAAAAATATCGACTGCTGAGTGGAAGATCGAACTATCTCGGCAGCCAAATCGAAAACGCTCTATTTCAAAAAACTCGTACTCGAATTGGCTGCCGATATAGGTCGATCTTCCACTCAGCAGTCGATATGTGTATATAAGTGCAAATGTTTGAGTGTTCATATCACATTCATTTTATGATTCAACTTTTAAGCTGAATATGTCATGAGGTATCCAACTGTATTTGGCAAACAATGCTAATATAAGGTGCATTCTTTTACAGGCAGCTACAATAGAACACTCGGTAAAGTAACGAAATGTATGCAAAGCCACCAACAAACTCGGCTGTTTATCCGAGCTCAGCAAGGTCGGTTAAAGCTGGTGCCAGATAAAACCATGTGGCTTTGCGCGACATTTATAACTTTGCCAGCAAAGCGCCAGACTCAAAAGGTATGCCACAATGAATGCCAAGAAAACAATTTTGTATTGCTTCTTCACACGTCAAAATTGCTGTGGATTTTATGTACTCATCTTTAAAAATATCAGCAATGTAACTAAATTTTATGTTTCTGCATGAAAACTCGAATTCGGACGAAATAAAATAAATATTAAACCGGCTGATTGTCAACGCGCGCAAAAAGATGGGAGTTGGCCATCTTTTCGCTTCGCGCTCCAGCTGCTACGGTCTATCTGGCATGCTTTGTGCATTTTCATGCAATTCATCTTATCTGTCCAAGCGAATCTGTTACGCAAAACGAAGCAAGAGTTTTGTCTGGCATCAGCTTAAGAGATTCACGATCTGAAGCGTAGTATTATTTAGGTGAAAAACTGCTCTACTATGAATTGTTGATAGGAAAGTGTTTAGGGGAATTTTTTTTCTTAATTTCACCCGAGGTCAGCGTTCTTTTGCCGATTGTTCCAAAGAAACGAAGATATTATTATTACTATCAAAAAAC
>NW_023458560.1:2214509-2225507 GCF_013731165.1 Rhagoletis pomonella | reverse complement strand
GTTTTTTGATAGTAATAATAATATCTTCGTTTCTTTGGAACAATCGGCAAAAGAACGCTGACCTCGGGTGAAATTAAGAAAAAAAATTCCCCTAAACACTTTCCTATCAACAATTCATAGTAGAGCAGTTTTTCACCTAAATAATACTACGCTTCAGGTCGTGAATCTTTTAAGCTGATGCCAGACAAAACTCTTGCTTCGCTTTGCGTAACATATTCGCTTGGACAGATAAGATGAATTGCATGAAAATGCACAAAGCATGCCAGATAGACCGTAGCAGCTGGTGCGCGAAGCGAAAAGATGGCCAACTCCCATCTTTTTGCGCGCGTTAACAATCAGCCGGTTTAATATTTATTTTATTTCGTCCGAATTCGAGTTTTCATGCAGAAACATAAAATTTAGTTACATTGCTAATATTTTTAAAGATGAGTACATAAAATCCACAGCAATTTTGACGTGTAAAGAAGCAATACAAAATTGTTTTCTTGGCATTCATTGTGGCATACCTTTTGAGTCTGGCGCTTTCCTGGCAAAGTTATAAATGGTTTTATCTGGCACCAGCTTTAACCGACCTTGCTGAGCTCGGATAAACAGCCGAGTTTGTTGGTGGCTTTGCATACATTTCGTTACTTTACCGAGTGTTCTATTGTAGCTGCCTGTAAAAGAATGCACCTTATATTAGCATTGTTTGCCAAATACAGTTGGATACCTCATGACATATTCAGCTTAAAATTTGAATCATGAAATGAATGTGATATGAACACTCAAACATTTGCACTTATATACATACTTAACTACCCTCCAGTACTGCTTGAGTCAATCGCTACTTTTGAACCGCTACTGCACCGACTCCTAGGTAAGTAGCTACACTATTAACCCGTGGTAGTGCACATAGTAGTGCAGAGTCGAAACAGTCGTAAGCAGAATAGCGAAAAAGTACGACAGAGGGCGCCCATAAGTCACGCAAGTGACTACTTTAGTAACTCCCGGTAGTGCATAGAGAGCCGATGGTGACTACCGCCTAGGACATTGCCTTGTAAAAGTAATCGATGAAATACACTGCAAGTAGTCGATCGGTAATTGACGGTGTTTATCAGGTAGCTACCGATTCAGCAGTCCTGTAGTCACTCCCCCGTACTGCAGGGTACATATCGACTGCTGAGTGGAAGATCGACCTATATCGGCAGCCAATTCGAGTACGCCCTATCTTGAAAAGTTTTTTGAGATAGAGCGTTTTCGATTTGGCTGCCGAGATAGTTCGATCTTCCACTCAGCAGTCGGTATTTTTCCTTACGAAAAGAAATGTACAAGGGTCGATTAAATTACGAAAATAATAGAAACAAGTAATTTTCAACCAACTTATATACAAATTTAAGAGTGCCGTTAATTTCTTTATAATCCAATGCGCCCACGCTTTTCATTTCCAATCTCATAAATGGTTTATAATAACTTTTGCTAAAATTTTAAAATCAAAAGTTATCAACACAAATGGGACTGAGAAATATTATTTTCTACTTTTTAGTCCATTTACAAAAGCGTTGTATATTAAAAAGTTTTTTTTTTATTATTTATTTAAATTAAATTCTAAAAATATTTTTGAAACTCTTTTTTTGCCCGATGTATGTACATAAGAAACAGTTGCTTGTATCCACATCGTGGAACCACACCAAGCACGGCGTCTAGTAAGTACCCACCAGTACTGCTGGAGTCAATCGCTACTTTTGAACCGCTACTGCATCGACTCCTAGGTAAGTAGCTACTCTATTAACCCGTGGTAGTGCACATGGTAGTGCAGAGTCGAACCAGTCGTAAGCAGAATAGCGAAAAACTACGACAGGGGGCGCCCATAAATCACTTTAGTAACTCCCGGTAGTACAGAGAGAGCCGATGGTGACTACCGCCTAGGTCATTGCCTTGTAAAAGTAATCGATGACATACACTGCAAGTAGTCGGTTGGTAATTAACGGTGTTTATCAGGTAGCTACCGGTTCAGCAGTCCTGTAGTCACTCCCCATACTGCAGGGTAATGACTCTCAGTTATACATACATACATCTCGCACACCTATGTAGATCTAAAGTGCGATGAACTCAAAAAAAAGTCTAAGTTCGGAAGAAGCCGAACATTAAATACCCGGCGCAAGTATTAAATTTATGTTTTTCACCTTTCCGAAAGCTACCGCTACATGGTAAGCCGGGGTGTATCAATTTTGAGAAAATTCGCGTCCTTAACTTTCGAAATATTGAAGTTTCAAGCATTTCTGAAATTTACCATTATATGAAAAGCAGAAGTAATTTTATTCCGATTCCCATAATTTTCAACGTTTTGCTTTTATGTGGCAAACACAATAACCATACCGAGTTGGGTACAAATTGCGAGAACGGTTACCGAGATACATATATGTGATCACAAGTGGGCGGCGCCACGCCCATTTTCCAAAATTTTATTATAAACGTATTTCTTGGTATATAATTGTTGCAAGCATTAATTTTGAATAAATTAGATTTAATATTTACTGATTTATCGAAGATTTGGTATTTCTCTAAATTACCGTTATATGGGATGTGGGCGTGGTTATTGTCCGATTTTAAAAATTTTCGGCCATTTGGTATGCTGTGTCAAGGTCAACTATTGTGTCAAGTTTGAAAGAAATTAGTTCAGCGGTTAGCAAGATATGGACATGTAACCATAAGTGGGCGTGGCTACGCCCGTTTTCCAAAAAATTATCATAATCTTATTTTTCGTCTAAAATTTATTTTAAATATCAATTTTGAGTGAATAATCTTCAGTAAATAGTTACTAAAATATGACAGTTTTCGCATTTCTGAAAATTACCGTTATGTGGGAAGTGGGCGTGGTTACAGTCGGATTTCGCCCATTTTCAATATCAACCTACCTTGGATAAATGGAAACCTACGTACCAAATTTCGTTGAGATATGTAAATTTTTGCTCGAGTTATCGTGTACACGGTGGCGGCCGCTGTGGTGTAATGGTAAGCAGTGCGCGCTTCCACTTCGCAGCGCCTGGGTTCAAGCCCTGGTCAAAGCAACATCGCAAAAAAATTTAGAAAAAAGGTTTTTTATTAACAGCGGTCGCCCCTCGGCAGGCAATGGCAAACCTCCGAATGTTTTTCTGCCATGAAAAACAGCTTCTCATAGAAATACAATCGCCGTTCGGAGTTGGCGTAAAACTGTAGGTCCCTCCACTTTGTTTGGCAACATCAAGGCGCACGCCACAAACCGGAGGAGAAGCTTGGCCAAACACTAACATATGTGTAAGCGCCAATCTATTGTATATAATATATCGTGTATACGGACGGACAGACAGACATGGCTTAATCGACTTCTCTATTCATTCTAAGCATTTATGTATACATTTGTCTATATCTATCCCGATCCGTTTTGGCTGTTACAAACAAACGTTATGTGAACAAAGTTAATATACCCTTGTGCACAAGTTTCATTTCATTTCATTTCATTTATTAAACAAGAACCATTAGTACAAAAATTCGCATTAATTGAAATTAATAACAAATAAACTTTAAGCTGCCTCTTGTTATGAGTGGAATAGAATTCCACGTTCTAATAGCACTGATAAAAAATAGTCTAGTCGATGTTATAAAGTTATAGTTGGGTACAATAAGGTAATTTGAGCGCTCAGACTTTGGGAATATTAACTTCTCATAGAGGTAGAAGGGTGTCTTTGTAGGGATTATCCGGAACAGAAAAATACAGCTTCTTGCCTTTAAGTAGTCTTGAATTGCACATCCTAACAGACTTGCCCTCCATTTCGATATGAGATCAAACTTTTTTAATCCGTACACATACCGAGTTACATGATTGAATACTACACTGATCTTATGAGCCGATGCAGAGTCTAGCTTATTATAAACTAGCTCGGAGTAGGTAATAATAGGAACTATAAGTTGAATCGCTAACTGCCGTCTTGTGCCTACTGGAGTAAATTCCGCAGTTTGACGTAAGTTTCTTAGCGCACCATAAGCTTTGGAAACAACAGAATTTATATAATCCTTGCAACTTAAGCTCGAATTAATGACAAATCCCAGGTTTGTTATTTTATTTAAATATTCTAAAGGTTTATTTCCAAGAACTATATGGGGTATTGTTGTAATGTCAAGTTTCTTGGCGATTGGTAAAACAAAAGACTTTCCCGAGTTAAGGCAAAGACCATTTCTCTTAGACCACTGCTCAATGGCAGATAGATCATGGCTAAGTTGACGAATTATTAAATCTTGATTTTCAAAATTATTTGAAAGATATAGCTGGATGTCATCCGCATAAGCATGCATTCTTGCAAACTGGCAAACACGAAAAATGTCATTGATAAATAAGCTAAATAAGAGAGGCCCTAGAATTGACCCTTGGGGAACTGCTGTCGTAAGCTTTTCAGGTTTCAAGGTATTCGTACCAACCCTAACGCGTTGATGTATGTCTGTAAGATAGTTCTTCAGAAACTTTAATGAGTTTTCATCAAACCCATAATAGCATTTAAGCTTATGACATAATATTGAATAGTTTACCGAGTCAAAAAAAGTATAAAAATTAAAGTTAGGACGATTCTGTTGCATAAATCAATTCATAAGACTTACCAATTAATGCAAATATCTTTTTCCTCGTGATTATATACACCAACAAAAAAAAACTACTGTTATACCAGTTTTTGTATTAATTGCTTTGAATCTGTACGATCGCCAAGCAGTTATATCGAGCCCTAACCGCCAAAATAACGTAAGCGCCATTTTTTTTCAAAATTTTCCTTTTGATGCAGAAATACATCTAGATGCCCTAGGAATATTTCTGCATTTCAATTTTGAAAAAAATGTCGCTTACGTTATTTTGGCGGTTAGGGCTTGATAATTTCCTATCTGAATTTTGAGTTAGCTCACTTAAGATCTACATAGGTGTGCGATATGTTGTAATATTAGATCGCCTATAGGCGCTGACAGGAAAATACTTAGTATAGGCAAATATTAAACTGGCGTAGAACGCTTTTAAAATCAGCAATATGTATACATACCGTACAAATCGTGTTAAAGTTTTTGTTTCATGTCGGTACTTTAAATTTATGCATTTAAAAAGAGATACACAGTTTCCTCCCCTAATGTGTGCAAATTTACACACCGTGTTGATAAAGTTAAACACTGTCTGTTCAGTATTAGTATTAGTAGTTTCTGGTTGAAAAATAAACACTTTTCAGTAGCAGTTTTAAATGAACTTTTTAGAGTGCAGTTGAAAGCATTGATTTGGGATAGATGAAGAACTAGTACTATGCCTCTTCGAGCTGGTTCGGCAGGAGTTCTGAACGAGTTTGATTTGCTGCAGGGTAGCTTTGTATACCTTTAATGGTGGTGTAATTATTTCTTTTTATATTTTCTAATATCTCATATCTACAGTAGTTCCTAAAGATTTCTTTTAATTAATCAAACAAGTACTGTGTATAAAAAATTAAAACGATTTCAATTTTCATGAATAATTTTAAATGAATTCCGATAAACTTTGGTAAAGATGAGTTTCAAAGCATTTTCGAAATTATTTTTCTAATGTTACAAATAACTTTTTTGATTTCTTTGAATAAATCGACGATAGATATGCGAGGACAGAACAAATGACCTGTTGTGACATGCGAACAGACTAGAATGCTTTGCATTATTGAATGGTTGGGATGCCTTTTTATACTAAGTCCACGGTGATTTTTTGCTTAGGTGAATGAAAGGACGGACAGTTAAAATAAATAAGCATCGGACTTGCTATGTAAGGCAATGTTGTTGCGTGTTCATCTCCCTGTCCGTCTGTCGGTCGCATTGACATTCGATTTTGACCAACTTTTTGAACAAACCACAAGGGGTAAAGGTGTGATTTTTTCCTAAATGTGTATGAGTGTATATACATTTGTATGGCTTGCGTGTATGAATTTGTTGGTCAGAAAATGGCTGATGCAATGCGACTGGTAACTTTCATCAGTTGCTGCGGAATAATAACAACATTACCACAATAACTGGGGCCTTCTCTGCAAATAGATATATACATATGTATGTATATGTATATAACTATGTATGTATGTATAAAACTATATATAAATATACATATGAACATTAGACCGCGTCATAAAAATTAAAATCCTGCAATGCGACCGGAATAAGACTCAAATTTTAGGATTTGGTATAGTAATGATCCTCCATGAAGCTCCCCTCTCTACGACAATTGTGAGAGGTCCCGCGTCTAGCTTTTAGTTTTCCCATAGGAATTACACGTAAGAAAATGAATTCTTTCCTGTTGAGGTCAAAACAATTTTCTAGGAGCAATGAAAACGCTGGAAACTGTAAAAATACATTGAGTACATGCTATTTAAGTATTATGCAGGCTCAGATTATTTACATTTCTAAATTATCCTATTTTAATCCCTTGTCCTATTTGTGTCAAATCTAGTATATACCAAAAGCTAGACGCGGGACCTCTTTCAATTATCCTAGAGAGGGGAGATTCATGGAGGACCACTACTATACCAAATGTAAAAATTTGAGTTTTATTCCCGTCGCATTGCAGGATTTTTATTTTTTTTTGACGCGGTCTAATGTATTTGCATAGTACATAGGTATTTGCGTTTCATAATTGCGTATTCGGCTCATAAAGTGTGTACTAATTCCTTAGAAAAATTTCATGTTATTCCGATGGTTGGATCTTGGAAGATCGGGAAAATATGCTTATCAAATATTTTCGGCACCTTAAAATTTATTTCCAAATCTTTCTCGAAAAGTAATGAAAGTAATATTTCTTTTGATATTGCTGACATTGGGGCCCTGCACCGTCACGAGCTGCTACGGGCCGTTGTTGAAACTTTGCATCATATTTTTCACTTTGTGAGAAATTCCACCAGCGGCCAATGGCTGGTTGCTGACTGGCTGGTAGCAAAGCAACGGCTGCGACGCAAACGTGCCGAAGTTGAACAGCAAAATTTTTATTTGTCTACATACTAAATATCGCTGGCATATTACCCTTTCCTCGCACGCCCCCTTTCACAACTGTGGCTAAGTAAAGCGCTAAACCTGTTGAGAAACTGATTTGCATTTGTTGTTTCAACGAAAAATATGAGACGCGTTAAATGCTCAGATCGCATACATACCTACCTTCTGACTGCTCGAAGTCACTCCACTTGGCGCACAACGACTTTACAGGCTAACCTAATATTCACGCACGCCGCCAATTTATTGTCAAAAATTTCTCATGCACATGCAACTTGTATGAGATCAACCGAAATTGAACGGCGTGCGTATGAAGCTAACTCAATTTCCAATTTTTGTTCTGCGTGACATTTTGATTTGACGTTTCGCTCAATAAAATCAAATGCAAACGCATGCAAGTCAATTTCGGGTGACGCAAAAAAACGAATTCGACGGCACGCGTACCAAAACGCAAGCCGCGAATATTAGGTTAGCCTGTTAGAACCACGCTGCACCTGAGGAGAATATTTAAGAGCGCTGCAATGCACGGGAGCGCGTTAGTAAGGTTTTACAAATCAACTTAGAGGGTCGATTGCAGTGAGTTTGAAAATCGCATTTCCATAATTGCACTATAACTAAAATCAGAAGGCTAATTTTGCCCAAGAAAAGAAAGTGGGTTTTGCAAAAACTTGTGTACCACATAAATCTGGCTGATATTCCTCTGTACCAAGTATCCATAAGAAAGTACCGTTTATCCTACAATTACTTCAAATAGATGACCATTTGCCAAATAGATTGGTGTCAATGCTGAGACCCTCGCCAACTGATACCAAGCTGAAGCTTCTAAAGTCCTTGCAGTAAGTAAACACATTTCTATACATTTCTGAAAATTCATAATACAAAATTATCTGAAAACTATCGTTATTGTTCTCGTTCTTACAGCTTATCCAAAAATCTCGCTGTTAGCAAAGGTTCGCGCACCGGCAATACCGCCAACAATTTAGAACTTAAGGTTCTAACCCAAATCCAACACGTGCCGTGAACATTAGCGTGGTCTGTGGAAAACTTGAGATTTCGGCCACACTTTAGTAGACTTCAAAACAAATTGGCTATTTGATTTCCTCCTCAAAAGAAAAATATACGTCCGACTTTGCACCCTTCGTTTAATTCATCAACATGGTTTACACCGAGCGTACCGAACGTTACATTGAACCAACCGATCAGTGCAGCACCAGCGCTGGTAGCAGTAAATCGCATACCGCCTCGTTCAAATACTCGAAGGAGCAGCACTCCTCGAGCAATTCAAGCGCCTACAAGAATTCGAGTTGGGAAACTAAGCAGCCGCCATCGGAGGATAAGTGGAAGTATAATAATATGGTACGCAATGATCGTGAAAAATTTAACAGCTTACATTTTTGCTAAATTACATTGGTATCCGCATCCTGCAACACACCCGAATTTGTGCCCCCACCAAATACATATGTACATACGTAAAGACAGATTTATATACTGATAGCTGACTGTGCACAATAAAACTTGTCCGCTCATTCATTTCCAATCCCCGCTATAATACTGCAATTGCATTCTATTCGTAGTTGTGAATAGTTGAGTAAGAGCCTTACTAATGTGATCTATAATTTAGTGATTAGTTGATACATTTAAGCATTTGTATGTTAATTCGTATGTTGGAAAAATAAAATGAATATATACAATCATACATATGTACATATATACTTATATAGTAACAATTAAAAATCTACATTAGGGATTAGGGTAAAGGGTAGATAAACGGAAAGGACTTATTTCCTTATATCCTATACTCTAGAAATTTTAGTTGAAAACCTTTTCCAGAAAAATATTTTATTGTATTTTTAACCGACTTCAAAAAAGAGGAGGTTATCAATTCGTCGGAATTTTTTCATTTATTTTTTTTTATGTATGTTACCGCATAACTTTGGTTAACCGATTTCTATCATTATTTTTTTTAAAGGTTTTCATCCGATTTCAAAAATCAAACACGTTTGGAAAATAGGATTTATATACCTTTAAAGTGACATATGTATAACAATCTATTGTTCGACTTAGACTGTTGGGAGTTTTCATGGGGTAAAATAAAAACTCCCATTTTAAAATTTTTTTTTTCATCTTTGAACACAGTGATGCCAGATTGTGGGTAATTTCCCTATTTGAGGGATATTTTGCATCAAAAATTATTAAAAGGGAAAAAAGGGACACTTCATATAAATAAGGGATTTTCTTTTGACGCAGTTATTGTTGCATAATTGATCAAAATTCAAGAATATTCGACATTCTTACGTAATTAATCGTTCTGAAGATGTGATGTGGAGTGAAATGGTATATAATTGTTAAAAAGTATAAGGACAATTTCGAAAATTTTCTTACGTTAACCAATTCAAGCGCTGAGTAAGAAAGAATCTTTTCAGTTGTAACTGGTGTTTCATGTAAAAAGCGGAACAAATTATCTGATGAAATGTTAAATAGCACATGAATGTGCTTCAATTTTAAAGTCACCAAAAAATTCTTTTACGCTCTTACTGAGTGAGCAAAAAAATGAAAGGGAAAAAATGAATGAGGGAAAAAATGCAGAAAAAGGGTGTTTTTCTTAACAGCGGTCGGCCCTCGACAGGCAATGGCAAACCTCCGAGTGTATTCCTGCCATGAAAAACAGCTTCTCATAAAAATACACTCGCCATTCGGAGTCGGCGTAAAACTGTAGGTCCCTCCCCTTTGTGTGACAACATCAAGGGGACCGCCAGAAATTGGAGGAAAAGCACATATGTGTAAGCGCCAAACTATTATTATTATTTTATATGAATTTTACTTCTTTACTACTGAAACATGTATATGTTTAAATTCGTTGGGAATTTTGTGGGATAAATTTTCAAGATGTGGGTAATTGAGGGATTTTTTCCCCATTTCCGTGGGATATTTAACAGAGAATGTCTGGCATCACTGTTTGAACATCGCTAATTTCAAAAATTTGTTTGAAAATTACCAAACATGTAGTACTTATTAATTTTCGAACAAATTGATATCTAATTTAATGAAATCGGATAAAAATTGTCGAAGTTAGGCAAGTTAGGAAGTTAGTTAGGTTATTTGACCCTTGTTGTGGCCCGTCAATAAATCCCCTCTTCAAAACAACAAGTTCGAAAATAAATGTTTTTTTTTAAATAAAAAATTGAGGGCTCAGGAACCTTTTCTCATATTGTACTCGACCCTATCTACAAAATACACTAAGTTTGTTTTGAGTGTATTTCGCGATTTCTTTTTTGTCGCGCTATGTAATTAAATTTAAAAATGTTCATGTTTTTCATAATGAAAACAATCTTTTCCGCATTAAGGGGCAATTAACTATTTATATTTTCAACTCTTTCTGATTTTGCTGAAGAAGGTGGTGTGTAGATTGCCAGTTTAAACACATTAGAGATTTTTTTGCAACTTTGCTTCCACCAATCCATTTCTAGTTCATAAAGCGCTGATTTTTTCATGTACGGTCACTGCCTAATCCGGCTACGCGGTGGTCCGGACAAATTTGTAATTCGCAAACGGCTACAAACCGAACAATTTGACATTTTTTACTCTGTTTTGTATATTTTTGCTAAATAACGGCATTCCTCAGCAATTTTTCGTCCGCAGTTAAATATGTATTTATATGGCCAATTCTACAGGAAAGTAAACCAGTCCGATTTTTTCTTTCTTTCAAATATTGAACATATTAGTGATTTGTCAATGTTATTGTGGCTTGTTAACATTTTATTTTTAATATTTTTATTGAGCTTTGTACCACGATTGTTTATTAGGAAAAATTGAAAAAGCAACCAAGTCTAAGCGGTAGAAGTTATAGCACTATTTCGGAGATCACCACATCTCCTCATCAGACTTCTTTTTTCTAGACTTCAGCAGGGATCGAACCTCGCTTAGACTTTGTTGCTCTTTAAATTTTTCCTAATAAACAACCGTGGTACAAAGTTCAATAAAAATATTAAAAATAAAATGTTAATAAGCCACAAAAACATT
>NW_023458560.1:2201045-2214499 GCF_013731165.1 Rhagoletis pomonella | reverse complement strand
AGCTCAGTGGTTAACGCTTCTGACTTTGAACATCGAATTCGCAGGTTAGATCCCTGCTGAAGTCTAGAAAAAAAGATGTCTGATGAAGAGATGTGGTGATCTCCGAAATAGCTACTAATAACTTCTACCGCTTAGACTTTGTTGCTTTTTCAATTTTTCCTAGTAAACAATCGTGGTACAAAGCTCAATAAAAATATTAAAAATAAAATAGATAAATACATAACAAATATATTTTTTTTTTGTGTGAAATATTTTATTTTTGTCAGTATTTTTCTTTTAATCAAAATATGTTGAAATAAAAGTGAAAATAAAAAAAAATATTTGCCAGAATCAAATTCTGAAATAGGGTGTTCTTGAATCAAATTGAGAAGTAGGACGTTCTTGAAAAGGTTTCTGATGTAGCGTGTTTCCGTACTGGCTGCCGATAGGCGAAGTATCTAGGAGTAACTCAGGACAAAAGGCTTAATTGGAACTCAGATTTCTCGAATGTTACGAGCAAGGCTAAAACTCTTTTTGTGCCCGTCAGAGACTTCGTGGTAAGACTTAGGGAATATCACCCAAAATAACGTTTTGGTCTTTCAAAACGGTAGTAAAAACCATTGTTATACTATATGCGGCACTGGCCTGGTGGCCAAAAGCTAAGCAAGTAAACGCGGCTGCCACCATAAGCAAGCTGCACCAACTGGTCCGCGTGGTCATCACAGGAGCTAAGCGCACCTGTTAAACGGATGCCCTTGGTGTCATGACAGGTATTATTCCTTTGTCTATTCTGATTGAAAAAGAGGGCTTTTGGAGCGATCTACGGCTGCCCAATACGATTAGTATGAAAAATGGAGATCTCGGGGGTTCATTTGAAGATTCTCATAGTCAGAATTTCTGAAAGTGGTGTGATAAATAACTATTAATGACGAAGGGTCCCAAGTATGGTTTACCGACGGATCGAATATGGACGACGGGAGTAGGCGTACTTGCACCACGATTTCAGAAAAGTCAATAGGAACATACCTAATCATGTTCCAGTCTTCGAGAAATCGAAGTCGGTGTTCGCGACTGTCTTCGTAGAAGGACAAATGGGGCCAGAATAAATATTATGTCAGCAAGTCGGGCAGCGTTAAAGGCCTTAGACTCTTTTAAAATGGCATCAAGGCTTGGGGACGTAACGCTGTGGTGGGTCGGAAGAGTCTTAGAACTCTCCTAACAGGCCACTGCAAGTTAGGGTACAATTTGAATAAAATAGGACTTTCTCTAGAGGCGGATTTCAAGTTTTCTGGGCTGCGTTCAGCACAATAAATCTTATCATCTCGCAGCGTGAGTATTCCTGACGTAATAACAATAATATGTATGTGTAAAGAGACATTTGTATAAGCCTATACAGAAAAATGAATTGTTGTACACAGTTAATTTGGTTTTATTGTACTAGCTGCGTTTTAGTTTTACTAAATGTTTTGTTATCTAAACTTTTAATAAACTGGACATCGAAAATAAAAAACAAAAACTCAACACAATTTTTGGTAGGTTTTGGTTGGATTTGGTAGAAAATTTTGGTAGGTAAAAAAATTTGTCCGTGGCAACACTGATATGGCCCAAACTTGCTCACCATACAGGGATACCGACTACAGTACCCCGGCTAAAAACGTCTTCTGTTCTGCTAGGGACCACGTGAATTGAGCATCATTGTTGATAAAGCGCGGCATGTTTTAGCAGCCTTTTCGCAAACATATTCAATGTGTTCTTTGAAACATAGCCTTGCATCTAATATGATACCCAGATACTTGATGGCGGGTTTTGTGTTTACCAGGACTCCTTCAACTTTAAATGCGACATATTCACGAATGTCTGCCTGTAACAAGTAGGGATGAAACGATACGAGTAAATACAAGTACATACTCGATACTTTTTGTTCGATACCAAGCAATTTTGGCATCGATACTTTTGAGCCAAGTAATGAGTAGGTATCGAAAAAAGTACTCATATCGAAACCCGATACCAAGTTAAATCTTGCTCCGAAATTTTTTCCTCTACGTTAATGTCTTATATGAATCGCGCTGTGCTTTTTGGCAACTTTATTGCCAGCGAAAGCCGCGAGAAGGCGCCAAAGTCGAAATAATGCAAAGTATACACGATCCAATTGCTTCTCCAAAGTCGAGAGTTTGCAACGCTTACACGGCCAATTGTTCGAGTGGAAGTGTGAAGTGGATGAATGTTCATGACAGACATTTTAACGCGATGTAAAAGTCACCGAGTACCTGTATTATTCTTCGCGTTGTAAATATTTGCGGCCAATACTAAAAGTAGGGGCAAATAGCTATATTATAGAAGAAAATAAATAAATAAAAAGGGTGGATTCAAAATAAAAAAAAAAAAAATTCTTAGAAAACACTAAAATATTAAACGTATCCCAAGCCCAGAAAATTTAAACGCTACCTTAAACAGAGAGTTACACAAACACTTTTTGTAAATTTATAAACGCTGCATCAAAATATTGTTATTTGTGAGAAAAAAAGAAACATATTTTTTATTTTGAAAAAAAAATTGGAGGTCGCGTTGCCAGTTTTTTATAAAAACTCTGGTGTTTTAAATTTTTTTATTTTCGTGACATATGGGGCAGCTAAAAATGTTGTTTTTACATGTAATTACTCAGGTATTATTGGGCAATATTCCCTTAATTACATACCTGTCTTGGACAGTTAGAATGGGTCTAGTGCCCGAAAATATGCTTTCGAAAAGAGACTGCTTAAATTAAAACGTTGATACTGAAAGTTTTAAGCACTGTCATGGGTGCAAACTCGTTACCAGGGGGTTTCTCGAGCGCTCATTATGCATCTGATGTCAGTTTTTCAAAACTCAAAATAGCGGTACCAATATGGCGATAATTTTTTAAAAACTGAGTGGATTTGTTCGAAACTCGGTGCTCGGTAGTTTTTGGGGTCGCTGATTACAAATCTGAAGTTCCGAGTTTCAAACCAATCCAGCAATTTCTTTCAAATAGATCGCCATTTTACATAAAAATACAAAGAGTGATATAATTCAGCTGCCAGTGAAGCTAGAAAAGCTAAATTTGGTATAAGGGGTCAAGGCATAAAGGGAAATACGACCTATTTAAAATTTTGGAAAAGGGGCGTGGCCCGCTCACTGACAAGGAAAATTCGTATATCTCACCAACCACTTTACCAATCTTAACAAAACTTAGTACATATAGTGTCGCTAGTATATTCAATGAGACTTAATGCGATAAGCTTATATAGTTATAAGTGGGCGGTATCACGCACATTTTCCAAAATTCCATAATAATGTTACTTCTTTTCAAGGGATTGTTGTGAGTATCGATTTTAAGTAAATTAGCGTGCTTAAATTTCGAAATATTGAAGTTTTAAACATTTCTGAAATTTACCGTTATATGAAAAGTGGGCGTAATTTTAGTCCGATTTCAATAATTTTCAACGTTTTGCTTTTATGTGGCATGCACAAAAATCGCACCGAGTTTGTTACAAATTGATCCAACGGTTACCGAGATACACATATGTGGTCATAAGTGGGCGGGGCCACGCCCATTTTCCAAAATGTTTAAGTATATTTCTTACTAAAGAATTATTGCAAACTTCAATTCGGAATAAATTAGCTTCAGTATTTACCGATTTATCGAAGAATTCGTATTTCTTCAAATTACCGTTATATGGAATGTGGGCGTGGTTATTGTCCGTGGTATACTTTACCAAGACCATCAACTGTGTCAAGTTTGGGAGAAATTGGTGGAGCGGTTACCAAGATATACACACGGTCAAAAATTTGGGTTTAATTTTTAAACCGCGCTGGGACTACTGCCTTTTTTAATCTTTTATGGTCTACTTTTTAAACCAGTCAATAGTTTGAAGCAATTTTTCATATATTCTGATTTAAATTTTAGTCCAGGCAGCCGAGAAAATTATGTTTTGCTATGAGTGGTTTAAAATTAAAACCAAAATGTTTTAATTCTAGTTTCTAGGTTTCATATATAAAAAGTTTGGTTTAAAATCTAAACTGAAATAGAAAATGTTTGCCACAATATGACTTATTTTATATATCCCTCAGAGAGAGGGAGCAAATCTTATGAACTGACGGCATCAACACAGCGAAATTTAATGTTGATTCAAACTCAACATATGAAAGCAAATTTACATGCATGGCTCATGCTCATGAGTATGCAAAGATGCTTGATACAATTGGTTGCTCTACCAAGGCTGTTCGGGTTCAATCCCCATCGGACGGAGCATGAGATTTAAGATTTTTTTTATTCTTAATTACGAAAAAGTTTTCGTGAGGTGTAACGTGAAGCAAATGAAATAGAAAATGTTTGGGTTTAAAATTTAAACTGAACTGTTTAAATTCTAATCCCAGCATATGTGCTCTCTTTTTTTTAAACTTGGAAAGTTTTTATTTGAAACTAAATTTTGTTTGGTCATGTATGTAGTCCAAAAAGTTTCAATTTAAACCCGAAATTTTTAACCGTGTACCGGTACGAGTAGGTATCGATACTTTAGGTCCGATATTTTTCAGACATCGATACTACTTCCAAGTAAAAGTATCGATACCTGCTTGGTATCGTTTCATCCCTAGTAACAGCCTGGATCCTGCTTTCCGCTAGGGCAAGTACCATTGAGTCCAGCCACTCCCCAATGAGCGTTACTGTGGCATTGGCTAATGTGGATATTTGGGTTGGATGCTTAGCTACGATTACAACTGAAATATCGTCCGCGAAACTCACTATTTTGGTCCTTTCGGGGCATTGAGTCGAAGTACTTTATCGTACATTATATACCAGAGTAAGGGTCCTAACACTGAACCCTGTGGAAAACCACCGGTAATCTTGTATTCTTTGGCACCCTCGTGTAGCAGTCTTCCATCAAAGTAGTTTGCGATTACTCTAGTGAGGTACGCGGGCACGGAAAACTCATCTAGTGCCGCTAGGATCTTTTGCCAGGGTGCCGAGTTAAAAGCATTTTAAACATCAAGGGTTACTTCTTAAGAAGAATATAGATATATGTATCTATATACATATATATGTACTTACATTAGACTACATCGCCAAAAAAGTTGCAGTTTTCCGCCGGGATTACAAAACTTGTTATATTTTGAGACTTTCACCAAAATATTTTGGAAAAATACTAAGTTTTACATAAGCTAGACCGATTGGAAAATACCTCCAAAAATTAAGTTTATTATGAATACAAATAGTTCCTTAAAAGATTTTTTGGAAAAATCCCCTTAGATGCCAAAACAGTTTTGTCTTTAAAAAACCAAATAAAAATATTCAAAAATTTTTTCAACGGAATCATAATAATGAGATTTTTGGCGCTGTTTTTTCACCTTTTCTTTCATTTCTCTTTCATGCCTTGAATGCAAAATAAAGAAATAAAAAGGGTGAGAAAATTCCTTTCCAATCATACCTCATAAGTCTGAATCGGTAAAGTTTAGGCTGTTATTCAAGTTTTTTTAAATCAGTCTTTGAAAAAAGTTCAAAAACAGCATTAAAAATCTCAATACTGTAATTCCGTTGAACATTTTTTTTTAATATTTTTAAGCTTAAACTGTTTTGTCATCTAAGGTGCTTTTTGCAAAAAACAGTTTTTATTCACAAAAACTCAATTTTTGGAGGTATTTTGTAATCGGTGCAGCTTAAAATAATAGATTTTATAATTCCGGTGGAAAAAACAGTACCGATTTTTTTTTGTATGGGGGGTGATGCGGTCTAATATACGGTACATACATATCAGGGTTGTTGCGGATCCTTTCCGCTTAATAAACAAACCGCCTGTCCAAATTAAACAAATTTGGTATCATATGAAAGAGGACTGAAATAGCTTTTAAACAGAAATAGCGAACGACCACTATTTATATTTTTGTATAATTTAATACTAAAGAAATGCATATACCTGACACAAGATTTGTTTTATTGTAATTAATTAACATTTTTTATTTAACTATTTTTCACTATGTGGCTTTCTTCGTTTAGACATTTCAGTTTTAAAGCTATTTAAATCCACTTTTATTTGATAACAAACTTGTTTAATTTGGATAAGCGGTTTGTTTATTATCCGGAAAGAACTTTTATTTCAGAATAATATTCGCAACAACCCTGATACATATATGGACATTAGACTGCATAACCAAAAAAAGTAGAGGTTTTTCCGGTGAGATTACAAAATCTATTATATTTGAAGACGTCCACCAAAATATTTCGGAAAAATATTAGGATTTACGTGAGCTGGACCGATTTCAAAATACCTCCAAAAATGGAGTTGTTTATGAATAAAAATAGTTTGAAAAAAAATCCCCTCAGATGACAAAACAGATTATAATTGACAACAACAACCACGCTGTCGAGTTTAAATAGCGGCAAATCAGCTGCACTTGATAGTAGTTGGTTGAATAAGGAAAATGAATTAGCAACAAGAGTTTACGGGATATACTTAGCTCAGTGGTTAACGCTTCTGACTTTGAACATCGAATTCGCAGGTTCGATCCCTGCTGAAGTCTAGAAAAAAGAAGTCTGATGAGGAGATGTGGTGATCTCCGAAATAGTGCTATAACTTCTACCGCTTAGACTTGGTTGCTTTTTCAATTTTTCCTAATAAACAATCGTGGTACAAAGCTCAATAAAAATATTACATATTAGTGATTATTGGTATTCACTATATCTGTCAGCTGCTTCTGACACTGATTCTTATCATGTCCAATCATTTTGTGTTTAATATTTTGCTCCTTTTGTCGAAGGATTTTTCACAAACCTAAGAGTTTTCGATACTTCAACAAGGAAAAGTACAAAAATATAAGCTTTCCTTGATTTGTTTTGGTCGATTAAGCTCTGAACGATAGAAAATAAATTAGTTTAACAGGATACGTCCCAAGTTAGCGAGAAAGTTGTTTAGAACTCCTATTAAGTCGTAATGAAATGTACCGCAAATGTTAAGTGTAACGTAGCCAGTGAAAAACTAAAAAAGTTGTTTTTTGGATACTAAAGTACCCTTTCCAAAAGGATATATGTATGAAGTGTTTTCTTAGTATTGTCGATATCATACTGATTCCATATGGAAAAAAGAAATCATAGCTGACTTTGTTGCACAATAACCTAATAAATAAGTGTAACGTGGTCAGAGCTTTTCTTTTTATTTAAACATTTTTTTATTGACTTGATAACTATTTTCATTTCATTTTAGCAATATATAATAACACATATTTAAGAAAGTCTTTTCATGAGCAATTGCGAACTGAGCATTATAGTGCTAAATTTTAGTAACTATTCTATTGAAATAAAGCGGAACTAACATTTGTAAAATATCCTTCGAAATCTTTATCTCTTAAGATTTTGACTATATATTCGCCTATAATTCAATTAGATTTTTTGACCATTATACGCGATTGTGCTCATAACACTACAATTTTATTGAGTCCGATACAAGCCTACACCAGACTATGAAGGGTTTATAATAATAATAAAAACAGATTGGCGCTTACACATATGTTAGTGCTTGGCCGAGCTTCTTCTCCAAGTTGTGGCGTACGCCTTGATGTTGTCACACAAAGGGGAGGGACCTACAGCTTTACGCCGACTCCGAACGGCGATTGTATTTTTATGGAATCGCCGAGGTGCGACCGCTGTTAAGAAAAAAACCTTTTTTCTATATTTTTGCGATATTGCTTTGGCCAGGGATTTAACCCAGGCCCTGCGGAGTGTAAGCGCGCACTGCTTACCACTACACTACAGCGGCCGCCGGAAGAGTTTTTAAGTCTATTTATTTTGATTGTTTTTGTTTATCGGCCTTTAAATTGTAAACTGATGTAATTTTTATTTTATAAGCTCGAGACACAGAGAATACATAAAACACAGGTTTTAGTTTTTATTTCTTAGTATCGATATTTCGACCTCAATCTGAGGTCATCTTCAGGAACTTTTAGTTGTCGGTCGACCGGGAACAACTAAGAGTTCCTGAAGATGACCTCAGATTGAGGTCGAAATCTATATATTAATACGCTAACATAAATTTTGTCTCCGTTCGTTTGGCGATTCTACCGAACCGATTTCAAAACCAAGAACACCGTTGGAAAGGCATTTTTCCGTTATGGTTTCACAATTGGTTGAAAATTACGGCCAAAACCGTCGTTTAAACATTTTAGAATTGTGTATACATGTTGCTGCAACATGTTCAATTTGACATGTTTCGCCTCTTGTTTCACTACACATTTGAAATTAAGCTTTGAAATAAAGATAAATATGAAGATGAAGAAATAAATGATAACGATGAAGTCAAAAAAAAGAAGGCAAAAGTGAAGATAAAGACGAAAATGAAGACAATGACAGATACATAAGAATTAGGGTAACTAAAAGGGTAAGAACATTTCTTGAATTTATGAAGTGAAACTTCTTTAGCGGCAATTGGTTGGTGAGAGTAAATTGTCAAATTCAAGGGGAATAATGCACATGGAAATAGTTCTCAGCGGTTTAGCGGTTTGAGAATAAAAACAAAAACAAAGATGCCTAGAGGTACAGGCAAAAACGAAGATCAAAGTAAATTTAAACACTTTAAGGTAAAGGTGAAGAGGAATATGCAAAAATAAAGATAAATATGAAGAAAAGGATGAGGATGAAGATCGATATTGTTTTCGATATACAACTCGATATTTGTATCGATATAATAATCGATATTATATATATCGTTTCGATTATATATTGTTTTCGATATACAACTCGATATTTGTATCGATATAATAATCGATATTGCTATCGATAAAATAATCGATATTGTTATCGATACTGGTATGGATTAAATAACCGCTATTTCAATCGATATAATAATCAATATAATAATCGATATTGTTATCGATACAATAATGGATATTGTTATCGGCATAATAATCGATTAAATAATTGATTTTGTTATCGATTTAGTCATTTGTATTGTTAACGATATGTACAACAATCGATACTGAAGACTGTTGTATTTATCGATGAATTAATCGATTTTACAATCGTTGTATTTTTCTATCTTTATGGATATTGTTATCGGTATTTTTATCGACACAGTTATCAACAGGGTTATCGATATACTAGTCGGAACATGGAATGTGATCACATTACATGGCAACACATCACACGATATTACATCACATAATATGATATCACATCACACGATATCACGTGACATGACATTATATGATATTACATCATATTATATGGCATGACTTCACATGACTTGACATCACATCATCTGACATCGTATGACATGACATGGCATTACATGACGTGGCATCACATGATATGACATCGGAGGATATGACAACACATGACATGACATCCTATCATATCACATAAAATCACGCCACGTCTTATCACGTCATCGCACCTCATCTCATCTACGTGAATAGAAAAAGAAAAGGATATAAGCAAAGATGCGAAAGATAAAAGCAAAGATGAAGACCAAGGTAAAGTTACCGATTTCAAAACCAAAAACACCGTTGGAAAGGTAATTTTCTGTAGATGAGGAGAGATTTTATAGTTTCGAAATTGGTTGAAAATCGTCTTTTAAAAATTTCCATATTTGTGTATGGTTGTTTTGCAACCTGTACAATTTAAGCTGTTTCGCATTTTGTTTTACTTCGTATTTGAAATTAAACTTTGAAATAAAGATAAATATGAAGATGAAGAAACAAGTGATAACGATGAAGACAAAAAAAGGCAAAAGTGAATATAAAGACGAAAATTGAGATAAAGGCGAAAATTGAGACAATGAGAAATACATAAGAATTAGGTTAACACTCTAGTATCGATATTAAAATTAAAGAACTAAAACCTGTGTTTTATGTATGCTATTTATTTCGTTAAAAATTGTTCATGTTACAACTTTTCTATAAAAGCGATAAATGCATTAACATTTTTTTATGTAAGATTAAGAAAGTTGTGGAAACCACTGTATCTGATTTGAAATTGTCTTGGATGGCATTGGAAAAAAATAATTATTCAGAAAGGATTAAAAAGAAAACACAAAACATTGTACTTTAGATGAGCTTATGCATATTTTAAGTGGTTTTTGTAGTGAAGTTAAATAAATATTATTTGCGACGATAATACTAAGATTTTCCGGTCAAAATTTTAGCGCATGATTTTTGACCTAGTTAGAATTTTTAAAGATAATCGAGTTTTATTTTTCAATCCTGCAATAGAAGATTTAAATTTTAACTCAAACAGTTGTTTATGATGACAGAATAAGAATGCGAAGAAAAAATGGATGAACAAAGCCTTTTGGTTAAACCTTGCCCAAGCGAACCGTCCGTGTAACGTGGCCAGTGCTTTGTGTTACGTTGCCAGTGCCCAAATTTTATGAGAAAAAATTGTCTAAAACCTAAAATGCAAGAATTGGGTAAGCAGATGACCACCTGCATTCCTTGTAGATGACATACTGAAAAGCTAACAATATTCGCTCGCCCGTTTCGCAGAAATTTCAAACTTTCTGACACAACCCATCATTAAACTTCCAAATGGTGTAACGTAGCCAGTGCACATTCGAATGCCTCTAACTTTGAAAGCCAATGATTTATTAAAACCCTTTTTTTTTACAGATACATAGATTGGACCGTGCCTGATCATATCACCTAAAAAGGCCAGTTGGTTTTGTGTTATTTAGTGGACAATTGATTCATACTTTAGAAAAGATGTGTACGAATGTAACGTAGCTAGTCAAATAATCGGCCATATACTTTTTGTTCGATTTCATTTATGGTTTTAATACTTACTCCAACATATGCATATGTATTTTTTCGTCTTCGTGTGGGGGCTCTACTCGACCAATTTTTTAAAACAAAGGCACCATTAGAAAGCTATTTTTCTGTAGATGACGAGAGTTGTTACGGTTTCAAAATTGGTTTAAAGTTATGGCTGCAATCGCTATGTACACATTTCCGTATTTGTGTATAGTTGTTGTCTTAGCAAGCTGGTAAATTTAAGTTGGGTTTTGTATGCCAGCAATGTATGGTTTCTAGCAGTTTGTTTTGCTTCGAATTTTTGTTCTTGAATATGAAGATAAATACGAAGACGAACTCGTTTCCATGACAATCGTGTCTTCGTACCTAGAACAACCCAGATTTGGCCAGGGCCTATCACTACTATTTCCCCTGAAAATATGAAGACGAATGGCGAATACGTTGAAAGCGACAAAAACAAAGACGAATACGCAGTGTTGCCAAGTTTTGAATTTGAAAAAGCACTAATACCCAGAAAAATCGAGTTTTTTCTCGAAAAAAGCACCAAATTTTTAATTGGGAGATTTAATAGACTTTGTATGCATACAAAATTTTATTGTAGGTATGCCGATACAAATTTATGAAAATTAATGTTTCTTGCTCGGCGGTCCAGTTTATTCTGTTTTCTATAAATTCAAATATTTTCGTCCAAACGACCCGACGTAAACATTTTTGTTCTTATTTTCTAATTTGCAGCTGTGTCCAGCGTTGCCGTTTCGCTTAGATCTGCGCTGTTTAAATATTAATTTTTCTTCGATTTGCTTATTTTTTTTTACAATTGCTATGAAATCAAAGTAACACAAAAAATTATGTTTCATGAACTATGTGGAAGTTTAAATATACACTGTAGTCTCTTATGATCTCGTGAACTAAAGGAACGTAAAGAACTTTTCTTTCCGAGCGCTTCACACCTGAAACATAACAGAATTTCGTTATTCATATTACTGTTAGGAGATGCTGGTGCTTTTTTTAATATTCGTAAAAAATATAACAAATTCAGCCCAAACTAAAGGTCTAAAGATCGATTACCGTATGTAATTCTGGCATGATTGAAAGTGCTGCCACATATTTTTTTGACAAACATATGCTTTTTCACTTATGATTGTCTTTGTGCCATGATTTGGTTTCCATTTTTGTATAGAAAGAGGAATTCCCAAATCGAAATAAAGTCGGATTGTAAGCCGGCGACTAAAACGAATATAAAGACGAATGCGAATTTCAATCAAAATTTCTGCAATATGAAACGATCTAGAAATGAATCAAAGAACGTTTCACTTCTGTATGTTGTGAGGTCCAAGGGAACTAATTTATTTTGATTTATTTACGAAAAAGATAACCGTATTGGAGTATTCAGACCAGCCCGACCACATGACCGGATAACCAGGCAGGTGTGAATGCCCCAAATGTAATGTAAATTAATTACTTAATTAAAATACAAATTCATGGTAATTTTTTAGTTTCTGGAGTTGGAGTTGTCCGGATAGCAGCTTTATATGCTGCAAGATACTCGGAGTCCTATGTTTAAAAAACTTTGCGGGGTTCTTTAAAAAAAATTAGAAAAACGATCGAATTTCGAGAAAAAACTGCTGGTTGTCATAATAGAGTAAGTAATAGGTTACAGCGAGCTCACAAAACTATAACAATTGAAAAAACAACGTGGAATACTAGAGTTCCTCAAAATTATGTTGTTAATTTTAATACTGGCATTCACTATAATCCGGACACTCCAGTAATCCGCACACTCCAGTAATCCGCACGGCCCCAGGATTCTGGCTGTCCGGATTATCGAGATAGCGCTGTATGTAGTTTTGTAGCTTATTAACATATTTAGTATAACAATTACAGGTATTGTCTTCCCAGACAGCGCATATTCCGATCTGCGTTATTTGAAAAATATCATTTGTGGTATTCACCAAATTGAGCAAGTGGCAATCTGGCAAAGGAGTAGATCAGCTCAAGCAACGACTGTTGTCAACTGTTGTTGCATGAGCTGATCTACTCCTGTAATTATTGTACTAAATATGTTAATAAGCTCATCTGCTCTTTTGCAAGAGCGCCAGGCCACTTGCTCAATTTGGTAAAACCAGTATTGCTGCCCACACTAAAAGGTTTATTGCAAGGGAAAAGTGATATTTCCATACCGCATATACCATATATGTACAAGTATTTTTTTAACCAAAACTTCTTGCAGAGAACTTATTTCAAAAGCCGAAAAACAAACATTTGCTTAGCAAACAAATTCTAAGTTTTTATTGCTCACTTTATTTCAAACGCTTTTTTATGTTTTGAAAAACCTTAAAAATTAAATTAAGCGACAACAAAAAGTAAGGCCAAATAAAAGTAAAAGAATCAACAATGAACGGCGTCAAAATGAAAATATGGGAGCAAGAATTTCGATGCGAAGCAAAACTCTTTGGGAAGACAATACCTGTGAATAATTGTACCATGGCTTATTAATACAAAAACAAAAAATAAGGCATGCAAAGCCAAATGTCGAACATAGTATCTTTTCTAACTAGAATACTGTTGTTGTGCAACTTTTTTGAATTTTTCTGATTTTTGCACAAAGTGAGAAATTTGGATTTAAATGGCCTTCGTTAGACATATCATTTTGTCTTGGGGAGTGCAGCGGTGCACATAATACCAGGAATTCCTTTATGTTATTGGAAAACTGTTTAAAAAAA
>NW_023458560.1:2190716-2201035 GCF_013731165.1 Rhagoletis pomonella | reverse complement strand
ACTTTTAACCACAAAGAGGAAAAGGCAATTTTTCCCAAAGCATCAGTAGGACAATTGTGCCACAATCGCTTCCTTGATTTAATATATCCCACTCCCTCCATAAAGCACGCTGTTACAATGAATACACACGTAAAGTCCCATGATGGCCGGTCGCGTGTCGCCGCAGCGTCCCATCAACATCGATAGCGTGACGGTTATGCCTGATGAACGCCCAATACCGACACACTCACACTCAGGCTATCCTGATGAACAAGTGTATCTCTCGACATAGCCAGGCATCCATTAGCTTTTCAGTTGCAACAATACCAAAAAAAAAAAACATATTGTGCGAGCGACGTTCCACCACAGCGACGATAAACATTTTTCGCACTTTGCTATTATGTTGTAGCTGTTAATTTTTTTTTTTGCTGAAAATTTTCACTAAGTATACTGTTCCTTTTCAAATTGATTGCATATGGGCGGTTGGCTTTAGTAAATGACTGCGAGCGTTTCTTTGGTGAAAGGACGAACTGACAGTTGGTCACGTGCAACTGGAGCGTGGCAATAACCTTTGGCAAACCCACGCAAAACATATTCGCACACATACATATTAGTGTTCTATTCGGCAGGAGGTTACATTAAAAATTTTTAATTTTGAAAGCGCATTAGGACAGTGTTGCGAATTTATGCTTGTATATTCGTAATTTTTTAGATGTATGGGTATGTGTGCTCTTTTGGAAGGATGCGCTCATTGCCTGGCACATGTTGCACGATTATTGCCAACGATTTATCACAGCCAAGCGCAAATGTGCGAAAAACATTATACATACAAACACAAACAGAAACATACGCATAAATTACATATGTATGTAATACATGAATTGATAGCAATAAATATTTATTTTTATATGCATACATACATATGTACAAATGTATATGTGCATGGGCGAATTTGGCAACAGATCTACTCTTGAAAGTGTGAAAAATTGTTCGTACATATGTAAGTATGTATGTATCTATACGTCTGTTTGTTGTCAAGATTAATTTCCAAACGTCAGCGCAAGTTGTAGCGCCATTTACAAGCTTTTTCCATTATAATCTCTTACCTTGACTTCTGACATCATTTCCAACCCTTTCCTGCGCATAATTCGACATTTTAGATATTTAATTTGTTTCATACTGCCGATTTAAATTTTCAGCTAGGCACACAAGTACTTGAAAAAATAACGGTTTTGCATTTTCGCTTTTACTTCGCTTCATCAAGTATTTTACTGATGTTATTTCTTACCTTTTGATCATTCATAACAGCGGGCGTTGGCACCAAATTTTAACTGTCATAAAATGTGAAAGCTCTTCATTCGCTGAAAAAGGTATCGTTGTTGTCATTTTTGTTAGCGCCCGTTCGGAAAAATTTAGATGGGCTTAATGTAGAGTGAGAAATCAAGGAAATATAAGTGACAACTAGGTAAAATGAAGTGACAAGAGCCACTGATATGCTGCCAGGCATTAGGAATCTCCTTCACCACGATTATGTTCCGCTCTTACCGGGCCTTTTGTATGGTTTCCAGACAGATAGTGTTCCAACGATACTATCGATATTGAGTAAGCATCGATACTGAGGGTATAAAAAGAGTACTTTAATACTCGATACCTCGTTTGGGGATTTTACTCGACACATTGCACAGTACTCGTAGTATCGAATACTTTTTAAAAAACACACTTTTTAAATTTTTTCTTCCATTGGCAACCCAATTTTCTTTACTTATATGGATTACTATTATCAATTTTGTCCATCACTTAAAATAAACTGAAATTTCGTATAGTCTGTTGCATAACATAAACCAAATAAGTTTAAGTTTAATGGCCTTATTCATAAAGAATTAAGTAGGTTTAAAGAACTTAACAAAATGACACTTTCATACATTTTTCAGTTTATAAACCTTTTTTATTTTTTATGAATAAGGCAAAGTTCACGAAAATGCATAATTTTTAGAAACTTTTTGGGTATACAGTTTTGTAACCTATTCAACTTTACGTGTAGCCTACTACCGTTGACTTTTAATTCAAACTTGCACATTATTATATAGGCTACAAAAATGCATACCCATAAAGTTTACAAAAATTCTTAATAAAAATTGAAATTCGTGAAAATATATATATATATATATATATATATATATATATATATGTATGTATGTATGTATGTACATTTAACGTTAAAATTACTTCTAACGTGAAAGTAAGTTCTGCAATGAAATAAAAATCAAATATTTTAAATGTCTATTGTTTTAACTTCAGGAAATAACTAGATATACGATTGAAGAATAAAATAATTTTAGTATCCCAAAAAACGTATTTTAATGAGTCCGACTCTGAGTATTATCGTTACTTTTTCCCTGACACTTTTAGAGTATCGATACCATGAGCTCGATGCCAGAATGAGTACTCAGTATCGATACCAAAGACTGAAACTTCGAACCCTACAAACAGAAGTATTTGACTGTATTCTAATTCATCATGATGTAGGGTTCAATTAGGGTTGCCAACCGTACTATAATATATAGTATTTTACCATTTTTCCGGTCGGCGTACTATATACTATTGGAAAAAATATAGTACGCAAAAATACTATATTTCTTCAATTACAAACATAAATATATTTCAGTAATTCGCACGAAAAAGTATGTATTAAAATGGATGACCTTTATAGATACTGAAATATTAAATTATATAATATTAAATGAAACATTCTTTAAAGTAAAAGGTCATGTGAGTTTATTATTTATTTTATAATCAAAAAAGGTAAAATAGTTTTAACAAGTAAGAAAGTCTAAGTTCGGGCGGAGCCGAACATTAAATACCCGGCGCAAGTATTAAATATACGTTTTTTCACCTTTACGAAAGCTACCGCTAGATGGTAAGCCGGGGTGTATCAATTTTGAGTAAATTAGCGTCCTTAAATTTCGAAATATTGCAGTTTCAAGCATTTCGGAAATTTACCGTTATATGAAAAGCGGCCGTAATTTTAGTCCGATTTCAATAATTTTCAACGTTTTTCTTTTATGTGGCAAGTACAATAAAAATACCGAGTTTGGTACAAATTGGTAGAACAGTTACCGATATACATATATGTGATCATAAGTGGGCGGTGCCAAGCCCATTTTCCAAAATTTTACCATAAACGTATATATCGGTAAAGAATTTTTGCAAGCATCAATTTTTAATAAATAAGCTTTAATATTTACTGATTCATCGAAGATTTTGTATTTCTCTAAATTACCGTTATATGGGATGTGGGCGTGGTTATTGTCCGATTTTTTAAATTTTCGGCCATTTAGTATGCTGTACCAAGGCCAACAACTGTGCCAAGTTTGGAATAAATTGGTGCAGCGGTTACCAAGATATACACATGTAACCATAAGTAGGCGTGGTTACGCCCATTTTCCAAAAATTTATAATATTCTTATTTTTGATCTAGAAATTGTTTTAAATATCAATTTTGAGTGAATAATCTTCAGTAGTTACTAAAATATCGCAGTTTTCGTATTTTTGGAAATTACCGTTATTTGGGAAGTGGGCGTGGTTACAGTCCGATTTCGCCCATTTTCAATACCAACCTACCTTGGATTAACGAAAACCTACATACCAAATTTCGTTGAGATATCTCAATTTTTGCTCGAGTTATCCTGTACACGGACGGACGGACGGACGGACAGACGGACAGACGGACGGACAGACAGACATGGCTTAATCGATTTCTCTATTCATTCTGAGCATTTATGTATACATTTGTCTATATCTGTCTCGATTCGTTTTGGCTGTTACAAACAACCGTTATGTGAACAAAATTAATATACCCTTGTGCACAAGTGCGCTCGGGTATAAAAACACTGAGAAATAATTAACAAATTTACTTAAGATTATTTCATTTCTACTCTCTATTCCAACAACTTCGGCATTCACAGGAAGAACTCTTTCCATCACTTGAAAATCGCTTTTACTTATTCTTTAAATAAAATACTATATATATTTGAAGTGTACTATATTTTTTCCAATTTTTTTTTTAAAGTACTATAAATATCTTGGAAAATGTTGGCAACCCAAGGTTCAATCGATACAACCAATGATACTCGATAATCTTTTTGTGATGCCAAGTATTTCTATACTTGATACTTTTTTGTTCGGTATCGTGTAAGTATCGAAAAGAGTACTTGGTTTCAAAATACTAATTTCCAATAGTTTCGTAATTGCATCGGCAACTCAACAAACGATGCACAGTGCATTGTCCCATAGGCAAAATTAGAATATTTAAGTAATATACATCTTTGTAAAGCTAACATAGTACCTTTAATAGATTTGGAAGTTTAATTGCTAACAGCAAAGAGCGCTAAAGTCAGAAAATTTCTGAGGTACAACTGTTGAACCAAAAAGGGACTTTTACTGTGTTACAAAAAAAAAAACAAATTGTCAAAAATTCAGTTTTTAGTGTATTACTTTGAAACTTAACAGTTTTGCTTACTACTATACGTACAAAAAACATAAATATTTTTTGGTAAATGCTTTTTATTGAAACGTTGTTTGTGCTATCGAAAACTTTTGAGATGTTTTTATTGGAATTCCCAAAATTGCTAAAGTTTGGTAGTGTGAAATAAAAAAAAATTTAAGTGTAGCTTATTTTTTATGTATTTACTATTTTGGTACGTTTTGAAGTGATTTAATAGAATCTGTGAATATGTTTTAGATTTTCCTGTCGGAACTGTAAAAAATTATGTGCATTTTTTAGCCATATGTCCTAAGTTTCAGAAAAGTTTATGGTATTGCCAAAATTTAAAAAATTAAGATATGTATTATTTGTTTTCTAATACATACTATAAAAAATGAACCTAGCTTTGACGAAGTGTATAATTTTTATAAAATAGCAACAAATTGGAAGTAATAGCAGTTTTTTTAGCGGAAACCTTAAATTTTTACAAAATTAAAAAAACAGATATAAATAAAAAGTAGACGAATTTTTATTTTATTTAGATACTTCGATAAGAAACCTAACAATTAGTAGGAAAAAAATTACAATTTTCTGCCGGAAATTGGAAATTTTGTATTTTTTTAAAACATCTAAATTTTTTAATTTTATAAAAACAAAAAATATTAGATAATCAATAAAACTCTCGTGTCACAAAACAACACAAAAAAATCAAAACGAAATTACGGAGATTGATAGAAGTCTTATTGAAAATTTTGGCATAATATTAATAGTTTTATCCTGCGGAATCCCGGTTAATGTTATAACGTTTAAGGAGCTGCTATATATTACTAGAAACATGCCAATTACTAGAAACATGCCAAGTTTATTAGTACATGGGTGTGATGTTTTGGAACACTTCAACTTGTAAATAGGTAATAAGAAATTAAAAAACGTTTTAAGAATTTTATTATTTATTATTATTTTCTTCATTGTGTTTCTCCTAAGAAGCCTTAGAAGACAGACATAAAAATATAAGGAATGTGCGATTTTCCCGTATAAGAAAAACGACGAAAGATTTAATGGACCTTATGATTAAAAACTCAGAAATTGCTTTTTCTTAAAACTTCAGACCCTTTACTTAAAATTATTTGAAGAAATCAAGTAAAACTTCTGAAATTTTAAGAATAGGCAATTGCTTTGTTTTTATTCTTAAGGCTCAATGGCTCATTTGTTATTAATATCGGATCCGGAAGTATCATCAAAAAATAAAAATTAATTTGAGAAAATTGACATACATATACATTTAAAAGAAAACATTATAAATTACATTTTAAATAAATTATCTTATTTACTGAGCAAATTTAGAAATTTTTTTATTTATGATCCTGTTTAAAGAAAATATTTAATTATAAATTTTTTCAATAACTAAAATTCATAAGGGAGACCAAATTTGCCAAAGAGTTAGAAAGTTTAGCTTTATAACTTATTATTATTTTTTAGTGCATTCTGATCACAAATGTAGCAAAAATATACTTTTTGAGAAAAAGGATATATGGGAGGTAGTCATGTTCTTACACCGAACAAAACGAAATTTGCCACAGAGCTTCGTTCTGTTGCTAAATTTAAACTTTCAAAAGTACATAAGTATGTTCGGAGGTAGTCATGTCCTTGCACGAACGAAACGAAATTTACCACAGAGCTTAAGGACATAATTTCACAGACGGCTACCAATTCGCGCTTTATTCTGCTTTTAATTGTAGCTGAAATTAAGCTTTTAAAAATAAGGATGTATGGGAGGTAGTCGTGTCCTTGCAACGATATTGCCGAAACTTCGAATTTTTCTTAATTTATATATTTTGAACCAGCGCACCAAATTTCATTTTTCTGCGATATCTCCCCTAGTTGTTCCGATTCACTATATGGGGGCGAAGCACTCTGCGACGCCCGTTATTGGAGTTCTAGAGACATTTTTTTCAAAATTATATTGGGAATTATGTACATACATGTGTAAAAAAATTACGACCACAAAAGGGGATATTTGAATATACGGGCATGTGCTGTAAATCGTACGATTTGAAATCGGTGCGATTTTCAAAATTTATTTTGGAGAGTTCTTAACAAAACGGAAAAAATTTGCCTCTAACGAATTATACCAGGACACCACGTCTGCGCCACAAATTTAAAAGTTTTTCGTCACCAACCAACACTTTTCCAGCTTTCAACTTCTCATATACCGCCACAACTCATTATTGAAACCAACCAGTCGCAAGGTACGTGGTTATATTCAGTGCACTTTATCAATATAGACATATTTTTATAAAAAAAAAAATAAATAAATAAATATCGTTTAATTTGCGTCAAAGCTCAAATATAAAACTACGCGAGTGCAAAGATAGCCATATAGCAGTAACTTTGTGAAAGCATCAACTTCGGGTTATCATATTCAAGTGATTCTCCACATTCGAGTGCCAACAGTTAGTGTTGGTTTAAAGTGTACACACACACACACGACAGTGAAAAGTGTTATATCCATTTTAAATTTAGTTGCAACATCAGCTTTTTTTGATTTCCGACTTTCTTGCTATCGTCATTAGATTAAATTCACTTTTTATGTTAGTTTCACTGAAGTAATCAATTTCTTGCACTAACCTCTTTTCACGATTCACTTGTCATTGGTTTGTGAACACATAACCTCACTTCTGCAATCTGCATGTTAATTAGCTTTGCAATTCAAAGTATTCACCGGAGTTTTTATCACAACTAGCCCTTAATTCACGTTATTCACTTTCACAAAGTCACTTTGTTGCATCTTGGCTCTATTGCTTTTTGATCTGCACACACTTTATTGTTTTATAAGGACGCTGCTGGTCCCTAGAAATACATATATATATACAGGTATATATCTGCACAGTTGGGTGGCGAGTTTTATTTGCATATACGTATCAAAGTTACATATATCCATAAACCTTTGCTGAAAAAATAATAATAATAATAATAAAGAATTGGAAAAATTACGAATATTTTCATTGTGGATACATTTTACAATCTTTGGCGGTTTTGGTATTTTTTGACTCTAGCGGCAAACAATTTGGTTTTTTAAAAATTTCAACAGGTTCGAATAATCTGCTACATATTTGCCTTTAGCATTATCAAATCTTCGAAAAGATTTTTAAATTTTTAACGAACTCCTGTTTTTTCTGTTGGTTGTAAACCCATCTTCAACCTCACAATGAATTCATTCATGAGCTTAGCGGAAGAATTGACAGAATTTGAGTCCGACTTTCTTGCTTCGTCAATATCAGAGCAAAATAAGCATGTCCTTGCGATTCAGCAAGAAGAACTCAGAGAGAAAACAAAACTAGCTTACGATGCCCTCAACACCTCTGAAGATTTTTCACAAGAAGATAATAGGACATACAGAAAAATAAATAGAGGCGCGTTTGCTAGTTATGTAAATTGCATGTCGTCTTTGGCTGCTCAGGCTGAGAAACTAGCAAAAGAAGAACGGGATGTAGAACAGAAGCCTATGCGAAAACACAATATTCACCTTCCACCGTGTGATATCGATGTTTTCAAAGGCGATTATATGTCTTGGCCAACATTTCGAGATATGTTCACGGCCATTTACATCTCGAATCAGGAGCTTACTCCAGTTGAGAAGCTATATTACCTCAACCAAAAAACCAGAGGGGAAGCCAAAGACATTGTGAATAAGTGCCTTATGACTAATGAAGGTTTCGCCACAGCGTGGAACAATTTGTGTGAGCGATACGAAAATAAGCGTATCCTCGTTAATACACAATTAAAAATTCTGTTTAATCTTAATTCCGTTGATAGTGAGTGTGGTAGCTCTATAAAAAGATTGCAGCCTGATATTAACAATTGCTTGTCATCCCTACAAAGTCACCAAATTGACATTTCAAATTGGGACGCAATTATTGTGTATCTTTGCTCTACTAAATTGCCTGACAGTACTTTGGCTCTATGGGAGCAAACCATAGACCACACAGGCACCTTACCGAAGTGGGAAGATATGGACATGTTCCTATCTAACAGGTTTCAAACCCTGGAAACCCTGACAGGCTTAAAGGGTACAAAAGCGGTTAAAGCGCCAAAGCCGCAAAACGCCAAAAACCCTTCAGAAGCCCATACCAAAAGACTTGGTGCATTCCAAGCAAGCGTGACCAAGTTCACTTGTACAATGTGCCAAACGAATGAGCACAAACTACGCCGCTGTTCCAAATTTTTGAAGCTTACGCCTGATGAGAGGTTTAATTTCTTAAAGAGCAACAACAGTTGCCTGAATTGTTTGAGTGCTGCAGATACCGTGACAAGGTGCACAAGCCCCTTTAATTGCAGCACTTGCCACTCGCGACATCACTCGCTCCTGCACATTCAGACAAATGTGCAAAAGGCAACACCGGCTCGCACGCCGGCTGGACCTGTCAATGACAATGCATCATCCTCCCAACAGGCTCAAGCAAAGCGCAGCTTTAATAATAGAACTCTTAACAATAAAAGCAAAAACGTTAAGTCTTGTTATTCTAACACGAATTCGGGTGTGCTCCTAGGAACAGCTCGCGTAAATATACGTCTCAATGGCACAGATTTTTCTGCTCGAGCACTTATTGATTCTGGTTCTGAGTGTTCGTTCATAACAGAACAACTTAAACGCAGAATCAACCTGCCAGCTAAGAGAATGCATGCCCAAGTTTGGGGCATTACGAATGCAACCTCTGTGCAGGTTAAAGAGGCATGCAGCATAGAACTTCGATCCCCAGTTGATCCATTGTTCAGCCTGCACGCAACTGTGCTCGTCCTAACAAAACTAACTGGAAATCTACCATCCTCAGCGCCATGACTATGCAGGCATTTCCAGGTCTTGTTCTAGCTGATAAACGGTTCTACGTTAATAAAGAAGTAGACCTCGTACTTGGCGGAGATATTTATCCCCAAATTATTTTATGCGGCCTGAAGAAAAATGTACTCAGTACACTTCTCGGCCAAGAAACCGTGTTCGGTTGGATATTAACCGGTTGCACAGATGCACCCAATCCAACCAACAATATAGTTTCGTATCACAGTGAAGTTGCCTTGGACAAACAACTTACTGCATTCTGGGAACTAGAAGACATATCAAAAACCAAAAGCTTGAACGAAGACGACAAATACTGTGATGAGCTTTATCGGAAGACAACTCGTAGACGAGAAGACAGAAAATACGTAGTCTCGCTACCATTTCGGCAGGAATTTCCCGCAAACATCTGCCTAGGCCCTTCTCTTAAAAAGCATGCTCTCAGTTCTTCCGGAATGAAACACGGCTTGCAAAGAATACCATCCTACAAAAAGAGTATAATAGGGTACTAGCTGAATATGAATCACTAGGACACATGTCCAGAATAAATGATAGTATTTCAGCAGACTCTTCCGATAACTACTATTTGCCTCACCAGGCTCTTGGCATAAGATGGAATGCCCATACGGATCTTTTCTATTTCATGGCAAGACCATTGGAGGACCGCGATACACTTACAAAAAGGGCGATACTATCAGCTATCGCCAAGCTATTTGATCCTCTAGGATGGCTTGCTCCAATAGTCGTCGTGACCAAAATACTCATGCAAAGTATTTGGCTAGAAGGCACAGACTGGGATGAGACTGTGTCTTCTATAACTTTGGAACGCTGGCAGAATTTTATCAAACATTACCATGAAATAGACAATATTAGAATACCTCGATGGGTACACTTCGCACCAGGAGATGACATCGAGATACATGGTTTCTGCGACGCATCTGAAAAAGCATATGCGGCTCCTGCATACATGCGCGTTAAAAGAGATGACAAAGTTTTGGTCAACCTTCTTTTGGCAAAAACCAA
>NW_023458560.1:2186263-2190616 GCF_013731165.1 Rhagoletis pomonella | reverse complement strand
GTTTCAAATCTCTTAATTTAGTTAATAGGAAAGAGAAAATAGTTCATTTCATTAGAGAAAACTGAGTGGAAGAGACATTCAGTTTTACTCTTAAATTTTTGAGTTTAAAAATTCCAATAAGCTGAAATACTTCTATAATATAAAAATTCGAGTATTTTACTCTTATTAATTCGTCTTAAAAACCCTTTTCATTTGTTTTTATTTTTTCAGTCCTGGTTGACATTTTCATGGAAACACCCATATGTAATTAATTTCAAAAACCAGCTCTAATTGGCGCATGCATTTTAATTTGTTGACGTTCGTATTAAGCCTCCTCCTCTATAAACATGTTGCTTTTTTTGTAAAAATTAGTCAGCAAAGCCCAAACAAATTATATTATAACTAGAAGACCCCGAATTAGCGGCAAGTTTTAAAATAATATCCCCCTGATAATACATAAAACAGGTAAATTTTTGTCACGTGTAAACAGGTGATTTCCAAAAAAATACCACCAAAATATTTTCGTGCCTGCAGTCCGTTGATTTTCGCACGTAAACAAGTGAACAAAAAACAACAAACCTGTTTTCGAGAATCGACTTCGGGTTCGTTTCATAACTAAAATGTAGCACGCCACGAACACATGACAAAAGGGTATATAAGTCGAGCGACGGAACCGCGTCCAAAACATTTCACTGAATGAAGTCAAAGTGTGCAGATCGACAAAATCAAAAAGCGACGAAATAAACATAAAATCTCTACTGGAGATTATACCAGTTAAAAATTATACATTCACAAACATATTTTTCTAATTTGTTTTCAAATACAAGTTAACATTGGTAAATTTTCCTAACCGATGTCAAATAAAGTTGTGTGTCAATGAATAACCGAGCAGACACCAAAGCGAAACTACTTAACAATTTAAGGTAAGTTTGAAATTTCTTGTACATTCATACTCGTAACTACGTCCGCATACTTCTTTATCAATCCATGTTAAATGTTCTTAATTCAATTTCCTTTTAGCCTTTCCAAACATCTTTCATCCAAACAAGGCGGCTCGCGTACCACCAATTGTGGCAATCGTCTAGAATTTGCCTTACTTACGCTGCTACAAAACGTTCCTTGAATCTAACGCGCCGCAAACCTCTCCTTGCTGACTGATCATTGAACAGCCCGTCATCTCTCGTATTCTAGTTAGTCGGAAGTTTTTCTAGTACTTCATAGATTTTTCAAAGAAAACAAGAATCAAACCTTCAACAAAATGGTTCAAAAGCATCGTTCAGCTTCGAAAGCCACCTTAGCCAAGGATGTGAGTCCAATGCGGGTTATGGCGGTCAACAAGAAAGCGCTCGCCTCGAGTCCCGCCACCAATACGGCCGCACGCCTTAGTTTGCCTACAGCAGCAGCAAGCAGCAAGAATGCAGACAAGTGGAAATACAACAACATGGTGAATAACCAACGTGAGCTCTTCAATAATTTGCATTTCTACTGAGTGAACCTGGGCTCGCTTCCTAGGGGACGCTAAAATTTAAATATGATTCTGCAATACTCATCATCGTTGTAAGATCTACAGCAAAAGTTCATTTTTCAATGGTTGAAGGGCATACGCATGAAAAATGACAGGAACGCCTATTCATGTTGTAGGTTTCAATTATAAATGTCTTCAGTTAAAAAGCTATTAACAGTAAGATCTCCAACAAAAGTTCGGTTTTCAACGGATAAAGAGCATATGAACGAATAATTACATGAAACGATATTCACGTTGTAGTGTAGCTAGATTTCATTAAATAAATTAAAAGTTTAATTAGTAAAAAGCTTAGATTTGCTTAATCATATTCTTATAACCTGTTATGAACTCACCAATATTCCACTAAGTAGCTCCGTTGAGATGCGGGGCTCATTTGCATTTTTAATCAAGTGAAAAAACTACTTAATTGATGCTGATACATCAAACCTGTATGCCATCAAGCGTAAACTTCAGACTGAAGTATACGAGATGCTCTAGAAAGTGTGCAGTGGAAAAGATCAAATTAGCTAAATAAACGTGTCACATGCATGTGTGAGGCTGAATGTTGGTTTAATACCAGCACTTGGCGCCCAGACTCACACACTGTCGAATCTTCCGTGATGGCTCCAAAACTGACTCTGGGTGAGTATATGGGGTCTTCATCGGAGTTAATGGTAATAAGCTTCACTTTTCTCTTGTGGATTATGCTTCGGTCTTCCACGCTGAGGTATTTGCAATCCTCAAGGTCATCGACTACATGGTGGAAAACGGGTGGAGGGGAAGGATTTTTCGTATCTGCAGTGACAGCCAAGCTGCACCTAAGGCATTGGCCAGCACTACAACTACTTCCAAACTAGTTCGGCAATGTAAGTCTCGACTAAATTGCTTTACTCTGGGTGCCAGGTAATGAGGCATCTGACCATTTGACCATAAATGGCTCAGACCAGGCATTGCTTGGTCCGCCACCAGTTATATCACTCCCGCCTTCGGCCATCGAAGCCACCATCATGTAGGTGTTTCGTTGTTATTTAATTTTGATTATTTTTTTATAAAATATAGTTCATTCTTTAACACAAACCGTGTAAATCCAAGTTTCCAAATTTGTGCAATATTAAAAAAAAAATCAACAAACTTTCGTGCAAATTTCGATCTTTTTTAAAAATTCTAAAAAATCGATCGTAGTTTTTAGCCATTTGAAACTTTTACTCTATTCTACTAGAATTCAATGGGCTACAAATCTGCATACTCAGAATCTAATTAAAAAACTCGAAATTTTTACGAAAATTTGTTGAATTTTTTTTTAAATTGTTATAAATTTTTAGGGCAGTGGCACTCGATTGGTACATTTATACAGATTGGTACATTCTTATATTGGGCTATTGGTACAAAATAATAAAAATAGGAACATTTTTTTTTTTGTAGTCAAAAGATTGGTACAATACAGCGATGTTCTATTGAAAAATTTCAACAAATTAATTTTCGTAATTGGGATAAAGAAAAATATTTGGGATACGATTTGCACCAAATTTTGGCAAATACCCAATCTTGTGACACTGCCTTTAAACTTGTATTTATACGGATGTTGTTTAGGAATGAACTATAAAAACTAACCAAAATTAAATAACAACAAAAATATTATTTTAAAACTTGTGAAAATTTGGTGCGGCTATAATTTTTTCGACAACTGTAGGTACATTAGACTGCATCACCAAAAAAAGTTGCAGTTTTTCCGGCGGGATTACCAAACCTAGTATATTTTAAGACTTCTACCAAAATATTTCGGAAAAATATTAAGATTTACGTGAGCTGGACCGGTTTGAAAATACCTCTAAAAATGGATTTTGTTATGAATCAAAATAGTTTCTTAAAGGATTTTTTGTTTTGGAAAAAATCCCCTCAGATGACAAAACAGTTTAAGCTAAAAAAATCTACATAAAAATATTAAAAAATTGTATCAACGGAATCATAATAATAAGATTTTTGATGCTGTTTTTTAACTTTTTTCAAAAATTTGTGTAAGAAAAACTGGAATAACTGCTCCAAAACTTTACCGATATAGACTTATGAGGTATCAGTGGAAAGGTATTTTCCCGCCCTTTTTATTCCTTTGCAAAAAAACTCATTCACGTCCCAATTTTTTCTTTATTCAATACCAACGCATCTTAATTCAACATGGAATGACACTCGTTTCTTAACTTCCTCTTTCATTCTTTGAATGAGCTTATTCGCAAAGAAATTAAAAGGGTGAGAAAATACCATACCAATGATACCTCATAAGTCTACATTGGGAAAGGCTTGGCTGAGTTATTTAAGTTTTTCTTAAACCAGTCTTTGAAAAAAGTGCAAAAACAGCATCAAAAATCTGATTATTATGATTCTGTAGAAATTTTTTTTTAATACTTTTATGCAAACTTTTTAAGCTTAAACTGTTCAGTCATCTTAGGTAATTTTTTCACAAAATATTAAAAAAAAAACTGTTTTTATTAATAAAAAAGCTCGATTTTTGGAGGTATTTTCAAATCGGGCCAACTCACTTAAATCTTAATATATTTCCGTGATATTTTAACGGAAGTCTTAAAATATAATAGATTTTACAATCCCAGTGGAAAAATAGTACCGCTTTTTTTTTGTATGGGGAGTGATGCAGTCTACTGTACATAAGTTAACTGATTACTCGCCGTGTATCATAGTAGCACAATGCCACTAAGTGCATTTTAAAATTTTCAGGCAATAGCCTCATGCAATTATCGATTATATTTTTTGTTTTTTAATATTTTTATTGAGCTTTGTACCACGATTGTTTGTTAGGAAAAATTGAAAAAGCAACAAAGTCTAAGCGGTAGAAGTTATAGCAGCTATTTCGGAGATCA
>NW_023458560.1:2181968-2186163 GCF_013731165.1 Rhagoletis pomonella | reverse complement strand
GGCATTTAATCAGTGTTTTTAATTAGTAGCCGGTTTGACGACAATAGAATGTGTCCAACGTGGTGGACATGGGCCGCCTCGCTCAGGGAGATTAATACAAAAAATTATCGAAATTTATCATTCGAAGGACAGGCAGAGTTGGAACTGCACAGGATCTTACAGGATTTCCCGGCAGTCAAAACTTGCTGTGCGAGTGTCCAGCCCTCGCAAGGATGAGGCTAAATACACTCGGCAAACCATTCCTGCAGAATATTTCAGAGTGCAGCTGCCTCTCTCTGTATGACGTACAGAATTTTATTAAAGCCGACAAAATGGCAAACTTGCTAATCAGTGTTGCCAACTTTTGATTTTCAAAAAGCACCAAAAACTTGGAAAAAAGCGTTTCACCAAACTAAAAGCACCAAATTTTTTTTAATCAAAGGATGCTTTTTTCATAACAATTTGTATTAACCAAAAGCAAAAAATTAACAGTATTTACAATAACACATACATAAATCAATGCACAAAATGATTTCGCTCATAACGATTGAATAGCCTCTACACATGCTATGATGACTCATGCTTACGACGTCATACCGAAGTACTATTAAAACTGTATATCTCGAGAAAGAAAAATCGAATCGCAACAAACGAAAATAATGCCCTAAGTAGAAATGAGCAAAAAATTTGATGTTTTCATTATATAACCTCATATATCGCAAAAAACGTGTTTTTTGGCAATCTGGGGTAGGATATCTAAAAATTCTAGTACTAGAGCAATTGTGCGGCCAGATTTGGATTCAGCACCAAGAAACGATGTGTTTTAATCAGGTCGTAAAAAATCAAAATTTGTACAAACAATTAGAAAAGAAAAAAATACATACTTAACTTACCTGCGTACTAGCATTTTCAACGCGAATAGAATTCAACAAGCTGGGTTTGCAACTTCAGCTTTTTATCAATTATGGTTGTATTTTATTGCATTTAAATTTGTATATTCTTGTAAATTCCGCATCTTCATGAGACACCACAGCTTATACTATTTCAAATTATTTCAGATTTTAACTATCTCGGAGTAATATTAGTTCAAAAAAAGCACTAAAAAAGCACTAGGCACTAAGTATTTTTTTTTTGGCGTTTTAATTTTCAAAAAGCACTAAATCTAGTGCTTAAAGCACCAAGTTGGCAACTATGTTGCTAATTGCTCATCACCAGGGTGACAATCCACTTAAACCAATCAAACCAACCAACCGCATTTCTGTGGAGAAACTTCTTCAGCGTCAGAATCCTCCATTCTTGCATTTTTTATGCTTTGAGCTTTTAAGTAAAATATTCCCGCACTCCAGGATTTAGCCAGAAAGAGTCTGAAGTCGATCCCGTACACAAATTTATAATTTATTCAGTACTATCCTCTGAACTACTTCTGACTAAATGTTGTAGTACGGGAACAGGCCAAACATCTGGATTAAACAAGCAAGTGCTGCCACATATAATTTTTTATAAGGATAAAAGTGTCATGACTTATGCTGGATTTCCACTAGGCATTAAATGGTAAAAATTACAAATAACAAAGTCAGGCATTAAAAAATAATCCTTTCATTACGTTAAAAAAATAGTCATTAAGTTCATTTCCACTTGGATATTTTTTAAATGGGATAAGTTTTTTGTCATTTTAATGCCTAGTGGAAATTCGGCATTAGATAAATAGATATGGGCAAAAAAATCCGTACTTCTGGCAGGGCTGACTCGACCCTTCCTATAACAGAATTTTCAGCAATGTATGCACAGTTTTATATTTTAAATTTTGACCGCTAAAATTTTTAAAATGTATAGCTTATAAAACAACAAAAGGCATAAAATTAAAATTTCACAAAATCAGAGTTTTTAGAAAATTTTTAAAGTTTTGAATCTAGAAGTTTTATTTTTGTGTTTTTTGTTGTAGTTAATAACCAATGTTTTTATAAAAAAAATGCTGGAAAAATTAAATAAAAAAATTTGGCATATATTGTAAAAAATACTCTGCCAATAATTTTGCTACCATAGCATTTTATTGTTGTGAATTTGCAAATGCATCGAAATATGCACATGCAAGACTGTATGTTCCAGCTACAGCACCTGAAGGCCTGTCAGGTAGCCTGTGAAAGTCCTCAGATCCCATCGACTAAATTAGAAGTTATTGCGAGATTCCTCTAAAGGGTGTTATAAATTTCTTATATTGGTTTTGCCCCATTGGAGCTCTGCTGTGTATCCCTTTGACGGGCGACGATCGGCTGTGGACCATATAGGTTCCGTTAAGGCCCATGTTTTGCCAGAACGTAAATTTTTCCATAGCCATCAAAACCCTCATGTACTGAAAACGTTATAATCGGTTTATCACTTTATTGGATGACCAACATCTGACCATGAGATATATCTCCCACATTTTACCTGTGCTTAAGATTTGCTAATGATCAGTAATAATTGAAACTAGCAAGTTGCTTTCATTATGAGTGGATTTATTGCACTTTCAAAAAAATGATGAAATTGTATTGCTATGCTTCTTTTGGGGACTTTATCAAGAAATCGACCTTCATTGAATTTAGGATTACAGGTACAAAAAGGCAATATCTGCGTCTTACTAAGCTACCACTTAAAAAAAAAAGGCTAATTTTGTGTTTCCATATATGAGCTGCTTATTATGAATGTAGTTTAAGTCATTTAATGCCGTTTGAGTTCAGTGATCATTTACCTATATCTGAGCACGTCTGTTTTTTTCACTCAACTTCATCATAGGGATGGAAAAATCGATTCCGATTCCACTCCAGAATCGAAGATTTTCTCCAAATAATCGATTTTAGAGAATCGATTCTAAATTTTCAGAATCGATTGAGAATCGATTCTAAGAACTCGATTGTCTCACTTTTCATACATCTTTAGATACGCGTCAGTTGTTAGAATTGTGAAAATTCTGCATGATTAATATAAATATTAAGTAAGACTAATTGGCGCATATTCATAGAGATGCTAGAAATGAATTTATGAAAAGATGAAAATTTTAAGGAGGGTATTCAAATTTCTGATGGATCTTCGTTACTTTCCATATCAAACTGTACTTTGAATAAAATTATGAATAGTGTAGTGAAAGAAATATCGAAATAAAGAATCGATTAGAATCGAATATGTAATTCGAATCTCGCCGTGAATTATTCGATTACAAGAATCGTAGTAAGGATTAAATAAGATTCGAGAATCGATTATTTTTCAAAACTTTCCATCCCTACTTCATCAGCCATAGGCAAAAATTTTGATCATTAGCTTATTTAAATTCCGGCACATGCAGTATTTAAATGATAGAACAAAATATTTTTATATACAAAATCTATAATTTTCCCATGAAAATTCAAGCATTCACATGAATCTAAGTTTTTGAGGTCGCTAAATCCGAATTTGAAGTCAAAATAACAAAAAACTAAATAGCCGATACAATATGGCGCCTAAAATTAAAGTAAATGTGTTTAATTTGAAAGTTATTTGTTAAATTCACTTAGTATTGAGTTATATTAGGTTTTTAAGTTTGTTTTTTAAATTCTTAAATAAAAATGCTATTAAATTATGATATAATCATGTTTACGTGACAGCTTTTGGGGTCGCTAAACTCAAATCTGAAAACAAAATGGATGATCCAATATAGCGCCTGAAATTAAAAGCTGCTATAACTTCTACCGCTTAAACCTTCTGTCTTTTTAAATTTTTCCTAATAAACAATCGTGGTACAAAGCTCAATAAAAATATTAAAAATAAAATGTTAATGAGCCACAATAACATTGACAAATACATAGTTTAGAAAGAGCCTGCCTGGAACTATACAATAAAGCAAATAAGCAAATGGATGTATAGAATTGACAACAACAACCCCGCTGTCAAGTTTATATAGAAAATCAGCTGCAATTGACAGTAGTTGGTTTAATAAGGAAAATGAATTAGCAACAAGAGTTTACGGGGTGTACATAGCTCAGTGGTTAACGCTTCTGACTTTGCACATCGATTACACAGGTTCGATACCTGCTGAAATCTAGAAAAAAAAGTCTGATGGGGAGATGTGGTGATCTCCGAAATAGCTGCTGTAACTTCCACGCGGTTATAAATCTCGGTTTTAATTTTAAACTTTTTGGACTACATATATGACCAAGCTAAATTCAGTTTAAATACTAACCTTCCAAGTTTAAAAAAAGAGAGC
>NW_023458560.1:2172932-2181868 GCF_013731165.1 Rhagoletis pomonella | reverse complement strand
TGCTGGGTGATCTGTTTTTTTGGTTCATGAGCACATACTATTTTTTAATCAATTTAAACTTTATTGATTTATTAATAAAAAATATTAAATTGGTACGCATTTCATGATATTGAATTATTTTTAATAAATAGACTACCAATATAGTTAGAAATTGTTCCTCTATAAACAAAGAGGTGAATATAATAGCCTTTGGCAATATACATTGCATAAAATGGGTTAATACACGTACACGGCTATTGTTTTCCCCTTTCGGTTTTAAATTTTTACCCCGCATCAAGCACCTGCTTGCCCGCGCTGCTGCGCGCGAGCTGTTTTGACGCCCATCCCTATTATAGACCATACTGTATCCAACAACCCGCTATCGCAGACAGTGGTGAATGGAGGTATAATTTAATTAAGCTCAGGCATGGGCAGAGAACGAGCACACGCTCAAAGAGCATAACCATCACGTGTACGTATACAAGAAAGAGCGTAACGATGGAACGCGTCAGCATGCAAAATGAATTAAGCACACTAACACATTCTCACTTTTAGCGATCGCTTGTTTGATTAAGCTAGACCGGCGTCACACATTTGTGTCGGCGGTTCCACGTGAAAACCCAGCTGATACATATATGTGACGCCTGGTAGCGAACGTGTTTTTTAATCATGATTCAATAATACAAGGTTCGATAAACTGACAGTAGTCTCTCTCGCACCGCTCCCTTAGCAGTGGCACCGTGTTGCTTCTTTGCAAATTTACATGGAAACAGTGTAGCTTTGGTGTGAAATAAAAGTATAAGCTTTTGTGCAATGTTTATTTGTATATGAATATGAAGCATATTTAACTGATGAAAACATAAGCCTTGGATGTTTACATCGATCTCATAGTAGTCTTGTTTTAATTTTGAGTCATTTTGCAGTTTTTATACAGCTAAATAGCATATAAATTACGTAAATCACGTAGATATATCAATATTACGTTCAACATTTCGTTTAAAATGCCAGATTTCCTGCAGATACATTTGAATTTACAAAAGGAATTTCACTACTAATTGCCTACTTTGCGTACTTTTCTACTACCATTTTCGCAACAAGGGATTCCATTCTTGCCCTTTCTCTGTCCTTCGTAAATGCAACCTTTTGTAAGGGAGTGTCAAACCCCAGCTGTCAATAATTATCTAACGTTGTATTATTGAATTATGTTTTTTTTAATAATAATGGCTTTGTTTCGTTTCTTTTCTAGCAGATAATTATCAGGAAGAATAAGAATGAGGAAATTGAAAGAATTACGCTCACAGAGAGCGAAATAACGAAAAAGTAAAGAAACGCAAAACTAGCAGAAACTAGCAAGTAATCAGCTGATTGGTGTATTTGACTATTGAAAGTATTTGGCGCGAATATTTGTTTATCCATTTTGACAGCTGCTAGTTTCTGCTAGTAAAAATTTTACTAGCAGAAATTAGCAGGAGAGCCAAAAAAAGAAGAGCGTAAGATCGAGAGAGAGCTGCTAGTTTCTGATAGTTTTTTGGGTTAAGAAACGCTTTCCAGCAGAAATTAGTGATAATTTGTGATAATTATCAGTTGAGAAACAAAGCTAATATCCCAACGGTTTTTACCCTGCATTCCCGCCCATCCGCACGAGGGGCGCAGTCCGCATGACGTACGGAACCAGTATTTTCAATTTTTGCGCCGAGTCACGATAGGCAGGAGTTTGTTTAGTGTCGAGATCTAAAACTGTTCAGCTACAGAACTAAATTCATCAGCCGATTTTATGTCTTTATTTTAATGATTCATTTATTGAGAGAGGTTTCGATTTCTTAATGCTGAAAAGCGGATCTGATATATCAAACGTGCTGGAATGAGAGTTAAAATCCTGGCATAAGCAACGGAGTGGGTCGTGCAATTCAAAATTAGTTTTACAAGCTTTCAGAAATAGGGGACAAAAGTTTCTTGATACCCGGGAGGGAACATTAAGGCTAACTTCGCCAAGAAGAAGCGGACTTGAAATTGAGCGTGTTAGTAATTTAACTTTGTAACTTAAATTGTACCAAGCATTTGCCTGCGGCTGGAAAGTGTAGGAAGATTAATAAGTTTTAATCGGCTCGTATAAGGTGGAAGGTTAGGCTGACTTCCAAAACGTATCAATACAATGTTTGGAAACTGTTATACTGCGGTATTCAAACTGTTTGAATATGCAGAGTTGCGACACATTGCAACCATATGCATTGCATATTTTAAATATTCAATACAGCAATGAACAATTTTTCTGAATTTTCCATTTCTAAAACACCAATGCTAACCAATAACAAACGAAGCATCAACTTTGTTTCTGATGCGCTGATTGCTCCAGCGATGCGTTTCGATAACTTTTCGGCTGCGTTTTGGAACAGTATACATTGTCAATATTTTGTAGTTCGACGTTATGGAACCTTAAACTTTGTACGTATGCAAAGCAATTGACGTTTTGGAAGTCAGCCTTATATTGAGAATCCCAACGGAAATTTCTTAAAGCAAAAAGTAGGAATTGTTTTTGAATTGATTCTATCTTGTCTGAGTAAATTTGATACCTTGGATTCCAAACCACCGAACTGTATTCCAGAATTGGCCTAACTAATGTTGTAAACAGGGTTTTAGTCATATAAGGGTCACAAAATTCTTTTGACCATCGTTTCACAAATGCAAGTACACCTTTATGTTGACTGTCACATTAATATGAAGGTTAAAATTAAGCTTAGGATCCATTGTGATACCAAGGTCCACAAAATTGTATACCTATTCCAGGTTATGGTTACCTATTGTATAAGAAGCGGGATGAAAAGCTCTTCGCGAGAAGCTCATTACTTTACATTTCTTAAGATTTAGAGGCATAAGATTTACTTGACACCAGTAAGCCATGCTGTCTAAGTCTGATTGTAGCAAAGACCTTTCTTTAATTGAAACGTACGATTTATAAAGCTTTACATCATCTGCATACATTAAAATTTTGGAAAATTGTATATCTGTAGAAATATCGTTTATAAAAAGCAAGAACAGAACCGGGCTTAGGTGGCTACCTTGAGGTACTCCTGAAGTAACATCAATGACGTCAGAGATAGTATTTTTAAACATTACCCTTTGTGATCTCTCATAGAGGTATGAAGACATCCAACGTAGAAAATTGGGTGGAAGACCAAGAAGATCAAGTTTGTAGATGAGCAACGAGTGGCACACTTTGTCAAATGCTTTACTGAAGTCAGTATATACAGTATATTTTGCTTTGCTGCCTTTATGATTAAGTGCTCATTTAAGATACCTACCCCAAAATGCGCATCAGAAGCATTATTTTTAACATTTATAAGGAAACTGCTCCGATAGATGCATTCAACATACCTACACATTGACAATACCTGCCTTATAAATTGTGCAACTAGTATCAATTATCCAAGAAAGTATTACGTTTACCTGCACTGGCCCTACAATTACCTAATTTTACAAGCTTTTATTTATTTTGCTCATCGCTCGCAGAACAACGAAAATTTCTATAAATTTATGTAGTTATATAGATAATTAGATACCATTCAGTAAAAATTTCGCTTACACTAATTTCTACGTGGTAAGTGCTCCTCCAATATTTGGTTTCATAGGGATTAGGGTTGAAGTAGTAAAGAGAATTCGCTTAAGTGCCCATTTCGGTTAAGTGCACAAGTTTTTCGTGCAAAGTAGGATGTGCAGCTTAGCAAAATATAGTGTATAACATCAACAGTTTTGCTTTCACTAAATGCTTTTGAGATATAGGATGTTAATTCAAGTAAATTTGTAGAAGTTGATTTGCCCTTGCAAAATCCATGTTGACTATATTAAATGCTAGAAGAGATAGAATGCGTCAACTGATTTGTTATAATTGCTTCAAATAATTTTAGGAATTGCAGAAAGCTTAGCTATTCCCTGGTAGTTCTCCACTGAAGATCTGCTACCGCTTTTATGTAACGGGGTTATGAACGATTCCTTCCATATAGTTGGAAAAACGTCCTCTTTAAGAGTTAAATTAAATAACGCTGTTAACGGCTCATAGAGATAATCAGAACAATTCATAAGAATACAAGTAGGGATCTGGTCAGGACCATACCTGAAGGACTGCTTTAAGGATTTCAGATAAACTACTACATCATCGGGAGATATTACTGGGATATTTATTGAGTTCATTAGAGATAGTTTAAAAGGAAAATCAATGTTAGCATGTGAGTTAATGGAATAATTGGATTTAAAAAACTGAGCGAACATGTTAGAAATTGGTTGATTATCACTAGAGACGGTATTTTGATACTTCATGGCGGAAGGAAACCCACGTACATTTCGCTTGGAGTTTACGAAGTCATAAAATGATTTGGGGTTATATATTATACGCCGTTTGATTTTACACAAGTAAGCTTTATAACACTTTTTGTTTAATTCAAAAAACTTATGACGCAAAAGTGAGTATTTTACATAGTATGAGTGTAAACCGGTTTTTTTTTATGTAATCTAAAATAACGCGACTTTCTGTTTTTCAAATTTCTCAGTTCTTTAGTGAACCATAACTGTGTTTGCTCTTCAGGAACATACATGCGTTTAGGCACATGCTTTTCAAATAATTTATGTAAAGTAAAGTTAAAAAGTGCAACGCTTTGTTCAATATTTTCTTTTAATGCAGGCCACGACAATTTAGACAGTTCTTTGTTAAGCATTTTAAAGTTGGATTTCGAAAAATCAAAGCGAATATTTGGTTCGTATGCTTGGGACCTGCAATTTTGACCATCACTTATAACTTCGTAAGATACCTCCATAGCAGGGTGGTAGACATCTTCGGGCAAAACAAGTAGATCACATTTATTTACAACGGACTTAGATGCATCATCAACATAAACAAGATCTAATACTTTACCAAACTTATTGTGAAGAACATTAACCTGAGTTAGGCAGAGGTCAGCCATCTCCTCTAAAAATACGTTGTTGCACGCACTAGACGCGAAAGGTATGATATCATTGTCAATGATGGTCCATGATATTCTTGGTAAATTAAAATCACCCAACACAATCATTGAATCAGAGAGTTTAGTCAGTAAATTAACTGATTTCAGTAAAGAGATGAGTCGTGAATACACCAATGTGTCAGATCGGGGAGGGATATAGCATAGAGCTAAGTAAATATACCCTTTTCCAGCCTGTAAACGAATGCATTTGAACTCTACTGAATCAATGTGTGGAAGACTAACTTCTTCAGATGGTATTGAAGAGTCTACAGCGATGAGTACGCCACCGCCGATTCTGTCCTCCCTATCTTGTCTATAGATATGATAATTATTTGGAAGAATCTCTGAATGGAAAATGTGAGGTTTCAGCCAAGTTTCAGTAAAAGAAAGAATATTATAATTAAAGTATAAGTTCGTTAATTTAGTATTTAAGCCTCTTACATTTTGGTAATAAATACTTAAAGCAGATTTAATAATTAGTTTTTTGATTCAGTGTTATGACGGGGAATATTAGCTAAGTTATTTACTTTTTTGGGACTATATTCGAATTCACGAACGAAAGCTCCGGGGGGCCAAAAAGAACTACTAAGCAGCGCATTAAAATTATCTAAATTTACGTAAATTTTAAATGAAGCAATATTTCTTTCGTAATTAAAATTAAATTTTCTGATGCTTAAGTCGACAGTTGTAATTTTTGATGAGATATAAAGCTTTATATCGTCTTCGGTAGTGTCTCTCGAAAATCTAGAAACAAAGATTGACTTCTTTGGAGGAACCACAACTAGTTTCCGCGTATCAGACTGGAGTACCGGCGGAGGGGGTTGAGTTACTGCGTTAGTAGTTGAGGATAGGGAAGGCGGTGGAGGCTTTGAAGATGATGCCACCACTTCAATGGGGGAAGGGGAAGATACTTCAGGCTCTTTATTATCCGAAGCAGATTTCGTTACACCGTCTTTTGAGGCTGAGGATTCTGATGCTGGAGGACACGGAGAAGATAAATTAATTAAGTCCGTCGGAAGATTATTCTGACGTGCAACGGCAGCAATTTCCTTAGATGGACTATGAAGACGCTTACGTTTAGACACACGGATATCCTTAAAAGATTGCAAGGTATCTAAGCAGTTGAATGATTTAAACATATTTTCATAATGCTTAAATTTTTCTGTCAGTACCGACAATTCTCTTCCTATTTCTGTAAAACCATTTCTGGTTTGTTTAAATAGCTTGAAAAGATCAACTTCGGTTGACCTGCACTTTACGCAAGACCACCGAAGGCCCTTGCCATCATTAATAGCGTCCAGAATTCTTCCCGTCAAACCAGCACATTTCGGATGGTAAATACCATCACACAGCCAGCACGATAAGTAGCGTTCTGAATCGCTTTTAATTTGGCAAGTATCAAGATCGCACTTCATATTGAAATTTTTATGTAATACACTCGTTAATAAAAGACAAACAAAATAAATTATAACAATTAAGGAGCTGATGTAAATAGCTTTAAATAAATGTAGCGAACAGTTTGAGTATCACTGTAATTATGACACTTAATAAACGCAACGCAAACGGCTGTGACAAGAATTACTAGAAGAAGTAAACAAAAAGAGTAGAACAAATGTGCAAAAACAAAATGAATTCAGTTAACTACAAAGGATACAGCAACAATGATAGCAACAAATGGCTCGGCAAAATTAGAATGTATGCTAGTGAAATTTAATTAAATTTACTTTAATATAAAACCAATAACTTTCACTAAGCTTCAATTATTTCACACTCTGATGCTCATAAGCACTTTTTATCACTACTTTAACACAGAATTAGCACAATGAACTTAGTAAGTAGAAATCCAAAATCAGAGCACAATAAAGTACAACCTCACAGCTTGACGTTTGCTAGGTGCTGTTTAGGCACTAAAAAAGTCAAAATGAGCTTTGAAAAAGTTAAACTGAGCTTTGAAAAAAGGATATATTTTTTAAATTTTTTATGTACTTCCTTTATGTACAATGTGCATGTCCAATTAAAGATATTATAAAATACGTACAGTGGTCAAAAAATTATGGCCGAACCACATTTGCCAAGTTTGAACGTATTGTTTTCGTTGTTATTTAAGTTTGGTTATATTTTTTATAAAAATATAGTTCATTCTTAAACAAAACCGGTGTAAATCCAAGTTTCCCAATTTGTGCAATATTAAAAAAAAATCAACAGAAAAATTTGAGAAAAGACACATTTAAAGGAAAAATACCTTTTTTGTATAAAAAAAAAATATTTTAAACCAGAAAATTACTAATCGCTTTTTTCGTAAAAATTCGTATCGTTGTAAAGGTGATTAAACCCCCTTTCTTCTGATAAAAATTTGAGAAAAAACACTTAAAAGGAAAAAATAACTTTGTTTATCAAAAAATATTTTAAACAAAAAAATTACACCCCAATTTTTAAAAAAATTGCCATCGTTGTTAAGACGAATAAACCGCCTTTCGTCTAATATGCATATTTGTATACTTCATATATAAAAATTAAAAAAAAAACACATTTAAAGGAAAAAATACCTTTTCTTATCAAACAACAAATTTGCATATCAGAAGAAAGGGGGTTTAGTCACCTTTACAACGATATACATTTTTTAAAAATCAGTTCAAAATTGTTTGAAATGTAAGGAATTTAATTTTTCGAAGACCTGAACTTTGGCCTCTTATAGCACCTGTAATATAAGTTTGCACAAAGAATGTTATATACCATTTAAATAAGAGAAAAAGGAGGACTACGTCTATATTTTTAGGTTTTTAGTTATTTACATGCAATAATTAAATATAATTTTTTACCAAAGGTCCTATTTCGAACTTCGAAATCACTTTTTACCTATGACTCAATCTCTTAAATAAAATTGGTTTGGTCCAATACCAGAAAAAAAGTTGATTTTGCCGTACAGTGTTATCGATTATATTTTTTGTTGTTTGTGTGAAATATTTTATTTTTATCAGTATTTTTCTTTTAATCAAAATATGTTGAAACAAAAGTGAAATAAAAAAATGTTTTGCCAGATCAGCTCTCTCCAATAGTCCTACACTAATTCCAACAGGGGGGAAGAGAGCTCTTTAATGGCCGCTTGTCTATCCGAGAAGATATTCAAATGCATATTTGGGAACTAGAAATACCTGGGAAGTTATGTATATTGTAAGTTTTTTCGAGTAAAAAAAAAAATCTGGATTTACCGTTAAAAAACTGGTTTTTCGTACTTTTGCGCACTTATAAGCCTGTAACTTAGTTCATTACGAACTGAGTTTCGGTTTATTGCCGGGTTTAAAAAGAAGAAACTTCGGCCTTTCGAACGATATATATGTGAATAAAGAAATCTTATGAGATCTGTGTGTATTTAACCAGCAAACTATTTTTTTTTTCACTTTTTTCACCTTTTTCAACTTTGGTGAGGTTTTTACGCACTATTTTATAAAAAAAAAAACCACACTAGTCCTAAAATGATTGTAAAACTAAATTTAATAGCGAGTAAAACGAGAGTTTATTTTCAAAAATTGGATGAAAGTTTACAGAGTTATTAAACAAAATTTTTGGAAAAATATTATTTTTGACTATACTACTCAAAAATGTTTTCTTGACCGCTTTTTCTTAATTAAGCATCATCAGTTTCTCGTTGTAGAATATTCTGAAATCATTTTTATACCCAAGCGCACTTGTGCACAAGGGTTTTATAACTTTATTCATATAACGGTTTTTTGTAACAGCCAAAACTAATCGAGATAGATATAGACAAATGTATAAATGATCATAATGAAAAAAGAAATCGATTAAGCGGTGACTTTCTGTCTGTCGGTCGGCCTGTCCGTCTGTGCACACTATAACTCTAGTAAAAATTGAGATATCTTAACAAAACTTGGTATGTGTACTTCTTTTCAGCGTAGGACGGATGGGCAAAATCGGACAATAACCACGCCTACCTCCCATATAACGGTA
>NW_023458560.1:2172398-2172832 GCF_013731165.1 Rhagoletis pomonella | reverse complement strand
CACTCAAAATTGATATTTACAATGATTTTGAGACGAAAAATAATAATGTATATTTTTGGGAAATGTGCGTAGCAACGCCCACTTATGATTACATCTGTATATCTCGGTAACCGCTCCACCAATTTCCACCAAATTTGGCACGGTTGTTGGCCTTATTATTATTGCTATTTATTTTTTCCTCCGAAACGTTTAATTGTAGCTATTTCTTGGTGAAAGTGTTCGCCTCGTTCATCACTGAACTGGCCAAAATTATGTGGGAAGAATTATTTGAACATTTTATGATTGTACCAGCATGCTGTAGTGAGTGCTGAAATTAGCTAAATTTTCTAAGTAAAAAGTATTTTGGCGGAAATTTCCTGCCCTATATGGGTCAAAGCCGTGTTTGTGGAAGACTAAGTTCACGATATTGCAGTTGTGAATTAAAAAAAAAAAAA
>NW_023458560.1:2141929-2172298 GCF_013731165.1 Rhagoletis pomonella | reverse complement strand
ATTAATGTCTTCCGCAATGTCATTCTCGCCAATGGAATCGCTTTCAGGTAACTTTTCGCAGTTGAAGATTGCCTCTACCTCTCGACATTGCCCCAGTACAGTTCCTCTTCGGAGTTTGACTGGTGTCTTGAACTCATTGAGCACTCGAACTGGGATGCGTCCATCCTTTTGCGTCTGATGTAGCGTGTTTCCGTACTGGCTGCCGATAGGCGAAGTATCTAGGAGTAACTCAGGACAAAAGGCTTAATTGGAACTCAGATTTCTCGAATGTTACGAGCAAGGCTAAAACTCTTTTTGTGCCCGTCAGAGACTTCGTGGTAAGACTTAGGGAATATCACCCAAAATAACGTTTTGGTCTTTCAAAACGGTAGTAAAAACCATTGTTATACTATATGCGGCACTGGCCTGGTGGCCAAAAGCTAAGCAAGTAAACGCGGCTGCCACCTTAAGCAAGCTGCACCAACTGGTCCGCGTGGTCATCACAGGAGCTAAGCGCACCTGTTAAACGGATGCCCTTGGTGTCATGACAGGTATTATTCCTTTGTCTATTCTGATTGAAAAAGAGGGCTTTTGGAGCGATCTACGGCTGCCCAATACGATTAGTATGAAAAATGGAGATCTCGGGGGTTCATTTGAAGATTCTCATAGTCAGAATTTCTGAAAGTGGTGTGATAAATAACTATTAATGACGAAGGGTCCCAAGTATGGTTTACCGACGGATCGAATATGGACGACGGGAGTAGGCGTACTTGCACCACGATTTCAGAAAAGTCAATAGGAACATACCTAATCATGTTCCAGTCTTCGAGAAATCGAAGTCGGTGTTCGCGACTGTCTTCGTAGAAGGACAAATGGGGCCAGAATAAATATTATGTCAGCAAGTCGGGCAGCGTTAAAGGCCTTAGACTCTTTTAAAATGGCATCAAGGCTTGGGGACGTAACGCTGTGGTGGGTCGGAAGAGTCTTAGAACTCTCCTAACAGGCCACTGCAAGTTAGGGTACAATTTGAATAAAATAGGACTTTCTCTAGAGGCGGATTTCAAGTTTTCTGGGCTGCGTTCAGCACAATAAATCTTATCATCTCGCAGCGTGAGTATTCCTGACGTAATAACAATAATATGTATGTGTAAAGAGACATTTGTATAAGCCTATACAGAAAAATGAATTGTTGTACACAGTTAATTTGGTTTTATTGTACTAGCTGCGTTTTAGTTTTACTAAATGTTTTGTTATCTAAACTTTTAATAAACTGGACATCGAAAATAAAAAACAAAAACTCAACACAATTTTTGGTAGGTTTTGGTTGGATTTGGTAGAAAATTTTGGTAGGTAAAAAAATTTGTCCGTGGCAACACTGATATGGCCCAAACTTGCTCACCATACAGGGATACCGACTACAGTACCCCGGCTAAAAACGTCTTCTGTTCTGCTAGGGACCACGTGAATTGAGCATCATTGTTGATAAAGCGCGGCATGTTTTAGCAGCCTTTTCGCAAACATATTCAATGTGTTCTTTGAAACATAGCCTTGCATCTAATATGATACCCAGATACTTGATGGCGGGTTTTGTGTTTACCAGGACTCCTTCAACTTTAAATGCGACATATTCACGAATGTCTGCCTGTAACAAGTAGGGATGAAACGATACGAGTAAATACAAGTACATACTCGATACTTTTTGTTCGATACCAAGCAATTTTGGCATCGATACTTTTGAGCCAAGTAATTAGTAGGTATCGAAAAAAGTACTCATATCGAAACCCGATACCAAGTTAAATCTTGCTCCGAAATTTTTTCCTCTACGTTAATGTCTTATATGAATCGCGCTGTGCTGTTTGGCAACTTTATTGCCAGCGAAAGCCGCGAGAAGGCGCCAAAGTCGAAATAATGCAAAGTATACACGATCCAATTGCTTCTCCAAAGTCGAGAGTTTGCAACGCTTACACGGCCAATTGTTCGAGTGGAAGTGTGAAGTGGATGAATGTTCATGACAGACATTTTAACGCGATGTAAAAGTCACCGAGTACCTGTATTATTCTTCGCGTTGTAAATATTTGCGGCCAATACTAAAAGTAGGGGCAAATAGCTATATTATAGAAGAAAATAAATAAATAAAAAGGGTGGATTCAAAATAAAAAAAAAAAAAAATTCTTAGAAAACACTAAAATATTAAACGTATCCCAAGCCCAGAAAATTTAAACGCTACCTTAAACAGAGAGTTACACAAACACTTTTTGTAAATTTATAAACGCTGCATCAAAATATTGTTATTTGTGAGAAAAAAAGAAACATATTTTTTATTTTGAAAAAAAAATTGGAGGTCGCGTTGCCAGTTTTTTATAAAAACTCTGGTGTTTTAAATTTTTTTATTTTCGTGACATATGGGGCAGCTAAAAATGTTGTTTTTACATGTAATTACTCAGGTATTATTGGGCAATATTCCCTTAATTACATACCTGTCTTGGACAGTTAGAATGGGTCTAGTGCCCGAAAATATGCTTTCGAAAAGAGACTGCTTAAATTAAAACGTTGATACTGAAAGTTTTAAGCACTGTCATGGGTGCAAACTCGTTACCAGGGGGTTTCTCGAGCGCTCATTATGCATCTGATGTCAGTTTTTCAAAACTCAAAATAGCGGTACCAATATGGCGATAATTTTTTAAAAACTGAGTGGATTTGTTCGAAACTCGGTGCTCGGTAGTTTTTGGGGTCGCTGATTACAAATCTGAAGTTCCGAGTTTCAAACCAATCCAGCAATTTCTTTCAAATAGATCGCCATTTTACATAAAAAATACAAAGAGTGATATAATTCAGCTGCCAGTGAAGCTAGAAAAGCTAAATTTGGTATAAGGGGTCAAGGCATAAAGGGAAATACGACCTATTTAAAATTTTGGAAAAGGGGCGTGGCCCGCTCACTGACAAGGAAAATTCGTATATCTCACCAACCACTTTACCGATCTTAACAAAACTTAGTACATATAGTGTCGCTAGTATATTCAATGAGACTTAATGCGATAAGCTTATATAGTTATAAGTGGGCGGTATCACGCACATTTTCCAAAATTCCATAATAATGTTACTTCTTTTCAAGGGATTGTTGTGAGTATCGATTTTAAGTAAATTAGCGTGCTTAAATTTCGAAATATTGAAGTTTTAAACATTTCTGAAATTTACCGTTATATGAAAAGTGGGCGTAATTTTAGTCCGATTTCAATAATTTTCAACGTTTTGCTTTTATGTGGCATGCACAAAAATCGCACCGAGTTTGTTACAAATTGATCCAACGGTTACCGAGATACACATATGTGGTCATAAGTGGGCGGGGCCACGCCCATTTTCCAAAATGTTTAAGTATATTTCTTACTAAAGAATTATTGCAAACTTCAATTCGGAATAAATTAGCTTCAGTATTTACCGATTTATCGAAGAATTCGTATTTCTTCAAATTACCGTTATATGGAATGTGGGCGTGGTTATTGTCCGTGGTATACTTTACCAAGACCATCAACTGTGTCAAGTTTGGGAGAAATTGGTGGAGCGGTTACCAAGATATACACACGGTCAAAAATTTGGGTTTAATTTTTAAACCGCGCTGGGACTACTGCCTTTTTTAATCTTTTATGGTCTACTTTTTAAACCAGTCAATAGTTTGAAGCAATTTTTCATATATTCTGATTTAAATTTTAGTCCAGGCAGCCGAGAAAATTATGTTTTGCTATGAGTGGTTTAAAATTAAAACCAAAATGTTTTAATTCTAGTTTCTAGGTTTCATATATAAAAAGTTTGGTTTAAAATCTAAACTGAAATAGAAAATGTTTGCCACAATATGACTTATTTTATATATCCCTCAGAGAGAGGGAGCAAATCTTATGAACTGACGGCATCAACACAGCGAAATTTAATGTTGATTCAAACTCAACATATGAAAGCAAATTTACATGCATGGCTCATGCTCATGAGTATGCAAAGATGCTTGATACAATTGGTTGCTCTACCAAGGCTGTTCGGGTTCAATCCCCATCGGACGGAGCATGAGATTTAAGATTTTTTTTATTCTTAATTACGAAAAAGTTTTCGTGAGGTGTAACGTGAAGCAAATGAAATAGAAAATGTTTGGGTTTAAAATTTAAACTGAACTGTTTAAATTCTAATCCCAGCATATGTGCTCTCTTTTTTTTAAACTTGGAAAGTTTTTATTTGAAACTAAATTTTGTTTGGTCATGTATGTAGTCCAAAAAGTTTCAATTTAAACCCGAAATTTTTAACCGTGTACCGGTACGAGTAGGTATCGATACTTTAGGTCCGATATTTTTCAGACATCGATACTACTTCCAAGTAAAAGTATCGATACCTGCTTGGTATCGTTTCATCCCTAGTAACAGCCTGGGTCCTGCTTTCCGCTAGGGCAAGTACCATTGAGTCCAGCCACTCCCCAATGAGCGTTACTGTGGCATTGGCTAATGTGGATATTTGGGTTGGATGCTTAGCTACGATTACAACTGAAATATCGTCCGCGAAACTCACAATTTTGGTCCTTTCGGGGCATTGAGTCGAAGTACTTTATCGTACATTATATACCAGAGTAAGGGTCCTAACACTGAACCCTGTGGAACACCACCGGTAATCTTGTATTCTTTGGCACCCTCGTGTAGCAGTCTTCCATCAAAGTAGTTTGCGATTACTCTAGTGAGGTACGCGGGCACGGAAAACTCATCTAGTGCCGCTAGGATCTTTTGCCAGGGTGCCGAGTTAAAAGCATTTTAAACATCAAGGGTTACTTCTTAAGAAGAATATAGATATATGTATCTATATACATATATATGTACTTACATTAGACTACATCGCCAAAAAAGTTGCAGTTTTCCGCCGGGATTACAAAACTTGTTATATTTTGAGACTTTCACCAAAATATTTTGGAAAAATACTAAGTTTTACATAAGCTAGACCGATTGGAAAATACCTCCAAAAATTAAGTTTATTATGAATACAAATAGTTCCTTAAAAGATTTTTTGGAAAAATCCCCTTAGATGCCAAAACAGTTTTGTCTTTAAAAAACCAAATAAAAATATTCAAAAATTTTTTCAACGGAATCATAATAATGAGATTTTTGGCGCTGTTTTTTCACCTTTTCTTTCATTTCTCTTTCATGCCTTGAATGCAAAATAAAGAAATAAAAAGGGTGAGAAAATTCCTTTCCAATCATACCTCATAAGTCTGAATCGGTAAAGTTTAGGCTGTTATTCAAGTTTTTTTAAATCAGTCTTTGAAAAAAGTTCAAAAACAGCATTAAAAATCTCAATACTGTAATTCCGTTGAACATTTTTTTTAAATATTTTTAAGCTTAAACTGTTTTGTCATCTAAGGTGCTTTTTGCAAAAAACAGTTTTTATTCACAAAAACTCAATTTTTGGAGGTATTTTGTAATCGGTGCAGCTTAAAATAATAGATTTTATAATTCCGGTGGAAAAAACAGTACCGATTTTTTTTTGTATGGGGGGTGATGCGGTCTAATATACGGTACATACATATCAGGGTTGTTGCGGATCCTTTCCGCTTAATAAACAAACCGCCTGTCCAAATTAAACAAATTTGGTATCATATGAAAGAGGACTGAAATAGCTTTTAAACAGAAATAGCGAACGACCACTATTTATATTTTTGTATAATTTAATACTAAAGAAATGCATATACCTGACACAAGATTTGTTTTATTGTAATTAATTAACATTTTTTATTTAACTATTTTTCACTATGTGGCTTTCTTCGTTTAGACATTTCAGTTTTAAAGCTATTTAAATCCACTTTTATTTGATAACAAACTTGTTTAATTTGGATAAGCGGTTTGTTTATTATCCGGAAAGAACTTTTATTTCAGAATAATATTCGCAACAACCCTGATACATATATGGACATTAGACTGCATAACCAAAAAAAGTAGAGGTTTTTCCGGTGAGATTACAAAATCTATTATATTTGAAGACGTCCACCAAAATATTTCGGAAAAATATTAGGATTTACGTGAGCTGGACCGATTTGAAAATACCTCCAAAAATGGAGTTGTTTATGAATAAAAATAGTTTCTTCAAGAACTTTTTGAAAAAAAATCCCCTCAGATGACAGAACAGATTAATCTTAAAGAATCTGCATAAAAATATTTAAAAATCTTTTCTACGCAATCGTAATAACGAGATTTTTGATGCTGATTTTTTACTTTTTTTTAAGATTGATTTACGAAAAACTTTAATAACTGGGCTAAAATTATCAGGATTTAGACTTATGGGGTCTCAGTAGAAAGGTATTTTCCCACTTTTTCATTCCTGTGCAAAAAAAAAGTCATTGATGTCACAATTTTTTTTTTTTCAAATACCAACATCTCTTAATTCAACTCGGAATGACGCTCGTTCATCCTAACTTTTTCTTTATTAGCAAAGAAATAAAATGGGTGAGGAAATACCTTTCCTCTGATACCTCACAAGCCTAAATCGGAAGAGTTTAGGTTTAGTTATTCAAGTATTTCTTATACCAATCTTTGAAAAAAAGTTAAAAAACAAAACAAAAAACTCATCATTACGATTCAGTTAAAATTTTTTTTAAATTTTTAAAATGCAAAACCTCGTATATGAGGTTGCCAAGATTTTCAAAACGGTTCTCCCTTTGATTCCTAATTAAACTTTTCTTCTTATATCTAACAACGTTTTTTTCTCGAAAAAAGGCTGCACTTATTCTGCCTTGTGTTAGCGCTGTCACATTTTCATATTCTTTTCTCAGCCCTTTCACAGGGCGTCTTGTTCTTTTTTCAGCAGGATGCGCTGTGATCCGGCGAAAGTGCTGCCTTTTCTGCCCTCAAATAAACGTGAGGGTGAGAGTTGCATGGTTGATTTTTAATTTAATCTTGTAAAAATGCAATTATTTTCCCCATCAGAAATAAGTGTTTTGCTTTAAAATTGTTAAAGACTTACAGGCCAAGTGAATAATTCATCAGGTTTCAGGGCAACGCAAAGCAAGAGTTCCTATATAAAAGGGCAGAACTTTTTTTGAGCAAAGAAAACGCTATAAGTATCGATATTTAAGTATAAATAATATAATATCTTTTTTGGCAAAAATGTCTGTTACGAGGATTTGCAAAACGGCGATACGCAGTTTTGTACTTTAAACGCCGATATGAATGTATGTATGTACATAGTATTTATTTTTTAATTGTGTTTTTGTATTAGCGTTGGCGAGAAGGAAAATCCGCACGCGATTTTTTCCTCGCAAAATGGCTTGTAACGCAATAAAGGTAATTTATATACATACATTCATACCTATGTATGCATGTGTAATACTTCCATATGCAGGCTTGCATTCGAAAATTTTGCAGATACGAGTAAATTTCCATTTTATTGAAATTTATTTTCATTTGCTGTCACTGACTTTTGCCAAATTGAATTATTACATATTTATAATCTTATGTATGTACGTATGTACAATTATATAAATATGTACATACATAATTATAGTCGAAGTTTTTGCAAAACCGCCCATCGCCCAATTGCAAAACCGCCTATCTTACGACACTCAAATTTTACAGGAGAGCGAAAAAACGGTTTATTCTTTGAAGGCATTGTCTTGATAGGCGGTATTTTTTCTAGCTATTATTTTGCAAATCTGTTGTTTTAATAACGATTTAATGATTTTTATGCATAAATCTCGATGCCTGGAGTTCAGGGTTACCAAATCTCATTTTTGCCACAACGGCGATTTAGGCGGTTTTGCAACTGGTCGATGGGCGGTTTTGCAAAAACATCGACGATATGCACATTGCGAGGCCTCGCGCTCAACACAATAAAAAATATATCAACCCCCTTTCGCGAATCTTTCGTATGTGCCAAAAACCAGCGTGTTTTCTACTTTCCTGTCTATTAGTTTAAAAAATCAAAAGCTTACATGTGCCTAGATAATTAACTAATATGTATAACTAATCTTAAAATTTTTCATTTGGAAAAGCTTATATTTCCCGAAAAGAAACCTCTTTTGGCACATATGATTATTTAGCTCACAATGTTTCATAAGTGTGCTGTAAAAATTTGCACTTACGATAACATTATAAACCGCTTAAATTGCATAAGTCATTTCCACCTCCCGCGCTTAAAGGATTGGTTACTTCTTACTAGGGTTGCCAGATTTTTGTTCTCAAAATCCAGTACATACTTTCGCCTTTATCAGCGCTAAAAATCAGCACATTTCAGTACACATTTGTTAGACGCAAAAATTGGGCAATACTATTGGTTTATTAAACGCAAATTTAAACAAAAATAAAATTCACATTTAGTTTTACATAAACCTAAATATATGTATGTACTCGGGCTGGTCAATTTTTGTTACTATATGCGTATAGCATAGGAGGACGCTACGTGTAATTATAAGCAGGTGAGTTCTATATAAGGTATAATTTTAAAATGTTCAACTAATTAGGATTTACTGAAATATTCAAGTGATTTTTTTATAAAACAGTTTAAACTAAAAGTCATAAGTCATTTTCTCCATGTTTCACCAATAAAAAATGTATGGTTATTTCATCATATTTATATTTTAAACTATAATATTCAATAGCATTTTTATTTAGGAATTTTAAATTCAAACTTAAAAACCTAATATTAATCAATACTAGGGGCCGAATTCACAGTGCGTAGTTAACTCAGAATCGGCAGTTAACTATAGGTTTTTGTACTGAATTCTGTGATTAACTGCCGATTCTGAGTTAACTACACGGTCAAAAATTTGGGTTTAATTTTTAAACCGCGATGGGACTACTGCCTTTTTTAATCTTTTATAGTCTACTTTTTAAACCAGTCAATAGTTTTAAGCAATTTTTAATATATTCTGGTTTAAATTTTAGTCCAAAAAGTTCGTGGTTTAAAAATCAAACAAAAATGTTTTAATTGTAGTTTCTAGGTTTCATATATAGAAAATTTGGTTGAAAATCTAAACCGAAATAGAAAATGTTTGCACACAGCAAAATGTGCGAATGGTGTTGATTCAAACTCACACATTTACATGCGTGGCTTTAGCTGAGTGTGCAAAGATGCTTGATACAATTGGTTGCTACCAAGCCTGTCCGGGTGCAATCCCCATCAGACGGTGCATGAAATTTAAGAATTTTAATTTTTTATTCTTAGTTATGAAAATCTTTGGGTTTAAAATTTAAACCGAACTGTTTAAATTCTAAACCCAACATATGTGCTCTCTTTTTTTAAACTTGGAAGGTTAGTATTTAAACTGAATTTAGTTTGGTCATATATGTAGTCCAAAAAGTTTAAAATTAAAACCGAAATTTTTAACCGTGTGGAAGTTATAGCAGCTATTTCGGAGATCACCACATCTCCTCATCAGACTTTTTTTTCTAGATTTCAGCAGGTATCGAACCTGCGTAATCGATGTGCAAAGTCAGAAGCGTTAACCACTGAGCTATGTACACCCCGTAAACTCTTGTTGCTAATTCATTTTCCTTATTCAACCAACTACTGTCAATTGCAGCTGATTTGCTATATAAACTTGACAGCGGGGTTGTTGTTGTCAATTCTATACATCCATTTGCTTATTTGCTTAGGCAGGCTCTTCCTAAACTATGTATTTGTCAATGTTATTGGGGCTCATTAACATTTTATTTTTAATATTTTTATTGAGCTTTGTACCACGATTGTTTATTAGGAAAAATTTAAAAAGAAACAAGGTTTAAGCGGTAGAAGTTACAGCAGCTTTTAATTTCAGGCGCTATATTGGATCATCCATTTTGTTTTTTGTTATTTTGTTTTCAGATTTGAGTTTAGCGACCCCAAAAGCTGTCACGTAAACATGATTATATCATAATTCAATAGCATTTTTATTTAAGAATTTTAAAAACAAACTTAAAAACCTAATATAACTCAATACTAAGTGAATTTAACAAATAACTTTCAAATTAAACACATTTACTTTAATTTCAGGCGCCATATTGTATCGGCTATTTAGTTTTTTGTTATTTTGACTTCAAATTCAGATGTTGCGACCTCAAAAACTTAGATTCATGTGAATGCTTGAATTTTCATGGGAAAATTATAGATTTTGTATATAAAAATATTTTGTTCTATCATTTAAATACTGCATGTGTCGGAATTTAAATAAGCTAAAAATCAAAAATTTTTGCATATGGCTGATGAAGTAGGGATGGAAAGTTTTGAAAAATAATCGATTCTCGAATCTTATTTAATCCTTACTACGATTCTTGTAATCGAATAATTCACGGCGAGATTCGAATTACATATTCGATTCTAATCGATTCTTTATTTCAATATTTCTTTCACTACACTATTCATAATTATATTCAAAGTACGGTTTGATATGGAAAGTAACGAAGATCCATCAGAAATTTGAATACCCTCCTTAAAATTTTCATCTTTTCATAAATTCATTTCTAGCATCTCTATGAATATGCGCCAATTAGTCTTACTTAATATTTATATTAGTCATGCAGAATTTTCACAATTCTAACAACTGACGCGTATCTAAAGATGTATGAAAAGTGAGACAATCGAGTTCTTAGAATCGATTCTCAATCGATTCCGAAAATTTAGAATCGATTCTCTAAAATCGATTATTTGGAGAAAATCTTCGATTCTGGAGTGGAATCGGAATTGATTTTTCCATCCCTATGATGAAGTTGAGTGAAAAAAACAGACGCGCTCAGATATAGGTAAATGATCACTGAACTCAAACGGCATTAAATGACTTAAACTACATTCATAATAAGCAGCTCATATATGAAAATACAAAATTAGCCGTTTTTTTTTTAAGTGGTAGCTTAGTAAGACCAATATAAGAAATTTATAACACCCTTTAGAGGTGGTTATTAACTACAACAAAAAACATAAAAATAAAACTTCTAGATTCAAAACTTTAAAATTTTTCTAAAAACTCTGATTACAAAGTTGCAACTTTATATGCAATTTTATTGATGTTTCAAAAGTTGTGAAATTTTAATTTTATGCCTTTTGTTGTTGTATAAGCTATACATTTAAAAAATTTTAGCGGTAAAAATTTAAAATATAAAACTGTGCATACATTGTTGAAAATTCTGTTATAGGAAGGGTCGAGTCAGCCCTGCCAGAAGTACGGATTTTTTTTGCCCATTTCTATTTATCTAATGCCGAATTTCCACTAGGCATTAAAATGACAAAAAACTTATCCCATTTAAAAAAAATCCAAGTGGAAATCAACTTAATGACTATTTTTTTAACGTAATGAAAGGATTATTTTTTAATGCCTGACTTTGTTATTTGTAATTTTTACCATTTAATGCCTAGTGGAAATCCAGCATAAGTCATGACACTTTTATCCTTATAATAAATTATATGTGGCAGCACTTGTTTGTTTAATCCAGATGTTTGGCCTGTTCCCGTACTACAACATTTAGTCAGAAATAGTTCAGAGGATAGTACTGAATAAATTATAAATTTGTGTACGGGATCGACTTCAGACTCTTTCCGGCTAAATCCTGGAGTGCGGGAACATTTTACTTAAAAGCTCAAAGCATAAAAAATGCAAGAATGGAGGATTCTGACGCTGAAGTAGTTTCTCCACAGAAATTCGGTTAGTTGGTTTGATTGGTTTAAGTGGATTGTCACCCTGGTGATGAGCAATTAGCAACATAGTTGCCAACTTGGTGCTTTAAGCACTAGATTTAGTGCTTTTTGAAAATTAAAACGCCAAAAAAAAAATACTTAGTGCCTAGTGCCTTTTTTAGTGCTTTTTTTGAACTAATATTACTCCGAGATAGTTAAAACCTGAAATAATTTGAAATAATATAAGCTGTGGTGTCTCATGAAGATGCGGAATTTACAAGAATATACAAATTTAAATGCACTAAAATACAACCATGATTGATAAAAAGCTGAAGTTGCAAACCCAGCTTGTTGAATTATATTCGCGTTGAAAATGCTAGTACGCAGGTAAGTTAAGTATGTATTTTTTTCTTTTCTAATTGTTTGTACAAATTTTGATTTTTTACGACCTGAGTAAAACACATCGTTTCTTGGTGTTGAATCCAAATCTGGCCTCACAATTGCTCTAGTACTAGAATTTTTAGATATCCTACCCCAGATTGCCAAAAAACACGTTTTTTGCGATATATGAGGTTATATAATGAAAACATACAATTTTTTGCTCACTTCTACTTAGGGCATTATTTTCGTTTGTTGCGATTCGATTTTTCTTTCTCGAGATATACAGTTTTAATAGTACTTCGGTATGACGTCGTAAGCATGAGTCATCATAGCATGTGTAGAGGCTATTCAATCGTTATGAGCGAAATCGTTTTGTGTATTGATTTATGTATGTACTATTGTAAATACTGTTAATTTTTTGCTTTTAGTTAATACAAATTGTTATGAAAAAAGCATCCTTTGATTAAAAAAAATTTGGTGCTTTTAGTTTGGTGAAACGCTTTTTCCCAAGTTTTTGGTGCTTTTTGAAAATCAAAAGTTGGCAACACTGATTAGCAAGTTTGCCATTTTGGCGGCTTTAATAAAATTCTGTACGTCATACAGAGAGAGGCAGCTGCACTCTGAAATATTCTGCAGGAATGGTTTGCCGAGTGTATTTAGCCTCAGCCTTGCGAGGGCTGGACACTCGCACAGCAAGTTTTCGACTGCCGGGAAATCCTGTAAAATCCTGTGCAGTTCCAACTCTGCCTGTCCTTCGAATGATAAATTTCGATAATTTTTTGTATTAATCTCCCTGAGCGAGGCGGCCCATGTCCACCACGTTGGACACATTCAATTCGGAGCCGCTCCTGGCGTGTTCGTCCGCTGCCTCCCTTCCGTAGATGCCCCTATGTACCGGGACCCATAATAGGGTAATTTCGTATTGATCAGAAATATAGGCCAGCTCTCTCCTACACTCATCTACTAGCTGAGATCTAACAGAGGTAGAAGTAAGTGCGTGAATAGCCGCTTGGCTATCCGAGAGGATATTCACCTGCGTTTTGGCGGTTACATTCTCTTTGATGTACCTTACTGCCTCCTTAATAGCAATCGTTTCGGCCTGGAAAACGCTTGCATAGTCTGGGAGGCGGAAGGATAACTTTAGGTTATATATATATATCAATTAAAACGACAGCAACAACTCCGCATTCCATTTTTGACCCATCCGTAAAGACAGTTAAGCCCTGTAAGAAGCCGACGTTTTCCTGATTCCAGTCGCTGCGGCTTGGAAATTTCATGCGGGGTTTATGGTGAATCGAGGTCTTCCACAGGATATAATCAGTGGGCAACGCTTTAATTTCAAACGGTTTTGCGTCTAGGATGGAACCGTGCCCGAACGGTCTTTCCTTCCAGAGCCCCAGGACATGCAGTCTGATGGCGCTGTTACCAGCTAAATTTTCGATAAAGGTATCTATGGGAAATAAGACAAGAAGGGCTGTCCACCAGACCAGCGCCCGTAAGAGAGTATGGGTCCGACTATAGCTGTGTACATCCAGTGCAAAATTCTTGGTTTCAAACCCCATCTGTTTCCCAACATTCTCTTGGATGCATAGAGAGCCAACGTGGCCTTCCTAGCACGCTCCTCAACGTTTGGTCTCCAGTTAAGTTTGGGACAGTGTTGCCGCGAATCATTTTTAGCGGTAGCCAAATTCCGTCCAAAAAAGGGCTAAAAAAGAGCTAAAAAAGTTTTTGTGGCTAAAAATGGTAGCTAAATTTTTTACTTACAAATACATATATAAGTATACACGCACACATTTTCAATAAGTAATGGTATAGAAAAACAATGAAGTCTGGAAAGAAGCTAATATTTTATCCAACCAAAAACATTTTTGTATAAAAGGGTAAATAAACGACACCAGCTTGCTGGCTCCATCAAGTGACTGTACCATCAGGCTCGAAGCATATAACTTACCAGCATGCTGGTACAATATTTATAGCTTTACAAAAGAGGTCGAGGAAAGATAGAAATTATTAGAGCCGAAATTTCATAATTTGTCTACCATTTTGTTAAACATTGTTTTTTTTATGCAAGAATTTATTTAATCGACCTTTAGTTATAGATGTTTTTTTCTGGTTTCTTTACGAGCCTGAGGTCAAGTTTTTATTTTTGTTTTTACAAGTGTCCGATATTTCGGCTCTCAACGAAAGCCATCTTCAGGGACTATTAAAAGAAAAAAGAAAAACTTAAAAGCAAAACTAACATAAAGCATGAAGCTGGACTTCGACAGCCACTTGACAGCATGGGATGAAATCATCTACGCAAAAATAATTTATATTTTCTTTGGTCTTTTGTGCTTTATGTTAGTTTTGCTTTTAAGTTTTTCTTTTTTCTTTTAATAGTTCCTGAAGATGGCTTTCGTTGAGAGCCGAAATATCGGACACTTGTAAAAAAAAAAAATAAAAACTTGACCTCAGGCTCGAAAAGAAACCAGAAAAAACATTGTTTTTTTTTTTAATTCACAACTGCAATATCGTGAGCTTAGTCTTCCACAAACACGGCTTTGACCCATATAGGGCAGGAAATTTCCGCCAAAATACTTTTTACTTAGAAAATTTAGCTAATTTCACCACTCACACCACCAGCATGCTGGTACAATCATAAAATTTTCAAATAATTCTTCCCACATAATTTTGGCCAGTTCAGTGATGAACGAGGCGAACACTTTCACCAAGAAATAGCTACAATTAAACGTTTCTGAGGAAAAAATAAATAGCAATAATAATAAGGCCAACAGCCGTGCCAAATTTGGTGGAAATTGGTGGAGCGGTTACCGAGATATACAGATGTAATCATAAGTGGGCGTTGCTACGCACATTTCCCAAAAATATATATTATTATTTTTCGTCTCAAAATCATTGTAAATATCAATTTTGAGTGAATAAGCTTCGCTTGTTACCAAAATATCACAGTTTTCGTACTTCTGAAAACTACCGTTATATGGGAGGTAGGCGTGGTTATTCTCCGATTTTGCCCATCCGTCCTACGCTGAAAAGAAGTACACATACCAAGTTTTGTTAAGATATCTCAATTTTTACTAGAGTTATAGTGTGCACAGACGGACAGGCCGACCGACAGACAGAAAGTCACCGCTTAATCGATTTCTTTTTTCATTATGATCATTCATACATTTGTCTATATCTATCTCGATTACTTTTGGCTGTTACAAAAAACCGTTATGCGAATAAAGTTATAAAACCCTTGTGCACAAGTGCGCTTGGGTATAAAAATGATTTCAGAATATTCTACAACGAGAAACTGATGATGCTTAATTAAGAAAAAACGGTCAATAAAACATTTTTGAGTAGTATAGTCAAAAATAATATTTTTCCAAAAATTTTGTTTAATAACTCTGTAAACTTTCATCCAATTTTTGAAAATAAACTCTCGTTTTACTCGCTATTAAATTTAGTTTTACAATCATTTTAGGACTAGTGTTGTTTTTTTTTTTATAAAATAGTGCGTAAAAACCTCACCAAAGTTGAAAAAGGTGAAAAAAGTGAAAAAAAAAATAGTTTGCTGGTTAAATACACACAGATCTCATAAGATTTCTTTATTCACATATATATCGTTCGAAAGGCCGAAGTTTCTTCTTTTTAAACCCGGCAATAAACCGAAACTCAGTTCGTAATGAACTAAGTTACAGGCTTATAAGTGCGCAAAAGTACAAAAAACCGGTTTTTTAACGGTAAATCCAGATTTTGGTGGTGTTTGGCAAATTTCATATTTCGATTCTGGTTTTACGCGAAAAAACTTACCAGAAAATATACATAACTTCCCAGGTATTTTTAGTTTATGCTTTTTTGTAGCACTGTATACTTCTTTCCCAAATATTCATCTGAATATCTTCTCGGATAGACAAGCGGTCATTAAAGAGCTCTCTTCCCCCCTGTTGGAATTAGTGTAGGACATTAGTGTAGGTATTGGAGCAAACCAGTTTTATTTGAGAGATTGAGTCATAGGTAAAAAGTGATTTCGAAGTTCGAAATAGGACCTTTGCTAAAAAATTATATTTAATTATTGCATGTAAATAACTAAAAACCTAAAAATATAGACGTAGTCCTCCTTTTTCTCTTATTTAAATGGTATATAACATTCTTTGTGCAAACTTATAGTACAGGTGCTATAAGAGGCCAAAGTTCAGGTCTTCGAAAAATTAAATTCCTTACATTTCAAACAATTTTGAACTGATTTTTAAAAAATGTATATCGTTGTAAAGGTGACTAAACCCCTTTCTTCTGACATGCACATTTGTTGTTTGATAAGAAAAGGTATTTTTTTCTTTAAATGTGTTTTTTTTTTTTAATTTTTATATATGAAGTATACAAATATGCATATTAGACGAAAGGCGGTTTATTCGTCTTAACAACGATGACAATTTTTTTAAAAATTGGGGTGTAATTTTTTTGTTTAAAATATTTTTTGATAAACAAAGTTATTTTTTCCTTTTAAGTGTTTTTTCTCAAATTTTTATCAGAAGAAAGGGGGTTTAATCACCTTTACAACGATACGAATTTTTACGAAAAAAGCGATTAGTAATTTTCTGGTTTAAAATATTTTTTTTTTATACAAAAAAGGTATTTTTCCTTTAAATGTGTCTTTTCTCAAATTTTTTTGTTGATTTTTTTTTAATATTGCACAAATTTGGAAACTTGGATTTACACGGGTTTTGTCCTTTTTTTCGAAGCTCAGTTTACATTTTTCAAAGCTCATTTTGACTTTTTTCAGGTTTTTAGTGCCTAAACAGCACCTAGCAAACGTCAAGCTGTGAGGTTGTACTTTATTGTGCTCTGATTTTGGATTTCTACTTACTAAGTTCATTGTGCTAATTCTGTGTTAGTGATAAAAAGTAGTGATAAAAAGTGCTTATGAGCATCAGAGTGTGAAATAATTGAAGCTTAGTGAAAGTTATTGGTTTTATATTAAAGTAAATTTAATTAAATTTCACTAGCATACAATCTAATTTTGCCGAGCCATTTGTTGCTATCATTGTTGCTGTATCCTTTGTAGTTAACTGAATTGGTTTTGTTTTTGCACATTTGTTCTACTCTTTTTGTTTACTTCTTCTAGTAATTCTTGTCACAGCTGTTTGCGTTGCGTTTATTAAGTGTCATAATTACAGTGATACTCAACTGTTCGCTACATTTATTTAAAGCTATTTACATCAGCTCCTTAATTGTTATAATCTATTTTGTTTGTCTTTTATTAACGAGTGTATTACATACATCTTTCAATATGAAGTGCGATCTTGATACTTGCCAAATTAAAAGCGATTCAGAACGCTACTTATCGTGCTGGCTGTGTGATGGTATTTACCATCTGAAATGTGCTGGTTTGACGGGAAGAATTCTGGACGCTATTAATGATGGCAAGGGCCTTCGCTGGTCTTGCGTAAAGTGCAGGTCAACCGAAGTTGATCTTTTCAAGCTATTTAAACAAACCAGAAATGGTTTTACAGAAATAGGAAGAGAATTGTCGGTACTGACAGAAAAATTTAAGCATTATGAAAATATGTTTAAATCATTCAACTGCTTAGATACCTTGCAATCTGTTAAGGATATCCGTGTGTCTAAACCTAAGCGTCTTCATAGTCCATCTAAGGAAATTTCTGCCGTTGCACGTCAGAATAATCTTCCGACGGACTTAATTAATTTATCTTCTCCAGCCCTCCAGCATCATAATCCTCAGCCTCAAAAGACCGTGTAACGAAATCTGCTTCGGATAATAAAGAGCCTGAAGTATCTTCCCCTTCCCCCATTGAAGTGGTGGCATCATCTTCAAAGCCTCCACCGCCTTCCCTATCCTCAACTACTAACGCAGTAACTCAACCCCCTCCGCCGGTACTCCAGTCTGATACGCGGAAACTAGTTGTGCTTCCTCCAAAGAAGTCAATCTTTGTTTCTAGATTTTCGAGAGACACTACCGAAGTCGATATAAAGCTTTATATCTCATAAAAAATTACAACTGTCGACTTAAGCATCAGAAAATTTCATTTTAACTACGAAAGAAATATTGCTTCATTTAAAATTTACGTAAATTTAGATAATTTTAATGCGCTGCTTAGTAGTTCTTTTTGGCCCCCCGGAGCTTTCGTTCGTGAATGCGAATATAGGCCCAAAAAAGTAAATAACTTAGCTAATATTCCCCGTCATAACACTGAATCAAAAAACTAATTATTAAATCTGCTTTAAGTATTTATTACCAAAATGTAAGAGGCTTAAATACTAAATTAACGAACTTATACTTTAATTATAATATTCTTTCTTTTACTGAAACTTGGCTGAAACCTCACATTTTCAATTCAGAGATTCTTCCAAATAATTATCATATCTATAGACCAGATAGGGAGGACAGAATCGGCGGTGGCGTACTCTTCGCTGTAGACTCTTCAATACCATCTGAAGAAGTTAGTCTTCCACACATTGATTTAGTAGAGTTCAAATGCATTCGTTTACAGGCTGGAAAAGGGTCTATTTACTTAGCTCTATGCTATATCCCTCCCCGATCTGACACATCGGTGTATTCACGACTCATCTCTTTACTGAAAAAAGTTAATTTACTGACTAAACCCTCTGATTCAATGATTGTGTTGGGTGATTTTAATTTACCAAGCATATCATGGACCATCATTGACAATGATATCATACCTTTCGCGTCTAGTGCGTGCAACAACGAATTTTTAGAGGAGATGCCTGACCTCTGCCTAACTCAGGTTAATGTTCTTCACAATAAGTTTGGTAAAGTATTAGATCTTGTTTATGTTGATGATGCATCTAAGTCCGTTGTAAATAAATGTGATCTACTTGTTTTGCCCGAAGATGTCTACCACCTTGCTATGGAGGTATCTTACGAAGTTATAAGTGATGGTCAAAATTGCAGTACCCAAGCATACGAACCAAATATTCGCTTTGATTTTTCGAAATCCAACTTTAAAATGCTTAACAAAGAACTGTCTAAATTGTCGTGGCCTGCATTAAAAGAAAATATTGAACAAAGCGTTGCACTTTTTAACTTTACTTTACATAAATTATTTGAAAAGCATGTGCCTAAACGCATGTATGTTCCTGAAGAGCAAACACAGTTATGGTTCACTAAAGAACTGAGAAATTTGAAAAACAGAAAGTCGCGTTATTTTAGATTACATAAAAAAACCGGTTTACACTCATACTATGTAAAATACTCACTTTTGCGTCATAAGTTTTTTGAATTAAACAAAAAGTGTTATAAAGCTTACTTGTGTAAAATCAAACGGCGTATAATATATAACCCCAAATCATTTTATGACTTCGTAATCTCCAAGCGAAATGTACGTGGGTTTCCTTCCGCCATGAAGTATCAAAATACCGTCTCTAGTGATAATCAACCAATTTCTAACATGTTCGCTCAGTTTTTTAAATCCAATTATTCCATTAACTCACATGCTAACATTGATTTTCCTTTTAAACTATCTCTAATGAACTCAATAAATATCCCAGTAATATCTCCCGATGATGTAGTAGTTTATCTGAAATCCTTAAAGCAGTCCTTCAGTTATGGTCCTGACCAGATCCCTACTTGTATTCTTATAAATTGTTCTGATTATCTCTATGAGCCGTTAACAGCGTTATTTAATTTAACTATTAAAGAGGACGTTTTTCCAACTATATGGAAGGAATCGTTCATAACCCCGTTACATAAAAGCAGTAGCAGATCTTCAGTGGAGAACTACCGGGGAATAGCTAAGCTTTCTGCAATTCCTAAAATTATTTGAAGCAATTATAACAAATCAGTTCAGATGAGCAAAATAAATAAAAGCTTGTAAAATTAGGTAATTGTAGGGCCAGTGCAGGTAAACTTGGATAATTGATACTAGTTGCACAATTTATAAGGCAGGTATTGTCAATGTGTAGGTATGTAGAATGCATCTATCGGAGCAGTTTCCTTATAAATGTTAAAAATAATGCCTCTGATGCGCATTTTGGGGTAGGTATCTTAAATGAGCACTTAATCATAAAGGCAGCAAAGCAAAATATACTGTATATACTGACTTCATTAAAGCATTTGACAAAGTGTGCCACTCGTTGCTCATCTACAAACTTGATCTTCTTGGTCTTCCACCCAATTTTCTACGTTGGTTAAAAATACTATCTCTGACGTCATTGATGTTACTTCAGGAGTCCCTCAAGGTAGCCACCTTAGCCCGGTTCTGTTCTTGCTTTTTATAAACGATATTTCTACAGATATGCAATTTTCCAAAATTAATGTATGCAGACGATGTAAAGCTTTATAAATCGTACGTTTCAATTAAAGAAAGGTCTTTGCTACAATCAGACGTAGACAGCATGGCTTACTGGTGTCAAGTAAATCTTATGCCTCTAAATCTTAAGAAATGTAAAGTAATGAGCTTCTCGCGAAGAGCTTTTCATCCCGCTTCTTATACAATAGGTAACCATAACCTGGAATAGGTATACAATTTTGTGGACCTTGGTATCACAATGGATCCTAAGCTTAATTTTAACCTTGATATTAATGTGACAGTCAACATAAAAGTGTACTTGCATTTGTGAAACGATGGTCAAAAGAATTTTGTGACCCTTATATCACTAAACCCCTGTTTACAACACTAGTTAGGCCAATTCTGGAATACAGTTCGGTGGTTTGGAGTCCAAGGTATCAAATTTACTCAGACAAGATAGAATCAATTCAAAAACACTTCCTACTTTTTGCTTTAAGAAATTTCCGTTGGGATTCTCAATATAACCTTCCACCTTATACGAGCCGATTAAAACTTATTAATCTTCCTACACTTTCCAGCCGCAAGCAAATGCTTGGTACAATTTAAGTTAAGTTACAAAGTTAAATTACTAACACGCTCAATTTCAAGTCCGCTTCTTCTTGGCGAAGTAAACCTTAATGTTTCCTCCCGGGTATCAAGACACTTTTGTCCCCTATTTCTGAAAGCTTGTAAAACTAATTTTGAATTGCACGACCCACTCCGTTGCTTATGCCAGGATTTTAACTCTCATTCCAGCACGCTTGATATATCAGATCCGCTTTTCAGCATTAAGAAATTGATACTGTCCTCTCTCAATAAATGAATCATTAAAATGAAGACATAAAATCGGCTGATGAATTTAGTTCTGTAGCTGAACAGTTTTAGATCTCGACACTAAACAAACTCCTGCCTATCGTGACTCGGCGCAAAAATTGAAAATACTGGTTCCGTACGTCATGCGGACTGCGCCCCTCGTGCGGATGGGCGGGAATGCAGGGTAAAAACCGTTGGGATATTAGCTTTGTTTCTCGACTGATAATTATCAGAAATTATCACTAATTTCTGCTGGAAAGCGTTTCTTAACCCAAAAAACTATCAGAAACTAGCAGCTCTCTCTCGATCTTACGCTCTTCTTTTTTTGGCTCTCCTGCTAATTTCTGCTAGTAAAATTTTTACTAGCAGAAACTAGCAGCTGTCAAAATGGATAAACAAATATTCGCGCCAAATACTTTCAATAGTCAAATACACCAATCAGCTGATTACTTGCTAGTTTCTGCTAGTTTTGCGTTTCTTTACTTTTTCGTTATTTCGCTCTCTGTGAGCGTAATTCTTTCAATTTCCTCATTCTTATTCTTCCTGATAATTATCTGCTAGAAAAGAAACGAAACAAAGCCATTATTATTAAAAAAACATAATTCAATAATACAACGTTAGATAATTATTGACAGCTGGGGTTTGACACTCCCTTACAAAAGGTTGCATTTACGAAGGACAGAGAAAGGGCAAGAATGGAATCCCTTGTTGCGAAAATGGTAGTAGAAAAGTACGCAAAGTAGGCAATTAGTAGTGAAATTCCTTTTGTAAATTCAAATGTATCTGCAGGAAATCTGGCATTTTAAACGAAATGTTGAACGTAATATTGATATATCTACGTGATTTACGTAATTTATATGCTATTTAGCTGTATAAAAACTGCAAAATGACTCAAAATTAAAACAAGACTACTATGAGATCGATGTAAACATCCAAGGCTTATGTTTTCATCAGTTAAATATGCTTCATATTCATATACAAATAAACATTGCACAAAAGCTTATACTTTTATTTCACACCAAAGCTACACTGTTTCCATGTAAATTTGCAAAGAAGCAACACGGTGCCACTGCTAAGGGAGCGGTGCGAGAGAGACTACTGTCAGTTTATCGAACCTTGTATTATTGAATCATGATTAAAAAACACGTTCGCTACCAGGCGTCACATATATGTATCAGCTGGGTTTTCACGTGGAACCGCCGACACAAATGTGTGACGCCGGTCTAGCTTAATCAAACAAGCGATCGCTAAAAGTGAGAATGTGTTAGTGTGCTTAATTCATTTTGCATGCTGACGCGTTCCATCGTTACGCTCTTTCTTGTATACGTACACGTGATGGTTATGCTCTTTGAGCGTGTGCTCGTTCTCTGCCCATGCCTGAGCTTAATTAAATTATACCTCCATTCACCACTGTCTGCGATAGCGGGTTGTTGGATACAGTATGGTCTATAATAGGGATGGGCGTCAAAACAGCTCGCGCGCAGCAGCGCGGGCAAGCAGGTGCTTGATGCGGGGTAAAAATTTAAAACCGAAAGGGGAAAACAATAGCCGTGTACGTGTATTAACCCATTTTATGCAATGTATATTGCCAAAGGCTATTATATTCACCTCTTTGTTTATAGAGGAACAATTTCTAACTATATTGGTAGTCTATTTATTAAAAATAATTCAATATCATGAAATGCGTACCAATTTAATATTTTTTATTAATAAATCAATAAAGTTTAAATTGATTAAAAAATAGTATGTGCTCATGAACCAAAAAAACAGATCACCCAGCACGGCAACCGTGTATTTGTAATTGAATTTGAGAAAAAAATAGTTGATGACGTCATTTTTTAATTAGTTCTGTTTCATTCGTTCGTTCGTTCGTTTTGGTAGTTTGTTTACGTTTGTGGTGTGATTTTTTAATAATTCTTTTAAATATAAAATGAATTGCGTTGTTATCGGATGCGAAAGCACATACATGAAGAATTCGGTAAGTTTTCATAGTTTTCCAAAGGAGGGTAACTTGCTGAAGCACTGGATACGGTTTTGTGGCCAAAGCGTTGTGGGCAAGGATGCCAAGATTTGCAGCAAGCACTTTCTCCTGGGAGAAATGGTAGGATGTTTGAGTTCGGTAAGTCCCTAATTGTTTTTGTTTGTAAAGAAACATTCATAAATTCGGTCAATACATAATTGATCTTTTAAAGAAACAGTCATGAGCTTAGCTTACTTTCCAGATTTGGCGAGACGGGCGGTCCTTAAAAAATGCGCGGTCCCTACAATTAACGGTGGACAATCCGACAAGGTAAACTTTGATGAATTCCTCGAGGCTGTAAGCTTCGTGGAAATGATAGACCAGGAAAATGCTTCGGCACCAGCCCCGGCCAGATTGCCATTGCTGGAAGTTGAACCAGACCGGGTGGCCCAGAAAAATGGCAATGTCTCAATAATTAACGGTGTACGGTCCAAGCAGGTAGAGTTCGAGCAATTTGTAGAGCAGGAAAATATTATGCCGCCTTCAAGATTGCCATTGCTGGATACTGCGACAAACGAAGTTCCATTCGTAAATAGTTTGGCTTGCTTAGAACAGAAAATGTAAGTTAAACACATGCAGTATCGGTCATATCTATAGCACGCCATTTCAAAGTGATATAGTGTGCCACTTATGCTTATTTATTTATTTTTAAGAATTTTCAATTAAAATACAGTTCTTTCTCTAACAAACCCCATATAAACCCAGGTTTAACAATTTGTAGAAAACTTAAAAAAATGGCAACAAATTTTCACCTAAGTTTCAAACTTTTTTCTCGGAAGTGTTAGAATATTTTTGAGTACACAGTTTTTTAGCCACTGCAATTTTAGTCTGATAATGTGCAAATTTCAAGTGGCTACGAATTACCGTTAATTTTTTAGAATTTTTTTTGTCGCATTGGCTTCCATATAATGAATAAACTCAATTTATTTGTATATGGAAGAAAACCGCAACACCTTTGGCGAAAAAAATTCTAAAAAATCACCGGTAACTTTCAGTCACTTGAAACTTGCACATTGTCAGACTATAATTGATTGGGCTATAAAACTGTGTATTCAGAAAAGTTCAAACACTTCCGAGAAAAAAGTTTGAAATTTAGGTGAAAATTTGTTGCACTTTTTTGAAGTTTTCTACAAATTGTTAAACGTGGGTTTATACCAGGGCTGCATAACTATATAAACAAAAAAATTTCGTTTCGTTATTTATTAAAAAAACAACTTATCAAAAAATTTCATTTGCTTATTATGAATAAACAAAATATGAAAATAAAAATAGTTTCGTTAGTTATCAAAAAATTTTAACGAAAAAAATTTCGCTTCGTTGATTATCAAAAAGGAAATATCAGTAGTTTTTTTGTTTCATTGTTTAAGAAGAAAATTGTAAGCAAAATTTATGTAGGAGTACGTAGCATTATGGGATTTCTTTTTATTAAATAATTAACAAATAGTAAACAAAACGCTGTTAAGAAATTATGCGAAAACTAATTGAGCCGTAACATTAATATCGCTTCAGTGATATCATCACTCAAACCTGACCTATAGTCATTAATTATATATTTTAAAGTGGAGAACGCCCGCTCTACACTAACTTGCGTAGCGGGAGTTGCATGAATAATTTTGTATAGCTGGTACTGTGAGTAAATTTTTTTGACTCCCAATAGTCTGCTAAATTGGCCTTCAAATCGCAATTTTCATTGAATGCTTCTATGATTGAAAATGCCTCTGTGGTATTTTCGCTTCTTGGTTCGTATTGGGAGATTTGGTTTAGTAGTGTGACAAGCAGATTGTCACTGTCTTCATGTACTTCACTACTTGAATTAGCAGCAGGCTCTTGCGTCTGCAAAAAGATGTCAGAATACTTGCAATTGTATCTTTATATTTCAAATCATAGAGATCAAACATATATATGTACATACATTGTTGTCATTCCCATGAATTTTTAAGTAGAGAGCCTTCAAATGCGCTACTGCAACTGATTTTAAAGGTGCGAATTCTGGACTGTGGAGTAACCGTCTCAGTCGCGGATCAAGATAGATTGCTGCCGCCACGGTTGGGTTTTGGAGCAAGTTATCTTTCCTCTGGTTTAAAGACTGCAACAAAAGTTTGGAAATGTGATATTTGTCCGCTTCTTTCTTTACAACAAGAATCATTTCCAAATAGGTTTTAATGAAGTCTCCAAATAGCAAATTTTTTTCTTGCAATTTTACGGTTGTCTTTTTAATTATGCTGAAGCTGCTTAAAAATTCATCTACAAATGACCAGTTAATATTGGCTTCTTTCATATTTTCTGAGATGAATGTGTCTAAGTTTCTCAACCGTTTAAGTAACTCATACGAGTAAGACCAACGAGTTGGACAATCAGCTGTGGGAGGCAATAAATTTTGTGACGATATGAGTCTGTGCATTGCTGGCGTACGCAGCTTTCGCACTACATTGCGGCATTCTCTAAAACAGTTTTTAATTTCTTCATTTTTAAAAACGTCGTTTACGCTTAGCTGTATGGTATGCGCGGCACATCGTATAACTACAATTGACTCTAAAAATAAAATTATGTAATGTACACAATACTATTATTAATATAGCTGTTATAACACTAGCCTACAGTTTAAGAAAATTATTTGATTTATATACATATATATTTCATTTTATTTTATTTTATTTTATTTTATTTTATTTTATTTTATTTTGTTTTGTTTTGTTTTGTTTTATTTGATTTTACTTAATTATTTTTTTTATTTTATTGTATTTTTACTATTATTTTATTTTACTTTTTTTTTAATTTAATTGTACTTTGTTTTTTTTATATTATTATTATATATTTTATTACAATTATTATTTTTTCTTAATTATCTATATTTGGTTTTAATATTTTTTTATTTATTTTTTTTTATTAGGATTGATATTTTATTTTTTTAATTTAATTTGTTTGTTTTGTTTTTTTTCTATTATTTTTTAAGTTAATATTATTTCATTTTTCTTCTTTTTTTATAGTACTGTAAACTATGTAGTTTTATTGCTACTATTATTATTATTTAATTGCTTACGAAAATTTTGCGAAACACAAGTGTCGAATTCTAGATCTTCAAAAATGGTTTCGAAACTTTCAAAAAAGGCATCGTCGACATCTTCTGATGGATTTAGTAAAGGCATTTCTACTTCCTTACTTTCGTGTTGCAGGAGGTTTCCGCAGCTGACCATGTTGCTGCCGTTATCACTTGTGATACTGTACACTTGACTAATTGTGATATCATATCTATTGAAATTTATTAAGTTAAAGTAATAAGTAAATAAACTTTGAATGTTGAATTTTCAACAAAAGTTAGATAATTAATTATGTATGTATGTACATTAATTTTAAAATTAGAAAACGCTAATGCTACAAAAAACGCTTTGCTATCTTTAATATCAAGTAATTATTGACACATACCTTTCTAGACTTTTCAAAATTAGTTCTTTTAGGTTTCTTGCGGTGTGTTTTTCACGAAAATTATTTACTGCCAACGTTTTTATGGTAATTTCTCCATTTAGTAAATATTGCGCATTTAAGCATACCACGTTACGAAAAAGCCGCTGGGCACTGTCAATTTTTATAGATATTATGCGATTTTTTAGTGTTGTTTTTAAATTGTTAACTTCAGTTGTATGTTTTTGCATTAAAATCTCCCCTATATTATTACGGGTAATTTTGTGCAAACTTAATTGTCGACATATTGGCGTAAATAACTTTTGAAAAGTGTTGGTATTAAAAAATCTTAAGGCTACACCGCATTCCGTAACGAAACCCGCGCAAATATCTTGCACGTCGTTTTCACTTAGCTCAAGCTCAATTTTAATTTTTTTTCTTGCTGGGTCGTCAGCATTTTCGCTTTGCTGTACTTGTTGCTGCTGCACTTGCTCGTCCTGAAGCCTTCCAAAGGCTTCCTTATGTCTTCTGATCAAATGGCTTTTGAAATTTCCCAAGTGATCGCTTGTTAATTTCGTTTGGCAAAATTTGCACACAAATAACCCCTCTCCAACTAAAAAGCACGATCGGACTAATTCGCCTACTTTTTTACGACCCATTATTCCCGCAATTGCTTCAAATAATAAAATTTGCCTGTTTATTAAATTTTATGTTTGCGGCAGAAAAAATTTTCCTTTTTTGATATTTTTTTTGATAATCAACGAAACAAAATTTTTTGTTGACATATTTTTCTGATAATTAACAAAACGATTTTTTTTTTGATAAACACATAATGTTAACATTATCGATGTAAAATACCAAAACGATTTTGAATTTTCGTTTATTGATAAAATTAACGTTATTGTGCAGCCCTGGTTTATACGGGGTTCGTTAGAGAAAGAACTGTATTTTAATTGAAAATTCTCAAAAATAAATAAACATAAGTTGCACACAATATCACTTTGAAATGGTATGCTATAGATATGACCGATACTGTATGTACTTTTAAATTTAAATTACGCTTATAATATGTTTATATCGGTTACAGTGAGGCACTGCAATCTGGAGCAAAAGAATCGCAAAAACGGCTCAAACCAAAAATGTAAATACATGGATATAAAGTAGGTAAATTGTCATCATTAATATAATTATTTGTTCATTTCCAGTGGAGCGCTTAAGTGCGAAAACCAGAGATTACGAGAGTGCTCAAAAAATCGATAACGTCAAGTTGGAGCAGAAAATGTGAGTTTCATACGTTAATGTTCTATGTAACATATTCGTTAAATAACTGATTCCTTTTTCAAAGGGAGTCACTAACGCGTGAAGATTGTAGCCTCAGAGAAGCTCAAAAAGTGCTAAAGCACAAATGTTAGCTGTGTTCGAACACAACAATATTGTGGAGAAGCTCAAAAATATTTTTACGGCAGGCCAAATCGACAAGTTGAAACGAGGGAAAAGGTTACTAACGTGGAGTGAAGAAGATGTTTCGCGCTCTATTACGCTATATTCGACTAGCGCTTAAGTCTACAAATGGTTAAGAAAAAGGGGTTTCCCCTTCCTTCCGCCAGCACGCTTCAATGGTGGGCGAAGAAACTTACTTTTACTACTGGTGTCTTGGAGCCCGTCGTAAAAATGTTGTCCTCTGCAAATCAGCTCGACTGTGTCCAACGGATATGTGTATTAAGCTTTGACGAAATGAAGGTGCGGAAGGCGTATTGCTTCGACAAAGGATCTGACACTTTGTACGAACCGGTAGACTTTGTTCAAGTAGCCATGATGCGAGGTATGTATTTTACATATGACATATTATTTTAATTGCCGTAATTAATTTTCCTGCAGGCTTGATGGAAACAACCGGTCTTTTACGATTTTGATTGTAAAATGACACCACAGATCCTGTTTCACATACTCGACAATGTAAAGGCATGCGGATACCCCGTTGTCGCTATTGTAAGCAATTTAGGTGGTACAAACCGGGCTTTGTTCAACGAACTTGATGTGAAAATGGACAATCCGTGGTTAGTACTCAATATATTAAGAAGTACACTAATACTAATATTCTAACTAATAAAGTGATAATTTTCAGTTAAATTCCTCAAACAAACTTTATTATTTTCAGGTTCATTCACAACGATGAAAAAATATTTGTTTTTGCGGATGCGCCGCACTTAATCAAATTGATACGAAACCATTTCCTAGATAGTGGCTTTTTTGTAGATGGTAAGGAAGTGAAACGAGATGTAATCGTCGAGCTACTGTCCTGCACTTCCTCTGAGCTCACCATCACGCATAAAATAAACAGCAGCTACCTCAATGTGTACGGTCCCCAGAGGCAAAAAGTCAAAATGGCAACGAAGCTATTTTCGCATACCATTGCGCAAGCAATAACACGAGCCGCAAGCCTGGGGTACCTAGGCGGGCACAATTGGGAGGAGTCACATAAGCTTTTTAAACTGGTAAATCATTTTCTGACATAAATTATGTTTTATTTAATCAAATTATTTATATAAAATATTTTTACAAAGACAAACGACTGGTTCGATGTCATGAATGTGCGGGCTCCGTATCCTGACTCTAGGCCACGGACACATGCGTACGGGTTAGCCCTTGATGTGCAAGATGACATACTTAACCAAATGACACAAATGGTTCAACATATGCGAGTCATTGGCAAGATAAATTTGTTGCCTTTTTAGAAAGGTTTAAATCTGATTATTGATACAAGCGGTTTCAAATATCAAGGTTATAACTTTTCAGGAATCATTCAACCCAATTTGGCGTTGAAATTGCTGTATGAGGACATGAAAAGTCGCTTCAACCTGAAGTACATAATGACGTACAGGTTGAATCAAGATGTCCTTGAAAATTTATCCGGCGTGATTCGGACGAAAGGAGGGTTGAACGATCACCCCGATCGCGAACAATTTAAGTATCGCTTGCGCTCCTATATTCTAGCGTTTAATGAGGGTGTACTGTCGGACAGTGCAAACGTTTCTGTCGACGACACTCCGGATATTGAGTTGGAAAGTAACTCTTGAACAGGTATAGATCATTATGATATCATTGATTTTCGTTGCTAATTATTTGATCGCATCTGTATGTATTAAAGAAAGTTGTTTGTATTGTAGAAAGGTATTAAAAAGTAATTATTTACCTTGTTAATAATTTTGTTTTTACTAAGGCATTATGTTCAATAAAATTGCGCTGAGTCCGGATACAGACACTGCGGAAATTCACGAGCAAGAGGAAGAAGAATTGGTCCAGCTGGAGAACGACGGCCTAGAAAATATTGCGGGCTACATATGCCACAAACTACATAGCATAGTACCAGCGATAAGGGTTGAAGGAACCGATGAGAACTTTACGTGGGTAAATCACCTTACAGAAGGTGGCCTTTCGAAGCCAACGGAAAAGCTGATGGCGCATATCCTGCTATTGAAGAAAGTGTTCGACGATATAAATGTTGACGGCTTGACACCGATGACTAACTTCATTGCAGAACATATAAAAGAAGCCGAACATATTAACTACAATGAACGCGTTAAAAAGTTATTTTTCCGGACACGTATGTTTGTCAGGATGAGGGCGCTAAATAAAATAATCAACTACAATGTTCACTGTCGCAAACGAAAATTTCGAAAAATTATTACATAGAGCATAGTGAAATAATGTTATTTCACTATGACATAGAGTAAGTTTGAAAGTATAAAAATATAATAATGAATTTTTAAAAAGCATATAAATCCAAGTTTCAATATTGTACGAAATTTGGAACAATTTAACAAGAATATATAAAAAAAATTTGAGCATGGAGTTTTATAGCCCATTCAATTTTAGTATAACAAT
>NW_023458560.1:2138101-2141829 GCF_013731165.1 Rhagoletis pomonella | reverse complement strand
TAAAAAATAGTATGTGCTCATGAACCAAAAAAACAGATCACCCAGCACGGCAACCGTGTATTTGTAATTGAATTTGAGAAAAAAATAGTTGATGACGTCATTTTTTAATTAGTTCTGTTTCATTCGTTCGTTCGTTCGTTTTGGTAGTTGTTTGTTTACGTTTGTGGTGTGATTTTTTAATAATTCTTTTAAATATAAAATGAAATGCGTTGTTATCGGATGCGAAAGCACATACATGAAGAATTCGGTAAGTTTTCACAGTTTTCCAAAGGAGGGTAACTTGCTGAAGCACTGGATACGCTTTTGTGGCCAAAGCGTTGTGGGCAAGGATGCCAAGATTTGCAGCAAGCACTTTCTCCTGGGAGATTTTTAAAATGGTAGGATGTTTGAGTTCGGTAAGTCCCTAATTGTTTTTGTTTGTAAAGAAACATTCATAAATTCGGTCAATACATAATTGATCTTTTAAAGAAACAGTCATGAGCTTAGCTTACTTTCCAGATTTGGCGAGACGGGCGGTCCTTTAAAAATGCGCGGTCCCTACAATTAACGGTGGACAATCCGACAAGGTAAACTTTGATGAATTCCTCGAGGCTGTAAGCTTCGTGGAAATGATAGACCCGGAAAATGCTTCGGCACCGGCCCCGGCCAGATCGCCATTGCTGGAAGTTGCACCAGATCGGGTGGCCCAGAAAAATGGCAATGTCTCAATAATTAACGGTGTACGGTCCAAGCAGCCTTCAAGATTGCCATTGCTGGATACTGCGACAAATGAAGTTCCATTCGTAAATAGTTTGGCTTGCTTAGAACAGAAAATGTAAGTTAAACACATATGTACTTTTAAATTTAAAGTACGCTAATAATATGTTTATATCGGTTACAGTGAGGCACTGCAATCTGGAGCAAAATAATCGCAAAAACAGCTCAAAGCAAAAATGTAAATACATGGATATAAAGTAGGTAAATTGTCATCATTAATATAATTATTTGTTCATTTCCAGTGGAGCGCTTAAGTGCGAAAGCCAGAGATTACGAGAGTGCTCAAAAAATCGGCTAGAAGATAACGTCAAGTTGGAGCAGAAAATGTGAGTTTCATACGTTAAAGTTCTATGTAACATATTCGTTAAATAACTGATTCCTTTTTCAAAGGGAGTCACTAACGCGTGAAAATTGTAGCCTCAGAGAAGCTCAAAATGTGCTAAAAGCACAAATGTTAGCGCTGGAAGAACGCCTTAACAAAGGTGTGTTCGAACACAACAATATTGTGAAGAAGCTCAAAAATATTTTTACGGCAGGCCAAATCGACAAGTTGAAACGAGGGAAAAGGTTACTAAAGTGGAGTGAAGAAGATGTTTCGCGCTCTATTACGCTATATTCGACTAGCGCTAAAGTCTACAAATGGTTAAGAAAAAGGGGGTTTCCCCTTCCTTCCGTCAGCACGCTTCAATGGTGGGCGAAGAAACTTACTTTTACTACTGGTGTCTTAGAGCCCTTCGTCAAAATGTTGTCCTCTGCAAATCAGCTCGACTGTGTCCAACGGATATGTGTATTAAGCTTTGACGAAATGAAGGTGCGGAAGGCGTATTGCTTCGACAATGGATCTGATACTTTGTAAGAACCGGTAGACTTTGTTCAAGTAGCCATGCTGCGAGGTATGTATTTTACATATGACATATTATTTTAATTGCCGTAATTAATTTTCCTGCAGGCTTGATGTCTAAGTGGAAACAACCGGTCTTTTACGATTTTGATTGTAAAATGACACCACAGATCCTGTTTCACATACTCGACACAGTAAAGGCATGCGGATACCCCGTTGTCGCTATTGTAAGTGATTTAGGTGGTACAAACCGGACTTTGTTCGACGAACTTGATGTGAAAATGGACAATCCGTGGTGAGTAGTACTCAATATATTAAGAAGTACACTAATACTAATATTCTAACTAATAAAGTGATAATTTTCAGTTAAATTCCTCAAACAAACTTTATTATTTTCAGGTTCATTCACAATGATGAAAAAATATTTGTTTTTGCGGATGCGCCGCACTTAATCAAATTGATACGAAACCATTTCCTAGATAGTGGCTTTTTTGTAGATGGTAAGGAAGTGAAACGAGATGTAATCGTCGAGCTACTGTCCTGCACTTCCTCTGAGCTCACCATCACGCATAAAATAAACAGCAGCTACCTCAATGTGTACGGTCCCCAGAGGCAAAAAGTCAAAATGGCAACGAAGTTATTTTCGCATACCATTGCGCAAGCAATAACACGAGCCGCAAGCCTGGGGTACCTAGGCGGGCACAATTGGGAGGAGTCACATAAACTTTTTAAACTGGTAAATCATTTTCTGACATAAATTATGTTTTATTTAATCAAATTATTTATATAAAATATTTTTACAAAGACAAACGACTGGTTCGATGTCATGAATGTGCGGGCTCCGTATCCTGACTCTAGGCCACGGACACATGCGTACGGGTTAGCCCTTGATGTGCAGGATGACATACTTAACCAAATGACACAAATGGTTCAACATATGCGAGTCATTGGCAAGATAAATTTGTTGCCTTTTCAGAAAGATATTAAATCTGATTATTGATACAAGCGGTTTCAAATATCAAGGTTATAACTTTTCAGGAATCATTCAATCCAATTTGGCGTTGAAATTGCTGTATGAGGACATGAAAAGTCGCTTCAACCTGAAGTACATAATGACGTACAGGTTGAATCAAGATGTCCTTGAAAATTTTTTCGGCGTGATTCGGACGAAAGGAGGGTTGAACGATCACCCCGATCGCGAACAATTTAAGTATCGCTTGCGCTCCTATATTCTAGGGTTTAATGAGGGTGTACTGTCGGACAGTGCAAACGTTTCTGTCGACGACACTCCGGATATTGAGTTGGAAAGTAACTCTTTAACAGGTATAGATCATTATGATATCATTGATTTTCGTTGCTCATTATTTGATCGCATCTGTATGTATTAAAGAAAGTTGTTTGTACTGTAGAAAGGTATTAAAAAGTAATTATTTACCTTGTTAATAATTTTGTTTTTACTAAGGCATTATGTTCAATAAAATTGCGCTGAGTCCGGATACAGACACTGCGGAAATTCACGAGCAAGAGGAAGAAGAATTGGTCCAGCTTGAGAACGACGGCTTAGAAAATATTGCGGGCTACATATGCCACAAACTACATAGCGTAGTACCAGCGATAAGGGTTGAAGGAACCGATGAGAGCTTTACGTGGGTAAATCACCTTACAGAAGGTGGCCTTTCGAAGCCAACGGAAGAGCTGATGGCGCATATCCTGCTATTGAAGAAAGTGTTCGACGATATAAATGGTGACGGCTTGACACCGATGACTAACTTCATTGCAGAACATATAAAAAAAGCCGAACATATTAACTGCAATGAACGCGTTAAAAAGTTATTTTTCTGGGCGCGTATGTTTGTCAGGATGAGGGCGCTAAATAAAATAATCAACTACAATGTTCACTGTCGCAAACGAAAATTTCGAAAAATTATTACATAGAGCATAGTGAAATAATGTTATTTCACTATGACATAGAGTAAGTTTCAAAGTATAAAAATATAATAATGAATTTTTAAAAAGCATATAAATCCAAGTTTCAATATTGTACGAAATTTGGAACAATTTAATAAGAATATATAAAAAAAAATTTTGAGCATGGAGTTTTATAGCCCATTCAATTTTAGTATAACAATTT
>NW_023458560.1:2134632-2138001 GCF_013731165.1 Rhagoletis pomonella | reverse complement strand
TGCTGGGTGATCTGTTTTTTTGGTTCATGAGCACATACTATTTTTTACATACGTTTAATCAATTTAAACTTTATTGATTTATTAATAAAAAAAAATTAAATTGGTCCGCATTTCATGATATTGAATTATTTTTAATAAATAGACTACCAATATAGTTAGAAATTGTTCCTCTATAAACAAAGAGGTGAATATAATAGCCTTTGGCAATATACATTGCATAAAATGGGTTAATACACGTACATGGCTATTGCTTACCCTTTCGGTTTAAATTTTTACCCCGCATCAAGCACCTGCTTGCCCGCGCTGCTGCGCGCGAGCTGTTTTGACGCCCATCCCTATTATAGACCATACTGTATCCAACAACCCGCTATCGCAGACGGTGGTGAATGGAGGTATAATTTAATTAAGCTCAGGCATGGGCAGAGAACGAGCACACGCTCAAAGAGCATAACCATCACGTGTACGTATACAAGAAAGAGCGTAACGATGAGAACGCGTCAGCATGCAAAATGAATTAAGCACACTAACACATTCTCAGCGATCGCTTGTTTGAGGTATAGGCCTGGGTAACGGCGCAAGTTTTTTGGAGCTGACACCCTAATTCCAGCGCCACTGTCGGATTCAGCACAGTGTGTTGCGCCTCTTCAGGCTAAAGCTCATTTCCTTTATTGCTGCACGCTGCACTAAAGTGAATTAATACAAGGTGATATCGGTTGAGAAAAAACTTAAATATACCCAAGTTCAAAACCCAAAAATACAACAAACCCATCATTTTCACATTCAGAAGGACCGCGACGAATTCTCGCAACACCACCTTGTATAAATTCGCCTTTTGCTGCACATTTTACAAGATACACTTCTATTTCGGGTGTTCTTCGCTGGTTTTTTGCGACACCCGGTGTTGTCAGTGTGCCGGTGTTAAACTAATAATAATAATAATAGATTGGCGCTTACACATATGTGAGTGTTTGGCCGAGCTTCTCCTCCGACTTGTGGCGTGCGCCTTGATGTTGTCACACAAAGCGGAGGGACCTACAGTTTTACGCCGACTCCGAACGGCGACTGTATTTTAATGAGCTGTTTTTCATGGCAGAAATACACTCGGAGGATTGCCATTGCCTGCCGAGGGACGACCGCTATTTTTTGGGATGTTGCTTTGACTAGGGCTTGAACCCAGGTGCTGATAAGTGAAAGCGCGCACTGCTTACCCCTACAACACAGCGGTGTTAAACTAAGGGCCGGTTACTCAATGTCTGGTTAACACTAATCTCCGGTAAAACATCGTTATCGACGTAACCGACTCCATGTTATATGCATGGAGCCAAACACGTCGATAATGATGTTTAAACGGAAATTAGTGTTAACCACATATTGAGTAAACGGCCCTAAGGTGAATTAATACAAGGTGGTATCGTTTGGGCAAAAACAACTCAAGTATACCCAAGTTCAAAACCCAAAAATACAACAAACACATAATTTTCACATTCAGAAGGACCGCGGTTAGTTTTAGCAACACCACCTTGTAAAAATTCCCCTTGTGCTGCACATTTTACAAGTGGCACTTATTTTGTGCGTTCTTTGCTGGTTCTTTGCGCCGCCCGGTGTTGTCAGTGTTCCGGTGTTCCTGGCGCCATTGCGTCACTGAGTTGTGAAAATCGGTATCGGCGCCAGTAACTCAAATATCGGTATCAGCGCAATGGCACGGCGCCGCACTGTGTTACCCACGGCTACTAATTTGCTACCCGAAGAACAGTTTAGGGTATGTGATTCGTACTGGTTTGAAAAACTCATATTGATAATTCGCTTGTTTTATATACATATTTGGCGTATACTAGTGGACAGAATTGCGTATTGTATGTACGACTAAGATGCCCATTTAACCGAACTATAATCATTTATTCATGGCTGCATGGAAGATTGTGGCATAAAGTAGGTATTGAATAACTCACTATGGCGTTGCTTAGTCAATCAATGAAAAGGCAGCAATTTGGAAAATCTGTTTACCCAGAAAAGCCAGCCAATTAATCGGGTACTTACTTCGATTAAGTCCCTCGATGTTGGTGTTATTTGCCGAAAAATAACACCAGCAGAAACTATGCCAAGCAACATCCTGTAATTAAGAAAAAATTACATTCAAACATAGCTATATAATACGATATTTTACGCATACTCACCTAACCTTGAGATTACACAACCGCCGCGTGCCAGAAAAATATAATTGAAATGAGATATGAATTCGCCGTATATGTATACAGATTTCCATTGAATTCATTCTGACATTTTTTGCAATGAAGAAATATCATTTCACCTTGTATGTATGTATACGGTTTTCCATTGTATAAATTCGATTTGAATGGTTTCTGACAATTGTACCAATGTACATACATACATGCATTCCACAAAGTGAACGTAGTATGTCGGTCAGCGTTCGGAACTCACTGCAATGGCAGTAAATCTACTACACTTTCTAGCGAAATTGAATTTTCTACTGCGGGTTTCAACTCTTGAATTTTTTACCACCACTTGAATTATTACAATATATTTTGAGTCAGTAAAGATGTTTCTGCAACAAAGCATATAGTTATAAAATATAGATACATACGTAGAATATATTTTATGGTTGGTATAAAAATGTAAAAATCTAAAATCCACGGCAGTTAAAATTCGTTTTACTGCGTTATATTTTTAAATTCACTGCAGTTTACGAATTAAGTCCGAACAGTCATATCGGTTCGAAGTACAGAAGCGTTTCGTAATTCAATTTCACTCGCTGGTTGTACTAAAACAAATACACTTTTAACTACTAAAAGATGCATTGTCATAAGCACATATCAATGCACTAACTTTTTATAAATATTTCACATATTTTTTATGTAAAATTCAAAAGGGGATAAGACATTTTGTAATAAAATTTGAAATTAAACTTATGTATTCTGCTGCATATGAGCTACCCTGTTTTTGACCGAGTATCACCTACAGTGGCATCCAAACCTTTTTTTGGGTGGCAGGCTAGTTGTAGGGTTGCGAGAATGGCTAAAGCTCTCCAAATGTAGAGTAATACGTTTTCGACAACTTCATGCAATGAAGTTGAACTGCTAATTACGAATATTAGTAGATAAAGTCATCAACGAAAATGATATTTTTCTTAAGAGCACTTAATATTGGCACTTCCAAACATCATAAAGGCAATTTACAAGTTTCGATGTAATAAAAATTTGACTTTGCACTATGGCACTTGTGCGATCCACCCTTCATTTTTGTGTGTCGCAAGCCGGCATTAGGCCATATTTACACGTGTTAGTTTGTGAAATACAAATAATTGAAAATAATGCCATGTTCCCACTTACCAAATCTTATTTATCTAATAAA
>NW_023458560.1:2120153-2134532 GCF_013731165.1 Rhagoletis pomonella | reverse complement strand
TTTTTATATATTCTTATTAAAGTTTGCTCCAAAATTTCGTACAAGTTTGAAACTTGGATTTATATGCTGATTGTCAAAACAAAAGCCATATTTTAAATAAAAATTAACAAAAAATATTTAGCACGAAAACCATAACGGATGGTTATGTAATGTGCTAAACTTAAAAAAAAATTGTAATCTATTAATAGAAGTCTATTAAACTATGTACGTGTGTATATGCACTTAAGTGCAACTGACGCAGACAAAATGATATTAAAATCAATTTAATTTACTTGCAAACTGTATTTCGTATATTTATTTGAGGTCAAGAAGTAGTACACGCTTAAGTAAAAGTCTCTTTGAGTTCAGTGGGAGCATTGCGAAAATCCCCGCAGCTTTTACTTATACATCGAATATATTAGGTGCGTTCGTTTAAAATCTCCAACAGAAACCAACCAACTGCCAAATTCCGGCGAAATGTCATCTGTTCGCTCACAAGAGAGAAATATCCAAAATAGTACGCGAACAGAAAATATGCAGAAACTTGCAAGTTAGACGAACAGCTGATATAATTTTTGTTTACATACAAAAGTGTAAAATTTAAAACGTACGAAAAGTCATCGCAAAGTGTTATACTGGCACAGTTTATTGATTAAACAAATAACTACTTATTTCTTACAAGTTTAATTAGTCGCATTTTGTAATTTTTATCTTCCAAACCATCAAATTAAATTTTGTGATTTGCGTAAATGCCAACCAGCTGTTTTTGATCAGCTGTTTCCCTGTTGGCAAATTGCTGTTGGCAAAAATTTTTCCAACAGAAACTAACAGCTTCCCCTCAAAATGAAATGTCACTTTGGTCTCTCAATTTCCCCTACTTTGCAAGTTTTTTGCGTACGCGAACGCAAAAACCTGTAAGTTTTGGTTAAACATGAACAATTAACAGATACGCGAACGAACCTATTTTCTGCTTGGTATTTTTTTAGTGCACAAAAATCATATGATCCAACAGATTAGTTAAGCCTTGATATTCAGTAGGTTTCATAGACCAGCCGGAATCAACCAGCACAGCACACGTTGCAAAATTGATGGAACTTGCACCTTCCTCTGATTCTAAATCCAGATTCCTCTCAATGTGTAAGTGCTCATCGACTACTGTCTTCATTACTAGTGCTACTGTTATAATCGGCACATGAATCCCATGTGGAATCATAAGAGGAAGACGACAATGATAGCGTTCTGGAATTTAAACAATCCGTTGCTCACCAGCTAACATTTATTAAGTCTGTTCCAGGTACTTCAGGATTTGAAGGCTGTACAGGAAGCTGCTCCCGTACGCCACCTTACATAAGCTTTATTAATCGCGAAAATAGCTTTTCCTTTATGCCCTATAGAACATGCAAATCATGGAGTACCTGGAACAAGCTTATTACTCTTTGAACCACTCACTTCTATTGCTTTTGATGCTTGCCAACTTGTCTGGAATTTCAAAGCATGTCAAAGATGATTCTGTCGTGGAGGAACTAAAAATAAAATAAAATATCCAGGCCACGAGACTACTTCGCGATGCGCTCTCATGCTCTACTTCAGAAACGTATAGGATCTACTGGATTTAGAGGTTTCCTGTGCTAAAGGCGAGTAGCAATTTTTAAATTCCCCACTGTTTGTAAAGGATGACCCAGTTGGTGCAATTCATGCAAATCTCTGAATAAACATACACTTTTCTGCTAATTGCTTGCTGAATTGTCTGGGGATTTCCGCGATTTTAAGGGCTTTTACGTTTCACTTTCTAAATGTTTTCTTTTAATAAAAATTTGACGTAATTTCTTTAACAAATTGCTGCGTTTTTATATTTGCATACTTTCTGCATTTCTGTTTACTATTCTTCTTCTACTTTTTGCTCCATATGACAGCTGAAACATGGCGGCGAAAAAAATGACGTCATGGCAAGAAAAATTACTTTTTTCTCGCACGCCGTCCTGGGTGAAATTCATTCGTTCGTTCATGGTATGTGCTAATTCATACTGGCGAACAATAACGTGTTAACGATCTTGCTTGCGCATGTGTTCGTAAATAAGAGAGCCGAGCGCTGCTATAAGCAGTGTTGCCGTTTAGCCCTTTGGTGGCTAGATTTAGCTACCACATACTTTTTTTGGCCACATAAATTTAAAATTGCCCCTAGCCCTTTTTTAGCCCTTTTTAGAATTTATTCATCCTTGGCATGAAAAAGTTGTATATGCTTAATTTGTTTTTTTTTGCATTTATGTAAGAGATGAATTTTTAAACTAAGAAAGACTGATATATATACATATATATATTGTATGTTCCTTACGCTTTTATAAATACATACTGTAAAAGTATTGGGGCTGTTAAATCTGTTAACGATTTAACTATAGTTTAAAATAGATAAGTTCACGGCCCTTAATACGCTAAATTTGTTAAATGACCCATTAAGTCGATTGACCGTATATGTTCTTGTGGTGTGATTGTACCAGCATGCTGGTGTCGTAAGTGGTTAAATTAGCTCAATTTTCTAAGTAAAAAGTATTTTGGCGGAAATTTCTTGCACTATACAGTCAAAGCCATGTTTGTGGAAGATTAAGTTCACGATATTGCAGTTGTGAATTACAAAAACAAACAATGTTTAACAAAATGCTAGAAAAATTATGAAATTTCCGCTCTAATCATTTCGAGCTTTCCTCGACCTCATTTGTAAAGAAATAAATATTTTACCAGCATGCTGGTAAGTTATATGCTTCTAGCCTGATGGTACAATCACTTGATGGAACCAGCAAGCTGGTGTCGTATATTTCCCCTTTTATACAAAAAGGTTTTTGGTTGGATAAAATATTAGCTTCTTTTCCAAAGTTCATTGTTTTTATATACCATTACTTATATGTATATGTAAGTAAAAAATTTTAGCTACCATTTTTAGCCAGAACGACTTTTTTTAGCTCTTTTTTAGCCCTTTTTTTAAAGTAATTTGGCTACCACTAAAAATTATGCGCGGCAACACTGGCTATTAGGTTCAGTCGGTAGAAAACCGTCATATAAAAAGGTTGTTTTGCGCATGATTGTCCTTTTTTTCCAAGCAAATTTCTAACCAAAAATTATCTGCGCAAGAAAATTTGCGACCAACTGAACGCTGACAATGCAAAAGTGAATTACAAAACAGCTAATATGCGCGCAAGCAAGTCGGTACTCACCACCAGTGCTGCCATTTCTGTTTCTGCCGTCCCGCCAGATTAATAAACAAAAATCGATAGAATCCTGCCAAATAATTTAAATTCTGTAAACTCTTATGAAAAAAAGTTTCTTTTATAATTTACCAGTTAAACTTTATTTGATAAAATTAGAGATCATATGCTTATAAAAAACCATCAGTTTTTTATCAAAAACAAAATTGGAAATTCGTTATTTGGTTTTATAACCCGTGTTGGGATTTTGTGGCATTAAATAAAGTATAAAAATTGGTCATAGGAATTTCGTCTTCGTTTTCGTGACTGTTGAGCTCGTTGGAGTTTGTAAAATGTAGTCAATGCAAAACTTATTTGCACTTTTATGTCCATACCTGCAATTAAAAAAAAATAAAAATAAAGCATTTGCACAAGTGCTGTCAAATTCAATATACACCTTTGATTTAATCAAAATGTATAATACACTTCACTTTGCATTGTTAAAAATTAAAATCTTCAAATCATCAAAAATATATAGATATGCATACATGCAGCTTTTTTCATGTTAGCTGAGCCGAAGATATCTAAAAATATTCGACAACTATATAATACTATTAGAATACCTTTCCCGCCATGTTCAGCGCTTATTTAGTGCATTTTATTCTGGATACGAAAATCTTTTTATACACATAAGTATGTATGATTGTATGTATGTGTATGTATTTGTCTCAAATTTTGGTGCTTTTAGGAAAGTTGGCAGCCATGGGGTCTCACATTCGTGAGTACTCACATATACTTGCTCTCATTCCGATTAGAGGTGTCAAACTATCGATAGTCACACCATCGATAGTTTTGATAGTTTTCAGAAAAACTATCAATATTCACGATAGTCTCGAAAAAAACAAAACTATCGATAGCATTATCGATATCGCTAAATCAGTTAGGTTGCTTTGTTTTTACAGGATCATAGTGAAATAAATATTATCTTATAAAAGTTATAACCATCCAAAATAAAGTAACTGCTTAGCCAAAATACTTCTCTTTTTAGAAAGTTCAAAAAGAAACAGAAGTTATACAAACAAAACAGGATTTTCGATTAACATGTGTATGTATTTTGGCCTAAATGCGTGCATATTTGAATATGATGTCGGCATCACACTAAAAAACAAAATTTTTAATTCAAATTAAAAATTTCAGGTATTACCAACCAGGGGCGCACCCAGGAATATATTTTAGGGGGTTTATATTTCTGAAGATATATCACCGGAAAATACTGAAAATTTGCTTCAGATAATACCCTCTTTAAAATACATTTATGCAAGTTTTATGTACAGTATGTAATAAATAAATAAACGTTTTAAAATTCATAAACTGCACTTTATTTACAGATTAACAGAACTCAAACGCTTTTAACCGATTTCAAAAAAAGGGAGGTTATCACCTCGCCGGAATACATAACTTTGGACCAAGTGAACCGTTTTCAATAATCCTTTTTTTATTAGAAAGATAGTACCTCAAGATCGTCCCGTAATTTGTTTTAGAGATCCGATGATTGGATCATGAAGAAATTAACGGTACCCCTAAATTTGAATATGAGAATTGAAGTCGGTTGTGTTCTTTCCTTAAAAACTACTTGCTTAATAAAAAGTTCTATAAACTCAAGATGCGCTCAACTTTCAAAAGTACCTAATAAAAAATTTTAAAAAAGAGTCAGTAAAAATTAATTTATTGATTCCATGAATTTTTGCACTTCTATGTTCATTCTTTCGATTTCTGGTTTTCGATAGAGATGGTGATTTTTCACGATTGCTAAATTTTTTTAATATTTCAATTCCCGAAAAATTAACTGAACTCCCAAGAAAAACGAAAAATTCATATAAAACGACGGACGAGAAATAGAAAAGAAATTTTCTTCGACCAAAATTTCTTAAATCAGTTTGCAGCTCTCAAGAAAAAAAATGCTCGTATATTTATTCCCTCATGAAAATTTACGGCAAAAGCAACGCGGTTTTTCAAGCAACAGAAATTATAATAAATATTTCTTATAATTTCCTTGAGAGCTGGATTCTTAGCTTTAAGATACAGATTGTATTTGAGGTTATTACCTTTAGGGGGGGGTTTGAACCCCAAAACCCACCCCTTGTGTGCGCTAATGTTACCAACAATAGTTCGATAGTCCTACTAAACTATCGATATTTTTGATAGTATAAGAAGCCTAAAAAAATTTAAACTATCAATACTATCGATAGTGCCGTCGATAGTTTGACAACTCTAATTCTGATCACACATACAGATGCAATTTTCTTTTCAAAAATGCTCCCAGAAGTTTTGTGTACGTGTGATTTTTCAAACCAAATAGTTTGCCTGCTTGCTCATATGTGAAAAGATAAGCTTGACTACTTACTCATATGTGAAAGATAGCTCGCACGAAAAAACAATAGATGGCGCTCCAATCAAAAATTATTACAGGTGTGTTAGTATCACCATAAAATTGTTTGTGTTGGAGTTTCGGTCACTCTGGTTTTGCTGGGCAGATTTTTTATTTTCAATTTTCAATGATTTTAAAATGCTGGCAAACGTCAGAAAAAAATCATGGCCGACGAATTGAGACGATTAATTTACCTTGTAATGTAAAGAAAATATTAAAAATGGTGGCTGTGGTGCATGTGTTATATCGTATAATAAAATATTCAATCTAAAAATTGTATTTCTTTCTTGTTTGAAAGCTAGTTTATTAATTATCAAAAATTTTTTTCTAATAACAAACAAATTCATAGAACAATAAATTTAACTTCAAGAATTTAAGCAAGGGTACAGTTCAATTACCCTATATTTATAGAGAATTCAAGCGCACCTAAAATTTTGTAGCGATGCATGGCACATAAGGAGGTGAAATTATAAAACAGCTTTCTCGCTTTATGTTGTGTCATTCGGCTGTCATTCGGCTATCTTATACAAAATTTTAAAGGGAAATATTCAAATAAGATAGTGTCAAATCAATATAACAGGGCAATTATGGCAACTGTCTTTCAACTCACCACACTCTTTCGAATAGTGTTGTTCCGATACGACTAACTACAAGTAAATACTCGATACTTTCTAAGTACGGAGTACTTTTTGTACTCGAATCCTTCCCTCAAGTATGTACTTAGGTGAGTATCGAGTATGCGGTTAAAGTATTACTTGCTTTTCCAAAAATTTTGAATTTGGGTTCTGACAATATATCGCACACCGTCTTCAAAAGAGTCACAACTCAAAATAATACGTTTGTCAGAAAATGCGAAAAACTATTCCTTAGCACATGATAATCATATGAGCAAAGGCGACTTTACCTTAGGTTTTTTTTAACAAATTATAACAAAAATTTGCTCCAGCTTTTGCTAAAAGGTAAATAAAAGCTCTGCGTACATTTTTAGCGCATAATCTCAAAAATGCCAAATTTTGAGTTGTGACTCTTTCGAAGACGGTGTGCGATATGAATCGTGTTGTTATGGTTTTGGCCACACGTGAAGTTGGCTAATAAAGAACATTACAATTTCGCAAGATTTACGGCTTCTCTTTCGGTACGTTTTGGCCGAAAGTACTCGAACATACTTGTGGCTACTTTTTCGGTCGGTCGGTTAGTACTCGAACTGTTTCTGTAGAGGTTTTCTAACTTACCACGTAGCAAAACTTCTAAGGTACAAAGTAAACTACCGGAAAATCTTCTGCTTGGGAATTAAAACGTGACTTCTATTTTCTATATCATTGAAGGTTTGTACGACTTCGGCAGGACTTGGAATTGACCCGATGCATTCCAGTTTATTGGTAAATTTCAATGATTAAATTCGATGAATTAAAAAAAACACTAAAATCCGATAACTCAACAAAATTCGATAACTCGACTAATTTCGATAACTGTGAAATTCGAGGGCTCGATAAGTTTAAATAACTCTAAAATTTATATATATTTGGATACCTTTATAAATTTTTAATTTTGACAGCTCCAAATTTTTCGAAAGTTATCGAAAATTTCGATAAATCGTTACACTCTGTTAACACGAAAAAATTCGAAAAGCAGCGATAACTCGATAAGCTTATAAAACCTTAAAATTTCGATAAATCGATATATTTTGAAAACTCCATAAACTTCGAATCGATGAATCGACTAATTTCAGTAGATCAATAATTATCGATAATTCTGTAATTTGAAAGAACTCGATGCATTACGATAACTCGATAAACTTCGATAAGTCTATAAATAATGATAATTCAATAAATATTGATAACTTGCTACATTTCTTTAACTTGATAAATTTCGATAATCCCATAAATTTTTATAGCTCGATAACTATCCGTAAATTTCGACAATTAAGGTCCAAATTCACAGTGCGGAGTTAACTCAGAATCGGCAGTTAACTACAGTTTTTCAGTACAAAAAGCTGTGTCTATAAAATCCTAAAACTGAATAAACATTGATCAATTTGAATGATTCGATACGTTCGTTATGATACGGAATTTGTTTCGATTCCTGTCGAAAAATTTCAATTGAGTTACCCTAATTCTTATGAATTTCTCATTGTATCCATTTTTGTCTTTGTCTTCACTTTTGCCCTCTGTTTTTTGCCTCCATCGTTATCATTTATTTCTTCATCTTCATATTCATTTTTATTTCAAAGTTGAATTTCAAATACGAAGTAAACCAAATACGAAAACCACTCAAATTGAACAGATTGCAACAACAAGCATACACAAATACGGAAATTTTTCAACGACGATTTTTGCCGTAATTTTCAACCAATTTTGAAACCATTAAAACTCTCCGCATCTACAGAAAATCATCTTTACAATGGTGTTCTTGGTTTTGTAGAATCGCAGAAACGAACGGAGGCAAAATTTATGTTAGCGTATTAATACGTATGTATATACAAAAACACATGTTCATAGCCTTGGTTTTATATTAGTTTAACGGAATGTTACAATGAGTTCGATATGAGTAAGTATCGAGTACTTCTCTGCGATACATTTGTAGCATCAATACTTTTCTTCAATATTGGTAAACAGTACAGGTATCGAGTACATGGCGCTATCGGAACAACTCTACTTTCGAAAGACAAAAGTCTTTCGTAAGACAATTGTCATTTCTGGAAACTGTTTTGAAAGCTCATTACTGCCTTTCGAAAGACTAATTGAAAGATCTGCTAACGTTATGCTGTTCGCCTCTTAGCAATAAGTTTTTTTAAAAATTAAATTATATGAAGAAAATATAAGTTGAATTTAATTTCTAAAACATATGTATGGCAACCCTCTTAAATAAAGTTCGGAAAGAAACATTTTTAACCCATGTCAATTTTACCCATTCTTAAATAATTTATTTGGCTTATTAAATAATTTGAGTTTAACTTTTTACACAGGTGAAAACCCTCTTTAATGTTATAAATGCTCAAACTAAATACTAACTCCGTACTCCTTTGTTTGACAACAATATTTCAATATTTCATATAGTTTAATTTAATTCGACTTTTCAAACAGATGGCAATCCTGTTCAAATTATTTTTAAACCAAAACCTCGTTAAACCGTTTTCTTCTGACACTTTTATTGTGATACATATTTAAATTATCTAATATTCTTAATTCAAATTGAATTTAATTATAAAATCAGGTGGCAACCCTCCTACATGCAGATTGGAAATAAAGTTTCTTTAAAGCAATTTCGATTTATATCCATTTATTGAAGTAATTTATTCAACCTACTGCTTTTACTGAATCTAACTTTGTACCAAGGTGACAACCCTCTGCAAAATATTTTCAAACCACAACCTCTTTCGTCTGACATCCATATCAGGATATACATTTCAATTTTCTGCCTTTAAGTCGAACTTGCTTTTTGAAACGCGTGGCAACCCGCCTATATATAAATATAACATTTTCAAAACCATTTCGATCGATACTCATAGTGGAATAACACTGGTCTACAAATTTCAACTTTCAGAAATTAAAGGCTAAACCGTGCCCTTTCGAATGAGCCCTATGCCGAATTGATCGCGTGCACCCTTAAAGCAGGGGGTGTATTTGTGTTTAGGGGTGCAGGAAAAATTGATCACAGAAAGAATTTAATCTTAAACGATCATAGAAAATTAATAATGCCAAGGTTTTAACTATATTAAAAGTCGCTGATTACGAATCTGCAGTTAGATTTTAAAAATTTAAGATGACGGGTCGAATATGGTGGATATAAAAATTGGACTCCTAGACACAAATACACCCCCTGATCTAAGGGTGCATGCGATTAATTCGGCATAGGGCTCATTCGAAAGGGCACGATTTAGCCTTTAATTTCTGACATATACAAAGTTTGTAGCACGTCAGGGTTCAGCTCTACAATTTTTCAAAAATGGCCAAAAACGCTGTTTTTAGGGGTTTCAACCCCTTTTTTCTCGAAAACGTGACGTGATGGGAAGTTTTGGACCCCAGATTCGTGTTCAGCACGAAAAATCCGTTCGGAAACACCAGGTCCCGTCTTATTCGCAAAACCCTTGTAGACCAGTGTAATTGATTTAACTTAAAAATAATTTTAATTTATTTTTTTTATCAGGTGGCAACTCTTGTAGTGTAGGTTGTAGCCAGTGATATGCTTTGAGTAACAATTTCGAGTTTCGAGCCAACACGTTGCAAGGCAACTCTTAGGAATGAGTTGCACTACAGTAAGCCAATGCAAGCGAATAATTATATGTATGTTTCATGAAAAGCTGTTCATTAGGAAAGCTTGTTTAAAATACATATACGCAACCAAGATTTGGTTCGAGAAAAAATGTACATGACAATGAGTTGAACAATAAGCAGAAAAGTACGTATGACTCGTTCGATGTACGTACCAGGGTTGTTGCGAATATTCGCATTCGCATTCGCAACCGCGGAGCTTCCGCATTAATTTCAACATTCGCATTCGCAATAATCAATGCGGAACTTTTGCGAATGCGAATGTTGTGCAAGTGCACTGATAAAACGTATATATGGCAAACAAAATGACAAATTGTAGCCAATATTTTTGCCTCTGTTCGTGGGAGTATTTTTGTAACAAAACTGGTCAAATGTCGTATTTATCAACTTTGGTAAAAATGTCTTTAAACATATTATTTCTTAAGCTATATAACCGAGCTATCAATGGGCAGTAGCGAGGGCCGAAAATCCGCTTTTTTAGAATTTTGATTGGTAATTGCAAAATTATGGTTCATTATGCTTTAAAAAAAATCTTTGTGAAATTTGGAATTTTTTGGTCAATATCCTAGGCTCGCCCAAGTCCATCAAAGTTCAATATGCTCAAAAAATAAAAATTAATAAATAAATTATTTAATACATTTTTTTACTAAAATTGCAATAATCTTCTAAAGTATTAGTCCTTCATAATTTGGTATATGGACTTTTTTTGTAGAGAATCGAAGTTAGCTAAGAAAAAAATTTGTTTAGTACTTGAACTTTGATGGTCCAAGGCGAGCCTGGGATATTGACCAAAAATTTTCACATTTCACACAGATATTTTTCAAAGCATAATGAACCATATTTTTGCTATTACGAATCAAAATTCTAAAACATCGGATTTTCGGCCCACGCTAATGGGCAGCCATACAAGTATCAACTTCCACTTGACCTTTGATGTACGTCAAAGAGAACATAGTCTTTTTAGCAATGTTTTTTTCTGTGCTTTAAACACCTGCATTGCTTTCATTCTTTATTATGAATTTTTTGGACCAATCTTAAAAAAACTAATAGACACAAACGAAGAAAGTGTGCACTGTAATTCTTAACCTAATTTTCGTGATTTGCTTTTGATGTTACATATATTCGTTTCAATAATTTCAAATGGGGCTCTATGGGGAATTTATTATTAGCACAAATTTTAAAAACAATAATTTTGTTTACTTGTCGGGCAATATTTTTTTCATAGGGATATACATTTGATCCTTGGCTAAAAACTTCTGCGGTAAAACTGTCCCTTCTTTGCTATTTAAAGCCAAAGAGTAAGCTCCATCAATAGGGATTTCCAGCAGAAATGTTAAACGTCTGGCTATAAAGAGAATCAATGCTCAAATAATTAAAAAAATTTAGATCTGACCTTTAATAAGATAAGAATTACGTAACTATCTGAGATTCAAATGCTTATAAAAAACAGGGTGCTTTTTTTTAAATAACAATATTCTGATCCGATTCGGCTGGCAGCCACGACTTTATAAACAGAATTTTGTTCAAAATTTTCATTCCTGGAAAATAATAATTTATTATTCATATCCATCTATTTAGCTCGCTATAAGCACAAATTTTTCAAACCAGTCGTAGAAAAAAGTATTTAAAATTAATTACAGAAATTAAATCGAAAAACGTTGATGAAGTTACAAAGTCCTCAAATTCGAAACAGCCAAAGTAATGAGAATGAAGAATTCTTTTTAAAAGTTTTAGAAAAACCTGACACATCTGGTTTGGCATCGCCCTTATGCTAGATTGTAATTGTTTCTTAAAAATACTTGACATCCGCATTCGCATTCGCATCCGCGGATGTTAGCTGTTAGATATTCGCATCCGCATTCGCATCCGCGGATGTCTAAAATTCCACATTCGCAACATCCCTGGTACGTACTGTCAACTCGTTTCAAGCTGTATATGTACATATGTACGTATGTATGTACTTAATTTTGGTTCCTTTGTAAAAGCAAGTATAGGACATAATAAGAAATAGAAGGTAGTTTCACTTCAAATGACATAATAAGAAATAGAAGGTAGTTTCACTTCAAATTCTTCTGACGGATAAAGGCATTTTTGAGGTTTCATAACTTGTACATATTACAAGCGGCGTTACCACATGGTTAGGAATAAAATATAAAAGATTGTATTTCGGGATGGGAGTATCTGCTGTTTTTAATGGGCAATGCGGATACTGGTATTCTTGGAGTTTTAAAATTTGTAGCAATTACTATTATAAAAACACATGCATTTATGGCATTAGTACAACAAACTAGACGAATCCTCTAAGAGGATTCTTGTTTTCGTGTTAACGTTTATTTTCGTAGTTTTGAAACAAATTATCATAAGAATATAAATACCGTCGCCTGGAAAGAGCTTGTCTTATGGTACTTTCTAGAGCTTCAAAACTATCGATTGTACTATCGATAGTATCGATAGTTTTATTTTTGGTAAAACATCGATTGTTTTCTGAGGATAGTCGATAGTTTCGATAGTGATCTTTACTTAAATAAGTGACGCTGTGAATTGAACTAAGGAAATATTTAGAATTTCACGCCTAAGATGTAATATTTATATTTACATATGTGCAATATTTATATTTACATACGCACATATATATATATATTACACACATTTTGTTCGGAGTAGTAGTTTCCCTACATATACAACACAATAGTATACGATACTATCGAAAATATCGATAGTATTTTTCAAACTATCGAAATTATCGAATGGCGTCACTATCGATAGTTTTGCAGCTCTAGTACTTTCGGTAGGTTTTGTAAAATCACAATTCAAGTTTGGAATGCAATTTCTAACGACGATAAATTTTCTCCAAAATCTCTGAGACTGTGTCTAGTTCATGAAATTCTTTTATTTATTATTATTTTATTTTTATATTAATTACTAGCTTATACCCGCGGGTTTCACCCCGCGCTCTTATACAAATATGAAAAATGATTTAATGATGTTAGATTTTATTTCTGTGCCCATTTCGTTATAGCTCGTTATTTTTTAAGCGAGTTAAGGTATTTAGGCCGTTTAAAACTATGAAATTATAAAATCTCATCTTCGCGCTAGGCATACGAAAGATATCAATCCCTCTAAGTTTACCTTAAAATGGTTCCAGGTTTATGACGCGTAAACGTGTAACCTTCTTGGAGGTGCCACGGCGGCTTTTAATATTTCCAACTCAAATTTAGTAACCACTTCTCATTACTGTAGCAAATGCCTCAAGAGAGCTTTAGATTATAAGGCCGAACCCGGCTCTCCCTTTTCCATTTAATGAAATTTATTCTGTCAGTACGGCACTTATAAAATAAATCTCCATAACATATTTAAAATACTTCGAGAGATTTTCTATCCTTCCAGAGATATGTATTAAGAAGGTTTTAGTATGTATGGGAGGCGACATGCCTTCTTTTTTAATAACTCACATTTTTTCCATGAGCAATTGATACATTTTGTATACACACCTCCATACCAAGTTCCAGTATTATTCTAAAACACTTCCAGGGATATGTGGCAAAAGAAAAGTCAATTTGTACGTAAAATTAAGAAGAAGAGAAAACTAGCAGAAAAAGTTACTGAACGCAAAGCTGGTAAAAACTTGCAAGTGAATTGTTCTTGCACTCTTTTGATATTCTGCTGTAAACATTTTACTATTTATAAATCAGTTTTAAACTCTTTGCTTTACACACAAGCACTTACATAGTCTAGTACATCAATAATATTTTGATTTCCACTCATTTTACTTTTTTTTGTGCTAAACCAATTCAACAAATGGCGGCTTTTGACATTTATTCTTCTTCTTCTGCTAGCTAATTTCTGCTAGTAAAAATTTCACTAGCAAGAATTTGCAGCTCTCCCGTGTTGTTACGCTCTCGATTCAGTGCTCTCTTGCAAATTTTTTGGGTTATCATACACTTTTCCAGTAAAAATTTGCAGGTTCCAGTACAAATTAGTACTGACTATTGGTTACTATACAAACCTATTGTTTGCCACGTTTAATCAGAAGGTGTTACATTGATCGTGAACTTCTTAAGTAACCTAGTATACGTCGCAGGGCTGATCATGTAATTCACGAAACTGCATTTAAAATGTTTGTAACACTCTCAAATTCTTGACTCATTTAAAAAAATGTGTTAAGTTTTATAGTCTTTAGAAGGAAAAATGTTTGTACTATTTAAAGAATAAATACGTTTTGTGAGCACATTTTAAATGTGTTGAAAGTTGTTGGAATAAGTCTGAAGTCAACACAAATTTGTATTATTTTTCCCACTTCTACAACATTTTGTACAAAAATTCAAAACAAAATGGTCTCTTTCAGTCATTACTTCGAAGAGAATGTGCAATTCCGAGTAAACCCAGGTGCTATTTATAAAAATCAATGGACAATTTATGAAGTTATGAATTTTCTTAAGGTTTTTCCAAAATCACTTCGATGTAATTTCACAGAAAAATTGAATCAGTTAAATTGGATTCATTTTGAGGTTTGAATAGTTCGTAT
>NW_023458560.1:2116494-2120053 GCF_013731165.1 Rhagoletis pomonella | reverse complement strand
TTTTTTTTGCTCGAGTTATCGTGTACACGGACGGACGGACAGACGGACAGACAGACATGGCTTAATCGATTTCTTTTTTCATCCTGATCATTTATGTATACATTTGTCTATATCTATCTCGATTCGTTTTGGCTGTTACAAACAACCGTTATGTGAACAAAATTAATATACCCTTGTGCACAAGTGCGCTCGGGTATAAAAATTTTGATAATTAATAAACTAGCTTTCAAACAAGAAAGAAATAAAATTTTTAAATTGAATATTTTATTATACGATATAACACATGCACCACAGCCACCATTTTTAATATTTTCTTTACATTACAAGGTAAATTATTCGTCTCAATTCGTCGGCCATGATTTTTTTTCTGACGTTTGCCAGCATTTAAAAAACCATTGAAAATTGGAAATAAAAAATCTACCCAGCAAAACCAGAGTGACCGAAACTCCAACACAAACAATTTTATGGTGTTACTAACACACCTGTAATAATATTTGATTGGAGCGCCATCTATTGTTTTTTCGTGCGAGCTATCTTTCACATATGAGTAAGTAGTCAAGCTTATCTTTTCACATATGAGCAAGCAGGCAAACTATTTGGTTTGAAAAATCACACGTACACAAAACTTATGGGAGCATTTTTGAAAAGAAAATTGCATCTGGATGTGTGATCAGAATTAGAGTTGTCAAACTATCGATGGCACTATCGATAGTATTGATAGTTTAAATTTTTTTAGACTTCTTATACTATCAAAAATATCGATAGTTTAGTAGGACAATCGAACTATTGTTGGTAATACCTGAAACTTTTAATTTGAATTAAAAATTTTGTTTTTTAGTGTGATGCCGACATCATATTCAAATATGCACGCATTTAGGCGAAAATACATACACATGTTAATCGAAAATCCTGTTTTGTTTGTATAACTTGTGTTTCTTTTTGAACTTTCTAAAAAGAGAAGTATTTTGGCTAAGCAGTTACTTTATTTTGAATGGTTATAACTTTTATAAGATAATATTTATTTCACTATGATCCTGTAAAAACAAAGCAACCTAACTGATTTAGCGATATCGATAATGCTATCGATAGTTTTGTTTTTTTCGAGACTATCGTGAATATTGATAGTTTTTCTGAAAACTATCAAAACTATCGATGGTGTGACTATCGATAGTTTGACACCTCTAATCGGAATGAGAGAACAAGTATATGTGAGTACTCACGAATGTGAGACCCCATGGCTGCCAACTTTCCTAAAAGCACCAAAACTTGAGACAAATACATACAATCATACATACTTATGTGTATAAAAAGATTTTCGTATCCAGAATAAAATGCACTAAATAAGCACTGAACATGGCGGGAAAGGTATTCTAATAGTATTATATAGTTGTCGAATATTTTTAGATATCTTCGGCTCAGCTAACATGAAAAAAGCTGCATGTATGCATATCTATATATTTTTGATGATTTGAAGATTTTAATTTTTAACAATGCAAAGTGAAGTGTATTATACATTTTGATTAAATCAAAGGTGTATATTTAATTTGACAGCACTTGTGCAAATGCTTTATTTTGATTTTTTTTTTAATTGCAGGTATGGACATAAAAGTGCAAATAAGTTTTGCATTGACTACATTTTACAAACTCCAACGAGCTCAACAGTCACGAAAACGAAGACGAAATTCTTATGACCAATTTTTATACTTTATTTAATGCCACAAAATCCCAACACGGGTTATAAAACCAAATAACGAAGTTCCAATTTTGTTTTTGTTAAAAAACTGATGGTTTTTTATAAGCATATGATCTCTAATTTTATCAAATAAAGTTTAACTGCTAAATTATAAAAGAAACTTTTTTTCATAAGAGTTTACAGAATTTAAATTCTTTGGCAGGATTCTAGCGATTTTTGTTTATTAATCTGGCGGAACGGCAGAAACAGAAATGGCAACACTGGTGGTGAGTACCGACTTGCTTGCGCGCATATTAGCTGTTTTGTAATTCACTTTTGCATTGTCAGCGTTCAGTTGGTCGCAAATTTTCTTGCGCAGATAATTTTTGGTTAGAAATTTGCTTGGAAAAAAGGACAATCATGCGCAAAACAACCTTTTTATATGACGGTTTTCTACCGACTGAACCCAAGAATGATAGAATACAAGATTGCGCCAATGAGAGAGGATTTTTGAGCGTAATTTTTGCGTGACGTCATCTTGGTGCAATTGCGAGAGAGAAATGCCAAAACGCATATAAAAATATGTAAACAATGCAGAAAAATGTGTTAATTTTAATATTACATGGCCCAATTTTGCATGAATCAATAAATATACAAAGATTGATTAATTAGGAACACGTAGCATTAATTTTAGATAAGTACGATTTTTAGCACATGAACAAATGGATGTATGAACAGTGTTTGCAATTTCATGTAGACCAAAAGGAAGGTGTGCAGCAAAGTGAATCTTTGGACTTGCCATTTTAAAAAGCCATGCAGAGTGCATATTTATATTTGTGGACGGTAGCCAACCATCATAAACTCCACAGCTGTTGACTCCACAGTAAAACATAATTTAAGCTGAACTTTTAAATGTATAATAATTTGGCCACTATTGTGTATTAGGTACGTAACAGCGCGGTAAGATGCCGCTTGAATTAACTCCTGGCGACCTTATCCACTGGTGCATTACCTCATACCAGCACTAAAAGAATCAGGTACTAACAAAAATAAGTAGGTAGTGAAGCTCATGTATCTATTTACTGTAGAAACTACTTTTGTATGTATGCCAGCAAACTAAACCAGCAACTGTCTACATTCACCGTGGAAATATACATACTACAATTCACCAAGGAAAGGCCAACATAGTTCCATGTAGAAGCTCATAGCTCACACACATAGCACAAAGCTCGATTTGGTGTTTAATGCATGTCCTCCCCGGCAGAACTGCTTCCACTTTTTCGCCAGGTTTGCGTCCGTAGGAAACGAAAAAATAACTTATATACGCTTTCCTTTTGTTTTCACTATTACACTTTGCCACTGCACACTTCGTTTTGCCTTTTAAAGTGTCAATAATTGTTTAAAACCACGCAGAAATATTAACGCACAAATACTAAAATTGTTATTTGGTTTTTTTCGTATGCTCACATTCAACAATTGCACCAAGATGACGTCACGCACACAGCTGATTCTGTCAAAATCACAAAGAGCGGATTAGCGGTACCGCGATTGGCGCAATCTCTATTTCTCTCAATCGTGGACTGAACCTAATAGCCAGTGTTGCCGCGCATAATTTTTAGTGGTAGCCAAATTACTTTATAAAAAAAGAGCTAAAAAGAGCTAAAAAAAGTCGTGGCTAAAAATGGTAGCTAAAATTTTTTACTTACATATACATATAAGTAATGGTATATAAAAACAATGAACTTTGGAAAAGAAGCTAATATTTTATCCAACCAAAAACCTTTTTGTATAAAAGGGGAAATATACGACACCAGCTTGCTGGTTCCATCAAGTGATTGTACCATCAGGCTCGAAGCATATAACTTACCAGCATGCTGGTACAATATT
>NW_023458560.1:2110852-2116394 GCF_013731165.1 Rhagoletis pomonella | reverse complement strand
GTATTTGAAATCAGAATTTCCACTTATCAAGGACACTATTTTCCTACAAATGGTATACAAAATTATTAAATGGTAAGAATTATCTCTAATTCCGACATTATTTAGGAATTTTGTAATTTATATAGCAAACATAAGCAATACAATAATTTACTTATACCCAATATTTAAACTACAATTAAAAACTTGTTATGTAAATATTCGGCTTCATCGGGAATCCATGTCACAAATATTCCCAAAAAAGTATAAAGTAAAATACAAAATGTTTCCCAATTTTCGAATTAATATTTCTGATTCAACAAGCAAAGCAAAACAAGCCTGGGTCTTGTGTGGTTAACGAATGCGTTAATTCGCCCTTCGTGTAATATAATAGCGTTTTCTTTTCTCAAAAAAAGTTGCATTTATTCTGCCCTGCGCCAGGGCTGTCAAGTTTTTGGGTTCTTTTCTCAGCATCTTCACATGCATATTGCGTGCTCTGTCTTTAAAATGTTGCACTCTGATAATGTTGCCATAGAAGAAGGTGACATTTTTTTCGAGGAAAGAAAACGCCATAAGTTAATAAGTTATCAGTTGTTGTACTAAATATTTGGCACTTTTGCTTAAGTACTTTTTTGGTGACAAATTTTTCACGTGCGATCGGGATCCGAACAGTTTGCTATTGTAACCCGAATAATTGGTAACTGCACGTCTATATCTGCTATGGGCGCTCGCATACAACCGTCAGTTTTCTCGCATAAAAGTGCAAATCAAAGCAAATATGAAAAAATGCGATAAATGGTATGAGATATCCCTTACTTTATATCGTATACCTTCTGCGATGAACGGTATGCGAGCGCCCATAGCAGGTATAGACGTGCAGTAAGGAAAAAGTACTTAAGGATGTGATGAAATATAAGCAAATCAAAATTAAAAGTTGCAAAAGTGATTTTCATTTATCAAATACTGCTAAATATTCAAGTGGAAGAAGAGAAAATAAAGAACAAGTCAGAAGATGAATAATCTTATACATCAGCTCCAGTGTAAGTACATATGTAGTTTAAAACTTTTAATACTAATATAATAACATAAAAAAACAAAGGGATCAAAATATTTTGTCTTAAGTTTTACCAAAAGCAAGTGGGCAGTGTAGTTTTTAAACTATAATGTTGGTCAAAATACTGTCTTGCGCAAAAGTTTAAGACCACTAGAGTTGAGGTTAAAAAATTGTTATTGTGTATTTTTAACCATTTTTTACCTACATATACCGCTAAAAAAAGTTCAAACTTCAAAAAATAATGCGAAGTAACGGTGCAGATCAGATGACCTTAAGAAAATGCCTTCTCGTATTATATGTCTGTATATGTACATTTGTACATAGTTAGATACATATTACTTTTCGAATTAGTGGTAACCCTACCCAATAACATTTTCTAACTAAAGATGACTGGACACTAGCGTGGGCCGAAAATCCGCTTTTTTAGAATTTTGATTGGTAATAAGTAGCAAAAATATGGCTCATTATGCTCTAAAAACACAGATTGTGTAAAAGATGACGATTTTTGGTCAATATATTGGGCTCGCCCAAGGCCATCAAAGTTCAATGTGCTCAAAAAGTAAAAATTAATAAATACATTAATTAATTAATTTTTCTTTAATAAAATTGCAAGTATCTTCGAAAGTATTTGTCCTACATAATTTGGTATATCGATTTTTTTTGTAGCACTTGAACTTTGGTGGACTTGGGCGAGTCTAAGATATTGACCAAAACTGGTCATCTTTCACGCAGATTGTGTTTAGAGCATAATGAACCATATTTTTCCTATTACCAATCAAGATTCTAAAAAAGCGGATTTTCGGCCCACGCTACTGGACACTCATACATTAATATTTCATTTAACTTGTGTATAAGTTAAACAAATACGACTTTCAAAAAGGGCCACCTTTACCCTTTTTAAAAGTAACTTCAAACTAAATGTTTTTTTAATCTCTTTCGTTTGACATTTTGACACATATTACAATTAAGTGATGAATTAAGTTGCATTTATTTTTTTAATAAGTGGCAACTCTCCTAAATACATACCCATCTTTTAATAATTTATTTAACTTATTAAATAATTAACATAAATTTTTTTTTAATGGTGGCAAACGTCTTCAAAGATTACCAAGTTCAAAGATTCCTTAAAAGTGTGTAGTTTGATACCCATATTTCATATGTATAACTTGCTTATAAGTAAACACAAATAGGGCCGGTTGCTCAAAGCCTGATTGACACTAATCTTCGGTTAACATCGTTTTCGACGTCTTCGACTCCATGCATATAACACGGTGTCGGTAACGTCGATAACGATGTTTAACGGGAAATTGTGTCAACCAGGCTTTGAGCAACCGGCCCTTAGACTTTTAAAAAGGTTGCAACGCACTTAAAAATAATTTCCATTACTACGCTCTTACGTCTGTCAGCAATATGGTGGTAAATATTACAATTACCATAGTTTAAATTGAGTTTGATTTTGTTAAACAGGTGGCAACCTTCTACGGTTGCCAGACGTATTCATTTTATCAGTACAGTACTGATTTTTCAACTCTTGTACTGATTTTATTCATTTCTTCAATCAGTACGCTAATGTCCTGATTTTTCAAAATTTGTACTGATTTGTACTGAATTTTCTATTCAAACAAAATACATACTTTAGTATTTCCTTAAGGTTCTTACATAACGTTGGAACTTCCTTAAACTGTGTTGTAAAAAATAAGAAGAAAATAATTTAGTTATAGTTGACATGTTTTAGATAATGTTTGATATGCCCAAGAAATTAATACAACAAAAAGATCAATCGTTTTATGGGCATATCGCCGGATCATTACATACCAGTTGCGAAAATATAACTATTTAAAAAGAAGGCTTAAATTTTTGTCGAGTGTTGTTAGTTGGCACCCTGAAATTGTGCATACGAAATAATGCATATGAAAAAACCGAAATAATGCATACGAAAAAACCGAAATAATGCATATATGCACAGTTTCGGTTGAAAACCGCAATAATGCATATTAGAAAAACCGAAATTATGCATATGCACTCTTTCGTTTGAAAACCGAAATAATGCATATGAAAAAAACCGAAATAACGCATATATGCACAGTTTCGGTTGAAAACCGAAATAATGCATACATGGACACTTTCGTTTGAAAACCGAAATAATGCATATGGCAATAACCGAAATAAAGCATACATGCACAGTTTCGGTTGAAACCGAAATAATGTCTAAATGCACAGTTTCCATATGCGCAATTTCGGTGCCCCTGTTAGTTATCTCGAAAATAACTTTCAGTTTAATAACAATAAATTTCAATATTCGAATGGCTTTTCCCTGTAACTTACAACTTCTTTTTCTCAATTTACTGACTTGGTAAAACAGTTTTGCATACAAGACATAAAGTTACATACTCTTTTTAGCGAATTCTTAGTCTTTCACAGTTTTTGCGTAGTTGAAAAATTATTTAAGCCATGAGGAAATATAGATGTACTCCTTAAAAAGTGGTACCTTTTCACAGTATTAGAGAATCTTAAGAATAAAGTTAGTTTCCTGGCACAAAGAAAGAAACCGGCTTCTAATTAAAATTTTTGAAAGTGAACTTCAAATTAAAAGTAATTTAAAAATTAAATGTATAGAATTCTTTGACTATTTAAACACTGAAAATGAGAATGATCTCATTATTGCTATTCAAAAAGTCACTAATATAAAATAATTTATTGGCTCCTGTGTATAATGATGAGTAGTCTACTTTATTTATATACCAAAATATTGTTAAAAACAAGAACTCAGGCGTTTTAAATTATTTTCTGTTACTTACATTCATAATTTTGCTTTGGATAAAAATGTACTGAAAGGACTGATTTTTTTAGCATGAAAAAGTCTAATGTACTGATTTCGCGCATAAAAAATCTGGCAACCCTTCAACCTTCCTACATGTACTTAAGAAATAGAGCATTTTCCAAACCATTTTGGTTGATACCCATTTTGCAATAACTCATTTAACTTTTTAAATAATTTGAATAACTCTGATTTTTAAAAGGGTGGCCACTATTTTCGAAAAACTAAAACCTCACGGCATATCCTACAGCCCAAGCCCTCTAATTTTACAAAATCGAACGAACGGTGCGGATCAAATGGCATTGATTATTAAATAATAATAACTCTTTTCGAAAAAAGAAACTTTATTAGACATCTACAGGCCAAGCCTTTTAATTTGACTCCTAATTTGTGCAGATCTGATGACCTGGACAAAAAATTGCTTTGCGTATTAAATATACACTTAGGTCTCTTTTTATGCGGATTTGAATTTATGCGGGTTTTCAAATCATTATTTCGCAGTAGCGATTTTGCTTTTTGTCTTTGTATTCTTACATAAGTCATGTATTTATTGTGGTATTTATTTTTATTTTTTTGTTAAAATAGATACAATTTTATTTATTCCATTAATGTCCAGTTTTACATGGAATAATAAGTGTTGAAGTAATAAAGAAATAAATATTTTTTTTTTGCTTAATAATGCCTCACTAGATTTTTTATGCGGTCTTTTAGAATTATTTACATGGAGTATCTGAATTTATGCGGTTTTTGAAAATGCTGGAACGCATCCCCTGTTTTAGTATGAAAGTAAAGGACTTTTTTATGCGGATTTTTTTTATGCGGATTTTTTAATGCGGTTTTCTGAGGAACGCATGTACCGCATAAAAACAGACCTAAGTGTATAGATAAAAAAATATATATATAAATAGGTGGCAATCTTCGTTGAAATATGTCTGTTTGAATGCTATTTCACTCCTCTTTCATTTGGTACCAAATTTGTTTGATTTGTATAAGCGGTTTGTTTATTATTACGAAAGGACTTTTATTTCGGATTTAAAAAAATATTTGGCCAAGTTAAACTTTTATTGCTGGACTTAAAAAATAAAAGCCCGGGTTGACTGATTATTTTATTTCAAATAAAATAAAAGTCCAACGATAATTTTTTTCCAGGAACTTTTATTATAAAAGTTATAAAGTCCCGGTCCCTGTTTATAACGCAAAACCACGTCTCGGAGCAATTATTTGTATGGGGGCTAGATATTATAGTGAACCGATTTCGATGATTTTAAGAGATAGTGAAGGTAATATTAAAGTACAGTCGTGTGAAAAATCTTAGTAAAACATCTCTCAAACTGAAGGAGTTTTTTATAAAATAGTTAAAATCTAAGCAAAGTTTCAAGTACCACTATCTCGAAAAGTGGAGCCAATTGGGCAAAACGGGGGACGCTATTGAATTAAGAAGGCTCCAATTAAGTAAGAGCAACTATCAGAACCTCTGTCGAAAACAATTTTATTTGATACCACGCAACACACTTCTAGAGAAAATTTGTTTGAAGCATTTTACAGGTATATGTAACATTATAAGGACTAGTAGTTACAAAACGATTTAGATCAGAGGTTCCCAAACTTTGTTTTCTCGTAGACCCCTTTCAAAAATTTACTGGTTTAAGTGGACCCCCTGCAGATACATTTCTAAATAATCCCAAAGCTCGTAA
>NW_023458560.1:2108379-2110752 GCF_013731165.1 Rhagoletis pomonella | reverse complement strand
GTAGGAAAATAGTGTCCTTGATAAGTGGAAATTCTGATTTCAAATACTTGCATATTGTTGCAGTGTTGTAGATTTGCATTTTATTTATTATTACGAAGGGCTTTTATTTTCGCCTAACAAATGTTATTAAACTATAAAAAAAATATATATAAATAGGAGGCAACCCTCGATATATATATTTCTATTGGAAAGCTATTTCAGAGCACTTTCATTTGATACCAATTTGTCTAATTTGGATAAGCGTTTTGTTTATTATTACGAAAGGACTTTTATTTTGACCTAACAAATTCTGTAATAATAAAAATATATATATGCAAACAGGTAACAACGTTCGGTTTATATATTTCTGTTTGAAAGCTATTTCACTTGTCTTTCATTTGATACTAAATTTGTTTAATTTTGATAAGCGCTTTGTTTATTATTACGAAAGGACTTTTATTTCAGACTTAAAAAATATTTGGCCAAGTTTAACTTTTATTGCTAGATTTAAAAAATAAAAGTCCGGATTTTTAAGTTATTATTGGACTTTTTCCCAAAAACGAATCCATGATTCTTCTCCAGGAGGGTCCTGGGATCAAGCAAGATTGATAACATTATTCTATCACAATATTTTGCTCCGGACTTTTATAACATCCAAAAAAAATAATAACTGTTATTTTTGGTCCCTGGTTGATGGTGCTGGTGGTGAATGTCAAATCTGTAAACAAACAAAAATAGCAATTAAAATTTATAAACATATGAAAAATCTCAATGTATAGCTTTAGAATGTGACTATGTCGCTGATATTTGCAATCTAAATGAATAGACTAAATATAAACATGCTTTCATCATAAGCGAGAGTCTCATTGCTAAGGGAGATATTTTAATTTGCCTCCTGTAGCGCTTCATTTATTTCACCGATCCTTAACATAGTATAATATTAATTTGGAAAGGGGAATGCACTAAAACAGCTTATTATTGTCGTTGTTGTTGATGTAAAACCGAATGACGCGGGGCTTCGTAATGCGGATACAACAACAACAACAACAATAAAGCTGGATTGCCCCTGTAGATGCTAAAAATGTTTTAGCGAAACGTTGGGCCAGAAAGTGGAATAATGTAGTTTTATTCGCACTAAAAACATAGATCAGACTAGCCTGGTAACATAATATTTAATAAATTTCGAACTGATTGGACAATAAAACATATAGAACAACAACAACTATTCACTGATAAACACTTCCATTGATGCATATGACATGAAAACACTGCCCCAGTTTTGTATACCCGCAAAAGTGCGTCCAGTCACATGTTCAGTGTTTAAGGGCACATGAAAACGATATACCTTTAATAAAGATCCCATGATATTTGCCATCGCCAATCGAAATTTCGCATCAAAGCTCAGGAAACTGCTTTGGCCACCAGTTCATCTTCCACCAATATAATTTATTGCCGAAAGAAGATTGGCTGCAGTTGATTATAACACAAGAATGATAGAGCACTTTACGAATGCACTGAAATGCCGCTCTGAAAATAAATACATATTAATTAATATGTTTTCTTAAAAATAAATGCAAATTTACCTAATTTTTCCACCGGCACGAATATGATGTTCAAAACAGAAACAATGACATCGAATTTCACACACATTGTTGCATTTAAGCGCAAACTAAAAGTTGAACAAATCTTTTAAATTATAGCGTTATTATTGGAAATGCAAGACTTGGCATGTATTTCACATTTCAAAGTTTTTTCTGAAACTTGAATGCAATTATGTGTGGAGAATGAGAGAAATCAGGTGATCTCAGCTGTTTTCAAATGTAAACAACAAAAGTGCGCTTTCCATACTTGTAAGCCTATACCATGATTCAATAATACAAGGTTGGATAAATATTGACATCTGTGTCAATCGACTCCCTTGTAAGGTTACATTTGAGAAGGAAAGAGAAAGAGGGTAACTTTTTTATCCCATGGTAGTTCTGAAATGCGTTTTAAATTTAATTAAATATATACAGCAGATTCCACTGATCTACACAACAGACAATGAATTAACTTTTTTATGGTAAATTAAACATGCTATATAGACATTAAATAAAAAAAATTAAAAAAATTTTAATATACAACGCTTTTATAAATGGGCTAAAAATTAGAGAATTTTTTTGATAACTTTTGATTTTTAAATTTTAGCAAGTCATTATAAACCATTTATGAGATTGAAAACGAAAAACGTGGAGCGCATGCAATACAAAGCATTAGATTAAATTGACAATAATCAAACTACATAACATAGACCCAAAATTTCTGCAGGGAAAGTACAAATTTGATATCGATTTTAAGCGGTCGTTATTCATATACCCACATACATACATATATTACTTTTCATATCAATTCAAG
>NW_023458560.1:2100717-2108279 GCF_013731165.1 Rhagoletis pomonella | reverse complement strand
GACGTAGCCCCACAAAAAATAGTCTAAAGGCGTCAAATCGCATGATCTTGGTGGCCAACTTACCGGTCCATTTCTTGAGATGAATTGTTCTCCGAAGTTTTCCCTCAAAATGGCCATAGAATCGCGAGCTGTGTGGCATGTAGCGCCATCTTGTTGAAACCACATGTCAACCAAGTTCAGTTCTTCCATTTTTGGCAACAAAAAGTTTGTTAGCATCGAACGATAGCGATCGCCATTCACCGTAACGTTGCGTCCAACAGCATCTTTGAAAAAATACGGTCCAATGATTCCACCAGCGTACAAACCACACCAAACAGTGCATTTTTCGGGATGCATGGGCAGTTCTTGAACGGCTTCTGGTTGCTCTTCACTCCAAATGCGGCAATTTTGCTTATTTACGAAGCCATTCAACCAGAAATGAGCCTCATCGCTGAACAAAATTTGTCGATAAAAAAGCGCGAAACACATTTCGAACCGAACACTGTTTTTGGTAATAAAATTCAATGATTTGCAAGCGTTGCTCGTTAGCAAGTCTATTCATGATGAAATGTCAAAGCATACTGAGCATCTTTCTCTTTGACACCATGTCTGAAATCCCACGTGATCTGTCAAATACTAATGCATGAAAATCCTAACCTCAAAAAAATCACCCGTTAGCATGTTTAATTTACCATAAAAAAGTTAATTCGTTGTCTGTTGTGTAGATCAGTGGAATCTGCTGTATATATTTAATTAAATTTTTATACAAAAAACGCATTTCAGAACTACCAGGGGATAAAAAAGTTACCCTCTTTCTCTTTCCTTCTCAAATGTAATCTTACAAGGGAGTCGATTGACACAGATGTCAATATTTATCCAACCTTGTATTATTGAATCATGGTATAGGCTTACAAGTATGGAAAGCGCACTCTTGTTGTTTACATTTGAAAACAGCTGAGATCACCTGATTTCTCTCATTCTCCACACATAATTGCATTCAAGTTTCAGAAAAAACTTTGAAATGTGAAATACATGCCAAGTCTTGCATTTCCAATAATAACGCTAAATGCAATAATTTAAAAGATTTGTTCAACTTTTCGTTTGCGCTTAAATGCAACAATGTGTGTGAAATTCGATGTCATTGTTTCTGTTTTGAACATCATATTCGTGCCTGCCGGTGGAAAAATTAGGTAAATTTGCATTTATTTTTAAGAAAACATATTAATTAATATGTATTTATTTTCAGACCGGCATTTCAGTGCATTCGTAAAGTGCTCTATCATTCTTGTGTTATAATCAACTGCAGCCAATCTTCTTTCGGCAATAAATTCTATTGGTGGAAGATGAACTGGTGGCCAAACGCAGTTTCCTGAGCTTTGATGCGAAATTTCGATTGGCGATGGCAAATACCATGGGATTTTTGTTAAAGGTATACCGCTTTCATGTGACCTTAAACACTGAAAATGTGACTGGACGCACTTTTGCGGGTATACAAAACTGGGGCAGTGTTTTCATGTCATATGCATCAATGGAAGTGTTTATCAGTGAATAGTTGTTGTTGTTCTATATGTTTTATTGTCCAATCAGTTCGTAATTTATTAAATATTATGTTACCAGGCTAGTCTGATCTATGTTTTTAGTGCGAATAAAACTACATTATTCCACTTTCTGGCCCAACGTTTCGCTAAAACATTTTTAGCATCTTCAGGGGCAATCCAGCCCCTGCTGTTGTTGTTGTTGTATCCGCATTACGAAGCCCGCGTCATTCGGTTTTACATCAACAACAACGACAATAATAAGCTGTTTTAGTGCATTCCCCTTTCCAAATTAATATTATACTATGTTAAGGATCGGTGAAATAAATGAAGCGCTACAGGAGGCAAATTAAAATATCTCCCTTAGCAATGAGACTCTCGCTTATGATGAAAGCATGTTTATATTTAGTCTTTTCATTTAGATTGCAAATATCAGCGACATAGTCACATTCTAAAGCTATACATTGTGATTTTTCATATGTTTATAAATATTAATTGCTATTTTTGTTTGTTTACAGATTTGACATTCACCACCAGCACCATCAACCAGGGACCAAAAATAACAGTTATTTTTTTTTGGATGTTATAAAAGTCCGGAGCAAAATATTGTGATAGAATAATGTTATCAATCTTGCTTGATCCCAGGACCCTCCTGGACAAGAATCATGGATTCGTTTTTGGGAAAAAGTCCAATAATAACTTAAAAATTCGGACTTTTATTTTTTAAACCTAGCAATAAAAGTTAAACTTGGCCAAATATTTTTTAAGTCTGAAATAAAAGTCCTTTCGTAATAATAAACAAACTGCTTATCAAAATCAAACAAATTTAGTATCAAATGAAAGACAACTGAAATAGCTTTCAAACAGAAATATATAAACCGAACGTTGTTACCTGTTTGCATATATATATTTTTATTATTACAGAATTTGTTAGGTCAAAATAAAAGTCCTTTCGTAATAATAAACAAAACGCTTATCCAAATTAGACAAATTGGTATCAAATGAAAGTGCACTGAAATAGCTTTCCAATAGAATATATATATATCGAGGGTTGCCTCCTATTTATATATTTTTTTTATAGTTTAATAACATTTGTTAGGCGAAAATAAAAGCCCTTCGTAATAATAAACAAAATGCAAATCTACAACGCTGCAACAATATGCAAGTATTTGAAATCAGAAATTCCACTTTTCAAGGACACTATTTTCCTACAAATGGTATACAAAATTATTAAATGGTAAGAATTATCTCTAATTCCGACATTATTTAGGAATTTTGTAATTTATATAGCAAACATAAGCAATACAATAATTTACTTATACCCAATATTTAAACTACAATTAAAAACTTGTTATGTAAATATTCGGCTTCATCGGGAATCCATGTCACAAATATTCCCAAAAAAGTATAAAGTAAAACACAAAATGTTTCCCAATTTGCGAATTAATATTTCTGATTCAACAAGCAAACCAAAACAAGCCTGGGTCTTGTGTGGTTAACGAATGCGTTAATTCGCCCTTCGTGTAATATAATAGCGTTTTCTTTTCTCAAAAAAAGTTGCATTTATTCTGCCCTGCGCCAGGGCTGTCAAGTTTTTGGGTTCTTTTCTCAGCATCTTCACATGCATATTGCGTGCTTTGTCTTTAAAATGTTGCACTCTGATAATGTTGCCATAGAAGAAGGTGACATTTTTTCGAGGAAAGAAAACGCCATAAGTTAACACTTATCAGTTGTTGTACTAAATATTTGGCACTTTTGCTTAAGTACTTTTTTGGTGACAAATTTTTCACGTGCGATCGGGATCCGAACAGTTTGCTATTGTAACCCGAATAATTGGTAACTGCACGTCTATATCTGCTATGGGCGCTCGCATACAACCGTCAGTTTTCTCGCATACCAAATCTTATCGCAGTGCGATCAGTGCAAATCAAAGCAAATATGAAAAAATGCGATAAATGGCATGAGATATCCCTAACTTTATATCGTATACCTTCTGCGATGAACGGTATGCGAGCGCCCATAGCAGGTATAGACGTGCAGTAAGGAAAAAAGTACTTAAGGATGTGATGAAATAGAAGCAAATCAAAATTAAAAGTTGCAAAAGTGATTTTCATTTATCAAATACTGCTAAATATTAAAGTGGAAGAAGAGAAAATAAAGAACAAGTCAGAAGATGAATAATCTTATACATCAGCTCCAGTGTAAGTACATATGTAGTTTAAAACTTTTAATACTAATATAATAACATAAAAAAACAAAGGGATCAAAATATTTTGTCTTAAGTTTTACCAAAAGCAAGTGGGCAGTGTAGTTTTTAAACTAAAATGTTGGTCAAAATACTGTCTTGCGCAAAAGTTTAAGACCACTAGAGTTGAGGTTAAAAAATTGTTATTGTGTATTTTTAACCATTTTTTACCTACATATACCGCTAAAAAAAGTTCAAACTTCAAAAAATAATGCGAAGTAACGGTGCAGATCAGATGACCTTAAGAAAATGCCTTCTCGTATTATATGTCTGTATATGTACATTTGTACATAGTTAGATACATATTACTTTTCGAATTAGTGGTAACCCTAACCAATAACATTTTCTAACTAAAGATGACTGGACACTAGCGTGGGCCGAAAATCCGCTTTTTTAGAATTTTGATTGGTAATAAGTAGCAAAAATATGGCTCATTATGCTCTAAAAACACAGATTGTGTAAAAGATGACGATTTTTGGTCAATATATTAGGCTCGCCCAAGGCCATCAAAGTTCAATGTGCTCAAAAAGTAAAAATTAATAAATACATTAATTAATTAATTTTTCTTTAATAAAATTGCAAGTATCTTCGAAAGTATTTGTCCTACATAATTTGGTATATCGATTTTTTTTGTAGCACTTGAACTTTGGTGGACTTGGGCGAGTCTAAGATATTGACCAAAACTGGTCATCTGTCACGCAGATTGTGTTTAGAGCATAATGAACCATATTTTTCCTATTACCAATCAAGATTCTAAAAAAGCGGATTTTCGGCCCACGCTACTGGACACTCATACTTTAATATTTCATTTAACTTGTGTATAAGTTAAACAAATTCGACTTTCAAAAAGGGCCACCTTTACCCTTTTTAAAAGTAACTTCAAACTAAATGTTTTTTTAATCTCTTTCGTTTGACATTGTGACACATATTACAATTAAGTGATGAATTAAGTTGCATTTATTTTTTTAATAAGTGGCAACTCTCCTAAATACATACCCATCTTTTAATAATTTATTTAACTTATTAAAGATTACCAAGTTCAAAATAAAGATTCGTTAAAAGTGTGTAGTTTGATACCCATATTTCATATGTATAACTTGCGTATAAGTAAACACAATTAGGGCCGGTTGCTCAAAGCCTGATTGACACTAATCTTCGGTTAACATCGTTTTCGACGTCTTCGACTCCATGCATATAACACGGTGTCGGTAACGTCGATAACGATGTTTAACGGGAAATTGTGTCAACCAGGCTTTGAGCAACCGGCCCTTAGACTTTTAAAAAGGTTGCAACGCACTTAAAAATAATTTCCATTACTACGCTCTTACATCTGTCAGCAATATGGTGGTAAATATTACAATTACCATAGTTTAAATTGAGTTTGATTTTGTTAAACAGGTGGCAACCTTCTACGGTTGCCAGACGTACTCATTTTATCAGTACAGTACTGATTTTTCAACTCTTGTACTGATTTTATTCATTTCTTCAATCAGTACGCTAATGTCCTGATTTTTCAAAATTTGTACTGATTTGTACTGAATTTTCTATTCAAACAAAATACATACTTTAGTATTTTCTTAAGGTTCTTACATAACGTTGGAACTCCCTAAACATTAAAAAAATAAGAAGAAAATAATTTAATTATAGTTGACACGTTTTAGATAATGTTTGATATGCCCAAGAAATTAATACAACAAAAAGATCAATCGTTTTATGGGCATATTGCCGGATCATTACGTACCAGTTGCGATAATATAACTATTTAAAAAGAAGGCTTAAATTTTTGTCGAGTGTTGTTAGTTGGCACCCTGAAATTGTGCATATGGAAACTGTGCATACGAAATAATGCATATGAAACAAGTAATTTTTAGCAAAAAAAAACCGACTTCAACTCCCATATAAAAAAAAAAATATATATATATCTCATCATCAAGTTATGCGGTAACATACATAAAAAAAAAAAAAAATGATTCCGATGAACTGATAACCTCCTCCTTTTTTGGAAGTCGGTTAAAAACCGAAATAATGCATACGAAAAAACCGAAATAATGCATATATGCACAGTTTCGGTTGAAAATCGAAATAATGCATACATGCACACTTTCGTTTGAAAACCGAAATAATGCACATGGCAAAAACCGAAATAAAGCATACATGCACAGTTTCGGTTGAAACCGAAATAATGTCTAAATGCACAGTTTCCATATGCGCAATTTCGGTGCCCCTGTTAGTTATCTGGAAAATAACTTTCAGGTTAATAACAATAAATTTCAATATTCGAATGGCTTTTGCCTGTAACTTACAACTTCTTTTTCTCAATTTACTGACTTGGTAAAACAGTTTTGCATACAAGACATAAAGTTAGATACTCTTTTTAGCGAATTCTTAGTCTTTCACAGTTTTTGCGTAGTTGAAAAAGTATTTAAGCCATGAGGAAATATAGATGTACTCCTTAAAAAGTGGTCCCTTTTCACAGTATTAGAGGATCTTAAGAATAAAGTGTGTTTCCTGGCACAAAGAAAGAAACCGGCTTCTAATTAAAATTTTTGAAAGTGAACTTCAAATTAAAAGTAATTTAAAAATTAAATGTATAGAATTCTTAGACTATTTAAACACTGAAAATGGGAATGATCTCATTACTGCTATTCAAAAAGTCACAAATATAAAATAATTTATTGGCTCCTGTGTATAATGATGAGTAGTCTACTTTATTTATATACCAAAATATTGTTAAAAACAAGAACTCAGGCGTTTTAAATTATTTTCTGTTACTTACATTCATAATTTTGCTTTGAATAAAAATGTACTGAAAAGTACTGATTTTTTTAGCATGAAAAAGTCTAATGTACTGATTTCGCGCATAAAAAATCTGGCAACCCTACAACCTTCCTACATGTACTTAAGAAATAGAGCATTTTCCAAACCATTTTGGTTGATACCCATTTTGCAATAACTCTTTAACTTTTTAAATAATTTGAATAACTCTGATTTTTGAAAGGGTGGCCACCATTTTCGAAAAACTAAAACCTCACGGCATATCTACAGCCCAAGCCCTCTAATATTACACCTCATTTTTCAAAATCGAACGAACGGTGCGGATCAAATGGCATTGATTATTAAAAAATAATAACTCTTTTCGAAAAAATAAAACTTTATTAGACATCTACAGGCCAAGCCCTTTAATTTGACTCCTAATTTGTGCAGATCTGATGACCTGGACAAAAAATTGCTTTGCGTATTAAATGTACACTTAGGTCTCTTTTTATGCGGATTTGAATTTATGCGGGTTTTCAAATCATTATTTCGCAGTAGCGATTTTGCTTTTTGTCTTTGTATTCTTACATAAGTCATGTATTTATTGTGGTATTTATTTTTATTTTTTTGTTAAAATAGATACAATTTTATTTATTCCATTAATGTCCAGTTTTACATGGAATAATAAGTGTTGAAGTGAAGAAATAAATATTTTTTTTTTTGCTTAATAATGCCTCACTAGATTTTTTTATGCGGTCTTTTAGAATTATTTACATGGAGTATCTGAATTTATGCGGTTTTTGAAAATGCTGGAACGCATCCCCTGTTTTAGTATGAAAGTAAAGGACTTTTTTATGCGGATTTTTTTTATGCGGTTTTCTGAGGAACGCATGTACCGCATAAAAACAGACCTAAGTGTATAGATAAAAAAATATATACAGTATATTTTGCTTAGCTGCACATCCTTCTTTGCACGAAAAACTTGTGCACGTAACCGAAAACGGCACTTAAGCGAATTTTCTTTACTACTTCAATGAGGAAGGTATCCG
>NW_023458560.1:2097439-2100617 GCF_013731165.1 Rhagoletis pomonella | reverse complement strand
ATATGCATTATTTCGGTTTTTTTCATATGCATTATTTCGGTTTTCAAACGAAAGAGTGCATATGCATAATTTCGGTTTTTCTAATATGCATTATTGCGGTTTTCAACCGAAACTGTGCATATATGCATTATTTCGGTTTTTTCGTATGCATTATTTCGGTTTTTAACCGACTTCCAAAAAAGGAGGAGGTTATCAGTTCGTCGGAATCTTTTTTTTTTTTTTTTTATGTATGTTACCGCATAACTTTGGACCACGTCAACCGATTTCGATAATTCTTTTTGCATCGGGAAGGTAGTGTCTCAGAGGTCTCCCATACTAATCTGGTTGAGATCCGATCAGTGGATCATGAGATATATATATATATATATTTTTTTTTATATGGGAGTTGAAGTCGGTTTTTTTTTTGCTAAAAATTACTTGTTTCATATGCATTATTTCGTATGCACAGTTTCCATATGCACAATTTCAGGGTGCCAACTAACAACACTCGACAAAAATTTAAGCCTTCTTTTCAAATAGTTATATTCCCGCAACTGGTACGTAATGATCCGGCGATATGCCCATAAAACGATTGATCTTTTTGTTGTATTAATTTCTTGGGCATATCAAACATTATCTAAAACATGTCAACTATAATTAAATTATTTTCTTCTTATTTTTTAATGTTTAAGGAAGTTCCAACGTTATGTAAGAACCTTAAGAAAATACTAAAGTATGTATTTTGTTTGAATAGAAAATTCAGTACAAATCAGTACAAATTTTGAAAAATCAGGACATTAGCGTACTGATTGAAGAAATGAATAAAATCAGTACAAGAGTTGAAAAATCAGTACTGTACTGATAAAATGAGTACGTCTGGCAACCGTAGAAGGTTGCCACCTGTTTAACAAAATCAAACTCAATTTAAACTATGGTAATTGTAATATTTACCACCATATTGCTGACAGATGTAAGAGCGTAGTAATGGAAATTATTTTTAAGTGCGTTGCAACCTTTTTAAAAGTCTAAGGGCCGGTTGCTCAAAGCCTGGTTGACACAATTTCCCGTTAAACATCGTTATCGACGTCGAAAACGATGTTAACCGAAGATTAGTGTCAATCAGGCTTTGAGCAACCGGCCCTAATTGTGTTTACTTATACGCAAGTTATACATATGAAATATGGGTATCAAACTACACACTTTTAAGGAATCTTTATTTTGAACTTGGTAATCTTTGAAGAGGTTTGCCACCATTAAAAAAAAATGTATGTTAATTATTTAATAAGTTAAATAAATTATTAAAAGATGGGTATGTATTTAGGAGAGTTGCCACTTATTAAAAAAATAAATGCAACTTAATTCATCACTTAATTGTAATATGTGTCACAATGTCAAACGAAAGAGATTAAAAAAACATTTAGTTTGAAGTTACTTTTAAAAAGGGTAAAGGTGGCCCTTTTTGAAAGTCGAATTTGTTTAACTTATACACAAGTTAAATGAAATATTAAAGTATGAGTGTCCAGTAGCGTGGGCCGAAAATCCGCTTTTTTAGAATCTTGATTGGTAATAGGAAAAATATGGTTCATTATGCTCTAAACACAATCTGCGTGACAGATGACCAGTTTTGGTCAATATCTTAGACTCGCCCAAGTCCACCAAAGTTCAAGTGCTACAAAAAAAATCGATATACCAAATTATGTAGGACAAATACTTTCGAAGATACTTGCAATTTTATTAAAGAAAAATTAATTAATTAATGTATTTATTAATTTTTACTTTTTGAGCACATTGAACTTTGATGGCCTTGGGCGAGCCTAATATATTGACCAAAAATCGTCATCTTTTACACAATCTGTGTTTTTAGAGCATAATGAGCCATATTTTTGCTACTTATTACCAATCAAAATTCTAAAAAAGCGGATTTTCGGCCCACGCTAGTGTCCAGTCATCTTTAGTTAGAAAATGTTATTGGTTAGGGTTACCACTAATTCGAAAAGTAATATGTATCTATGTACAAATGTACATATACAGACATATAATACGAGAAGGCATTTTCTTAAGGTCATCTGATCTGCACCGTTACTTCGCATTATTTTTTGAAGTTTGAACTTTTTTTAGCGGTATATGTAGGTAAAAAATGGTTAAAAATACACAATAACAATTTTTTAACCTCAACTCTAGTGGTCTTAAACTTTTGCGCAAGACAGTATTTTGACCAACATTATAGTTTAAAAACTACACTGCCCACTTGCTTTTGGTAAAACTTAAGACAAAATATTTTGATCCCTTTGTTTTTTTTATGTTATTATATTAGTATTAAAAGTTTTAAACTACATATGTACTTACACTGGAGCTGATGTATAAGATTATTCATCTTCTGACTTGTTCTTTATTTTCTCTTCTTCCACTTTAATATTTAGCAGTATTTGATAAATGAAAATCACTTTTGCAACTTTTAATTTTGATTTGCTTCTATTTCATCACATCCTTAAGTACTTTTTTCCTTACTGCACGTCTATACCTGCTATGGGCGCTCGCATACCGTTCATCGCAGAAGGTATACGATATAAAGTAAGGGATATCTCATACCATTTATCGCATTTTTTCATATTTGCTTTGATTTGCACTTTTATGCGAGAAAACTGACGGTTGTATGCGAGCGCCCATAGCAGATATAGACGTGCAGTTACCAATTATTCGGGTTACAATAGCAAACTGTTCGGATCCCGATCGCACGTGAAAAATTTGTCACCAAAAAAGTACTTAAGCAAAAGTGCCAAATATTTAGTACAACAACTGATAAGTGTTAACTTATGGCGTTTTCTTTCCTCGAAAAAAATGTCACCTTCTTCTATGGCAACATTATCAGAGTGCAACATTTTAAAGACAGAGCACGCAATATGCATGTGAAGATGCTGAGAAAAGAACCCAAAAACTTGACAGCCCTGGCGCAGGGCAGAATAAATGCAACTTTTTTTGAGAAAAGAAAACGCTATTATATTACACGAAGGGCGAATTAACGCATTCGTTAACCACACAAGACCCAGGCTTGTTTTGGTTTGCTTGTTGAATCAGAAATATTAATTCGCAAATTGGGAAACATTTTGTGTTTTACTTTATACTTTTTTGGGAATATTTGTGACATGGATTCCCGATGAAGCCGAATATTTACATAACAAGTTTTTAATTGTAGTTTAAA
>NW_023458560.1:2090001-2097339 GCF_013731165.1 Rhagoletis pomonella | reverse complement strand
GTGGATTAGGACTACTGGTGAAACCACATAAAAATAAAACGCGCCAATAACTTTACCTCTGAGGTGGTGTGGAAAAAAGTTTTGAGTAGCTGCTCCCTTTCCGCTGCATTGAGCGCGTTGTTGGTCGAGATATACACGTCGTACGTAAACATATAAATAATGCGTTTATTGGAAATTTTGTCCTCTAAAACTTTGCCATTTAAATGTCCCACTTATTTTTAATAGAAATTGCTAAAAATTCGAAAAAATTGCAACACTTGTCTAATTTTGGGCATTTTTTGCATATTATCGGCAACAAATAGTTGTTTAAAAAAAATTGATAGGCAAATGAAAATTGTAGGGAATCGAATTCTCAACAAATTTGTTACCTTTTTTCGCGAGAAATGCAAAATTCGCGCGCAAATCGTAAAAAACATAAAATCCAAGACAGCGGACACTTCCCATATCGCAATTGGGGGAAACATTTTCATTTTGTGTTCACCTAAACAGGAGACACCTAACTGCGTCAAAATATTTCTTCCCGCAATTTTTTTTTAATCTTACGTCGATTTTGGTCTAAAGTGATCGGGCTACATTAGCGGGTTTTTCTTAATTGAATTTTCAAAATAGGGGTTGAAAATTGTATGTGCAAGCACCCCATCCAAGCATTTACGAGAAAAGATATATGCAATCTATTGGTCAGGATTGATCACTTATTTTCATCTTTTGGTCATTAGCTGTTTTTTTAATTGAATTTTCAAAATAGGGGTTGAAAATTGTATGTGCTAGCACGCCATCCAAGCATTTACGAGAAAAAAATATATGCAAGGGGCCGTCGATTTGTTAGGATCGATTTTGTTGACGATATTTTTATCGATTGTGCTATTGATATTTTTATTGATTTTGTTATCGATATCATTTATCAATTTTGTTATCGATATTATTTATTCATTTTCTAATCGATATTTTTATAGATTTTAGTATCGATTATTTATCGCTTTTGTTATCGATATTTTTATCGATTTTATTATCGATATTTTTATCAATTTAGTTATCGATATTTTTATAGATTTTGTTATCGGTATTTTTAAATTTTGAGTTGCGACTCTTTTGAAGACGGTGTGCGATATGAAGAAACACACAAATAGTAAAGATGCAATTGATATAATGTATATAAATTAATCTTTTAAAAATTATTATATTTGTTACATTTAAAAATTACATGTTCAATATCTTAAATTCACTAAAAGAGAATAACAGGAAAAAGTAAAGGAACGCAAAAACCCATATTTTTAGTCCAAAGAATGGCAAAAGCAAACTCCAAACCACTCGTGGTATTTAATATTAAAACTTCACAACCGTTAAACTACTTTCGATTGAAATAATTCTTTTATTTAAATTTGTATTCTAATTAAATTTTATTGGAGCGCGTGCCCGATCAGTTGTAAGGCGAGATACGAATGAATATCATCGGCGCGTATTCATAGTCCAGCAACTAAGTCGAAACTAACAAAGTTGCAACTTAAATTTAAGTACCAACTTAAAATTTACCTCTATTCATAGTCGCATTTCAGACTTCTACTAAGTAGTTTCGACTTAGTTTACGATATAGCAAAACGAGTGTGAAAATGTATCGATTTTTCTTTACGATATTTTGGAAAAAATAAATTTGTATTAAATAATGTCAAGTTTGATCATCCGTTTATGTAATTTTTATTTTCATTGCATGATTATGCAAAAGAATAAGGTATACTTTTCTTGTTAATTGTGTGAAATAGCCAGAACAACCGCAGTGATGTGAAGTCGATGTTTATCGAAAGCATGCTGTGAAACATACAAATAGTAGATATCTAAATGTTATGCACAAATTTACTTTAAATGAACTAGCGTGAAACTGACTGATTATTTGAGAATTTATCTAAATTATTCCAATTATAAAATTGTGATGTAGCTTTATTCGAATTGTAATACGCATTTAATTTCATCTTCCGATTAAAATGGATCGATCTTTGTAAATTTTAATTGGACATTATTCAATATTATCAAAATCACGCTCTACCAACTTAATATTTACATATTTCGTCTGTTTTCCCTTAATTTGATAAAATACTTCTTCCTAGTTACGACTTAGTTGCAGCTGCAGCCGAAACTAAATTTTAAGTTGGTACTTAGCCAGAAAAGTCGAAACTAAGGCGACTATGAATAGCTTTAGTTGTGACTTAGAATAGTTTCGACTTAGTTGAGTACTAAATATGACTATGAATATGCGCCATCGTTTTTACAAAACTGACGCCTAGCCCAAGTGGAAGAAAAATAACTGTTGAATGTTGGCCGTAGTACCAACATTATGGCAGTGCTGAATAGCGCTGCCATATCAATAGGGTTGCCATTACACTGTGTTTGCTTTCACCACACATTTTTGGTGAACTTTTTGTGACTCTCTCCTTCTGAATACCCAAATCGTCTCAAGTCACAAAAATAGTCACTAATTGATAACCTCAAATTTAGTGACTTGAGATAAGACTAGGGTGGCCAGATGTTATAGTGACATAATCAGTACAGCTGGGCTCAAAAATCAGTACAAAGCCATAGAAATCAGCTCATTTTTAAGCGGATTTTTTACTATTAACAATATAACAACCAAATAGCAGCGCATTTATTTAACAAAAAATAAACAATAGACTTTTAAATACATATAGTATTATCAATGTAAAAATTCATTACTTTAAAACAAATCAAAGGTATTACATATGTATGTACAGATGTACTCACGAAAATAGTAGTAAAATGTATTGACAGGTTTTGAAAATTTTTTCTTTCCTTATTTAATTTAAATTTTTTATAAAAATATAGTTAATTCTATAACAAAAGACATCGTCGCTCGAATAAAGAAACAGTGTAAATGCCACATAGACTATTATTCGATACTTGCACCATTGGATAGACAATCCTTTAATCTATTAGAAAAATCTTTAGTTTTCTGAAATGTCTCTTTGGCTCACTAATTTATTCCCGAAATACGAAATTGTATTTATATGGTTTGTAATGGTTTATAAAAACTTCCAGTTCGTTTTTCTCAACTACTTTTCAGGCATGATACAAAAAGAAGGTAGTTAAATTTAAAAATTTTTGACAAAAAATAAGTTTTTGAAGTTTCATAAATTGTACAAAATTATGAGCTACCTTGCCACATTGATATCAATGAAACAATACATAAGAGGGTTTAATGTTGTGCGTTGGAAATGTTCGGTTATTTGTAAAATGATTTTTTGGTGGGGAGCTGAAACGGAAGGTGCGTGTCATCAAAAACTTACTAGAAAGAGAACAGTATAAACTTTAAGATAATTCACCCTTCGCCTCCCTGCCCCTTCTACAGACACTCGGGGCCCATTTCAAAATGGGGTAAAATTAGCATTTTCGCTAAGAAAAATTAAACTCGTGTTAGGCCAGCAGCAGTGGGTACTCTTTTCCATTTTGGTAGGATTCGGCCGCGCTAGAGAAAATAACCTCATCAGTCCAACTCTGGTTACGCCATCCACAGTATATTTGGCAAAATTGACCTCCAAATTTACAAAAGAAGTGCATATTTTAAACCGAAACCTTTGTTTTAACTTAAAGCTTAGTCCTTTGGCTAGACGTATATGTTAAAATTTTTTGATTCGGATCACGGGTTTGAACACGATATCCCAAAATCATTGTACAAATTAGGGATGTTGCGAATGTGGAATTTTAGACATCCGCGGATGCGAATGCGTATGTGAATATCTAAAAGCTAACAACCGCTAACAACCGTTTTTTAAAAACATTTGAATCTCAGATACTTACGTAATTCTTATCTTATTAAAAGTCAGACCTATAGTCTTTTAATTATTTGAGCATCGCTCCTCTTTATAGCCAGACGTTGATCATTTCTGCTGGAAATCCCTATAGAAGGAGCTTGCTCTTTGACTTTAAATAGCAAAGAAGGGCCAGTATATATCCATCCGAAAAATTATTGCCCGACAAGTAAACAAAATTACTGTTCTTTAATTTTTTGCTAAAAATAAATTCCCCAAAGAGCCCCATTTGAAATTATTGAAACGAATATATGTAACATCAAAAGCAAATCACGAAAATTTGGTTAAGAATTACAGTGCACAGCTTCTTTTTTTGTGTCTAGTAGTTTTTTTAAAATTGGTCCAAAAAAATAATATTAAAGAAAGAAACCAATGCAGGTATTGAAAGAAGAGAAAACAAAAAATATTGTTAAAAAGGCTAAGTTCCCTTTTACGTACGTCAAAGGTCAAGTAGAAGTTGGAACTTGCATGACTGCCCATTGATTGCTCAATTATATAGCTGAAGAAATAATAAGTTCAAATACATTTTTGTCTAAGTTGATAAATATGAACAGTTTTGTTAAACAAATACTCCCACGACCACAGGCAAAAACATTGGCTACAATTTGTCATTTTGTTTGCCATATATACGTTTTATCGGTGCACTTGCACAACATTCGTATTCGCAAAAGCTCCGCATTGATTATTGCGAATGCGAAAGCGAATGCGAATGTTAAAATTAATGCGGAAGCTCCGCAGTTGCGAATGCGAATGCAAATATTCGCAACAACCTTGGTACAAATATCCAAACCGTAACCAAACTGTCTTACTTATGCCATTTTCTAAAAACAAAAACTTTCTAAAATGAAACTGCAGTAGTTTTCATCTTATGTGGATAATTCTTGTCACAAATACCTGGTTTCTTGCTTATATTTATGCATATATATTTTTGAGCAGCGCCACACCTTAACAGAAAATTCTGAGAATCCAAAATTGGTACTGTTACAAGTTGCATGGCATCATTTTAACTCGATCTCCACCCTCTTCCACGGATAACGGTACATCGGTTAGAGGTTTAAAAATATTTTGTGTCAGCAATTTGTCATCAAACTGCATTAAATCGTATTACGTACTCTATCCTCTATCCAAAAAACTTTATTTTCGAACGTTTGCACAGGTGTATCAAATTCCTTCAGTTTGAAAACGCACAAGACTTTTTAATGTTTTCATCCAACTTCACTAACTTAAAATTTTTTTTTTTACTTTTTCAAGAAACAAAAATTTTTCTGCTAGTGAATCTGGTAGCATGGTTTTAATGAAATGTCATAAACTTATTAAAAGTCAAGTGGTCGGCAACAACAACGAATGTCAATAAATGAAACTACCTTCTATTTTTGTATCATGCTTTTCAGGTTACACTATTTCATTATTCCAGCGACGACATGTGAGTTGAAGTCTCAAACTTTCTAGAAACTTTATAAAAATTGAGAATATTAAAAACAAATTGTAGCCCATTCAGTTTCAGTAGAAGACGAGCTCGAGTCGGAATCTGTTTGCATATTTTAAGCTACAAATTTAAAACATATTTAGTTGGTGTGCTTATTAAATACAACATTCACATTAAAATGTTGACTAAAAGGTACATTACCGAATTATCGCTAAGCGAATTTTCGAGTACGAATGAAATTTAATAGTGTTAAATGTGTATACGCAAAAAAAATTACAGGTGGTCGAACATCAAAAATCAAAGTAAAGCTACATATATCATATCCAAGAGTCGGTAGTTTGCACCTTTTCCAAATTTTTAGAACTTACATTGCACCGTAGCAGTAGTCGTTTTAAGTTTGAAATACTGACAGCCGATTTCTCGTTGGGTGTTTAATTATAATCAAAAGATTATCTCTTATTGTCATCTTCTCAGTGTACTTAATTTATGATTAACTCACCACCACCTTTCATAAGATTTATTAATGGCGAAACCAGCTTTTCCTCTAAATCCTGTAAAACCTGCAAATCGTGATTGCAAATCGGGTTGAGTTGAATCTAAACAGTTTGTTATTTTGCGAAATCCTAGGAAACGAAACAATTGCAAGCTGACACCTTTTTAATAATGGTTTAAATTTAATTAATGCTTTCAATCTGCTCACACGAATAAGTTGTCAAAACCATTGTTTTGAACACGTAAACCTCAAGTAAATGTCAATTACACCAATTTACAATAGTATTTATTAAATGTAAAAATCAGTACAAAATCAGTACAAACTCACAAAATCAGTAGATTTTGCGTACTAATTTCGGGCTCTTAAAATCAGTACAATAGAAAAAAATCAGCGCATGTACTGATTAAATCAGCACATCTGGGACCCTACCTTACTCGCACTTTCAGCCATTTTGATTACATATTGTGAAAAGTGAAGTGAGAAATTATTAGTTTTCGAAATTAATTAATTAATAAAAAAATCCATTAGTTCGGATTAAAAAAAGCAAGTGACTCTATTACTACGTGCGTCTTCAAAGCGAGAATTTGTTATTAACAACAACACACTCGGAATATACCTATTCAAGAGGATCAACCTGGCGTGTAAATCCTTGGTGCCGGCGAACCCAAAAACAGTAAGAAAACCCTTAAAAGTATTTAAGTGCATGTTCGTTAAATAACTTGTATTTATAATAGTATAATTGAATATTGCACTTTTCATAAAGAAATGTAGTGTTGTAAGTGCAAAGTTAGCTTGGCTTACTTTACGTCGACTTTGTCCAAACGCGTGCACCAAATTGCACTATTCTTACTAATAAATTAAAATTAAAAAAAATAAATTAATAAAAACTTATGGCAATATTTTAGGAGTGCCCTAGGGTCTTATGGCGGGCCTAGAAGATTCAGGATGGTTTATAAATAACTTGAATAATATTATTTATAAAGTAAAAATAGCGATAGTTTATCTTGTATATTACTTCCAATAAAAATTCATAATAGTTTCCCCAAAATAGGCAAGGTTCAGCCAACTAAAAATTAACAACATGAGCAGTGACGAAGAAATTGAGAGTTTTTTCCTTAATATAATAACATTTGGGGTATTCACAACGGTGTCGTAAGTGTCGTATTGTTGTATGTCGTAAACTTTAAAGGCCAAAAAAAAGTATTAAGGGGGCTCGCAAAGTACCATCAAAGTCATATTATGAATTTTCGCGGTGTTAAAAAATAGATGGTCGTCGTTTCAAGTTTTCTAAACATTTATTAAAGCTTTTAAAGCTTACGACATACAACAATACGACACTTACGACACCGCTGTGAATCCCTCAAATGTTTATTCGGTGTTATGTGAGGTTAAGTGCTGAGATATAATAAATAATCGTAACAGGTGTTCACAACCGTCGTGTTTTAACACAACTTTTGTTAGGAAAATATAACTTCACAACACCTTGTGAATTGCCCAAATATATTTTCACTATTACCAAGGGATAATAGAAAAATTAGGTTTTCGACCCGCCCTAACGTACACGGATGTTAAAATGAAGAACACTTATCTTTTTATGAAATATA
>NW_023458560.1:2082969-2089901 GCF_013731165.1 Rhagoletis pomonella | reverse complement strand
CTCGAATAAAGAAACAGTGTAAATGCCACATAGACTATTATTCGATAATTGCACCATTGGATAGACAATCCTTTAATCTATTAGAAAAATCTTTAGTTTTCTGAAATGTCTCTTTGGCTCACTAATTTATTCCCGAAATAAGAAATTGTATTTATATGGTTTGTAATGGTTTATAAAAACTTCCAGTTCGTTTTTCTCAAAACTATACTTTTCAGGTTACACTATTTCATTATTCCAGCGACGACATGTGAGTTGAAGTCTCAAATTTTCTAGAAACTTTATAAAAATTGAGAATATTAAAAACAAATTGTAGCCCATTCAGTTTTAGTAGAAGACGAGCTCGAGTCGGAGTCTGTTTGCATATTTTAAGCTACAGATTTAAAACATATTTAGTTGGTGTGCTTATTAAATACAACATTCACATTAAAATGTTGACTAAAAGGTATATTACCGAATTATCGCTAAACGAATTTTCGAGTACGAATGAAATTTAATAGTGTTAAATGTGTATGGGAAAAAAATTACAGGTGGTCGAACATCAAAAATCAAAGTAAAGCTACATATATCATATCCAAGAGTCGGTAGTTTGCACCTTTTCCAAATTTTTAGAACTTACATTGCACCGTAGCAGTAGTCGTCTTAAGTTTGAAATACTGACAGCCGATTTCTCGTTGGGTGTTTAATTATAATCAAAAGATTATCTCTTATTGTCATCTTCTCAGTGTACTTAATTTATGATTAACTCACCACCACCTTTCATAAGATTTATTAATGGCGAAACCAGCTTTTCCTCTAAATCCTGTAAAACCTGCAAATCGTGATTGCAAATCGGGTTGGGTTGAATCTAAACAGTTTGTTATTTTGCGAAATCCTAGGAAACGAAACAACTGCAAGCTGACACCTTTTTAATAATGGTTTAAATTTAATTAATGCTTTCAATCTGCTCACACGAATAAGTTGTCAAAAACCATTGTTTTGAACACGTAAACCTCAAGTAAATGTCAATTACACCAATTTACAATAGTATTTATTAAATGTAAAAATCAGTACAAAATCAGTACAAACTCACAAAATCAGTACAATAGAAAAAAATCAGCGCATGTACCATGAACCAACGACTACAGATCACCTAATCAGCCATCGTTGTATTTGTAATCGATTTTCAGAAAAAAGTTTTCGTAGCGTTTTTGACGTTTTTCGGTTTTGTTTACACCGTCTTCTACCTCTTCGTAGTGATTTTTTAGCGATTGAATGTGTTTTATGCAGCGATTTTAATTATACATTTTGGTTTATTACATATTTATGATATAAAATAAAGTGCTGTGTGATCGGAACAAGTTTGTGCGTATGTTTGGTTTGCCAAAAGCCGTAAATTTGCGTGAAAAGTGGGTGCACGTTTGTGGCCAGAACGTTGGCATTGAAAAATCGACCCGTGGTAATGATATGCGATTGTAAAACATTTTCAATCATGAAAACCATATTTTATGAACTTTTTTTGCAAATTGTCATCAAGTTTCTCTTTGTATATTTTATAATAAATACCAATTTAATCGCACTCAATCACCGCGCCTTTTTCGTTTTCTTTGTTTGTTTTCATTCTTAGGCAGATGTCAAAAACACTCAGAAATATACTTTTTTCTTGCTTCTTTGATTAGGTGATCTTGTATTTTTGGTTCATGCGCATGTACCGATTAAATCAGCGCATCTGGCCACCCTACCTTACTCGCACTTTCAGCCATTTTGATGACATATTGTGAAAAGTGAAGTGAGAAGTTATTAGTTTTCGAAATTAATTAATTAATAAAAAAATCCATTAGTTCGGATTAAAAAAAGCAAGTGACTCTATTACTACGTGCGTGTTCAAAGCGAGAATTTGTTATTAACAACAACACACTCGGAATATACCTATTCAAGAGGATCAACCTGGCGTGTAAATCCTTGGTGCCGGCGAACCCAAAAAAAGTAAGAAAACCCTTAAAAGTATTTAAGTGCATGTGCGTTAAATAACTTGTATTTATAATAGTATAATTGAATATTGCACTTTTCATAAAGAAATATAGTGTTGTAAGTGCAAATTTAGCTTGGCTTACTTTACGTCAACTTTGTCCAAACGCGTGCACCAAATTGCACTATTCTTACTAATAAATTAAGTCAACCGATCAGATTTTGTTTAAAAGTGGTTTCACAACAAATTCTATCAGTTCAAATATATTAGTTTGTAGGTTAATACTAAAAACTTATGTGCTGTGTTTTGGCAATATTTTAGGAGTGCCCTAGGGTCTTATGGCGGGCCTAGAAGATTCAGGATGGTTTATAAATAACTTGAATAATATTATTTATAAAGTAAAAATAGCGATAGTTTATCTTGTATATTACTTCCAATAAAAATTCATAATAGTTTCCCCAAAATAGGCAAGGTTCAGCCAACTAAAAATTAACAACATGAGCAGTGACGAAGAAATTGAGAGTTTTTTCCTTAATATAATAACATTTGGGGTATTCACAACGGTGTCGTAAGTGTCGTATTGTTGTATGTCGTAAACTTTAAAGGCCAAAAAAAAGTATTAAGGGGGCTCGCAAAGTACCATCAAAGTCATATTATGAATTTTCGCGGTGTTAAAAAATAGATGGTCGTCGTTTCAAGTTTTCTAAACATTTATTAAAGCTTTTAAAGCTTACGACATACAACAATACGACACTTACGACACCGCTGTGAATCCCTCAATTATATGATAAAAGAAGGAAATTCAAATGTAAAATATGTCGTGTCCATCCCATTGACGCGGATTGGTTCCAACACGGATACCACCACGGATATCAAAAATGTTCCTTAAAACAAGTAAAAACCGGCTGTCTTCGGCTATGCCGAAGCCTTCATACCTTTCATGAAAATAAAAAAGCTGACTTTCATCTACTTCCCTGTAGTGAGATGCTGAACCATTATGCACGTTATGAATAGACTGCGGATTTGTATGCAAAATACGGAGCCTAGAAATATGCACCCCATAACTATAAGCAAAGTGTATAAATTTGTATACATCTGCATAAAAATCCGCAGTCTGGTTATGAACCATAATTATACCAGTTCCTCATAGAAAAAAGTAAACTAGTTGGTAGAAATTCGAGTTCGAAAACTGGTATTAAATGGGGAAGTCACACCAGATCGTCATGGACTATAATTGAACCAGTTCTCCGCAATGAAACGCCAAACCAGCCAGTATAAATACTAGTTCATTAACTAGTATGTGCCAAAGCGACGGCCTACCATTTCGGTGATTTCCCTGCAGTGAAAAGCTAAACCAGTATAGAAAAATTCCAGTTCATTAACTATTATTTAAGAATAAAAGTCATACCAGTTCGTTATGAACCATAATTATACCAGTATGTGCTAAAGCGACGGCCTACCATTTCGGCGATTTCGAACAACTTATGCGATCAGCGACATCTGTCTTTGAATAGGCATAACCAAAACTAAAACGAAGACTACCGATTCTGGTTCAGAGATCTCAGGTTCGAGCGCGCGTGGAGGTTGTTAAAGTAAAGTAAGTGTAAATCATCGTATATACTTACAAGTATGGAATCCTATGCCCCTTTTTGTCTATTCTCTTTCTAACAACGGACGTGCCTGCCAAACAGCGGACGTGCCTGCCAAACTGAAAAGCATGATGGCGGCAGTGTTTGACAGGCACGTTCGACGATGCGAACGGCAATGGAAGGTAAGAAATGGAAGATGGATGACATGAGAATGAAATAATTATGAAATAGCAGAATGTCGAAGCAAAAACGAATTTGAGAAATGTGACAAAGCGAATGACGTTAAATGAAAGAAATGTAAAATAGCGAAATGTCGAAATAGAAGAAATAGATGACAGGCTCGTATTCAAGGGTTTCGTGAAACAAAAAGTGTTGCTGTGTTGCGCCATAAAATATTTAAATACTTTTTTAATGTGGTTAAATTGAATCATACGCTTTTTTAATAAGTTGGCAAAAGTACATATTTCGCCAGCCAAAATATATATATGTACCTATGTATGTATATAGCGCGACGCTGCAAGATTCATTTATAAATACGGTATATGCTAATGACGTTATTCATAAAAAATAAAATAGATTTAAATAGCTCTGTACAGTGACATTTTTATAAAAAAATCGATTTCTTAATTTTTTATGAATTTGGGTAAAATATTTAAATTCACATTTTTAGTGCATTTTTTTCCTATTTATTACTTTTAAAAATTTTATTTTCTTTAATAACCGTTTCACTGAGTTATACCACCCATCAAAAATCAAACTATTTTATAAGAAATGTATTGACCTTTTTACAACGGCATTTAAAGAATTTTTTGCTCAGATTGAAAAATTGCCTGCTTCTCACACTTCTGTGGTGCTTTTTATTGTAGTTATTATTCTGTTGACATCTAAATTTCCCTACATAGATTTTATGTGATTGCCGATAGATTGATTACCGGCATTTCCTCTGTGAACTTTTTTTAACTACATTCATAAAAAAAATTACTAATTTTGGTTTCTTTTTTCATCTTGAACTGGTACATATGTTTGTATGTAAAATGCATTTAAAAACGTCATTTGCCCAATATGCACGATGCAGCGAACAAAGGTGGCACCGTCAGACATACCCCTACTTTGAATTTGTCGATTTTGATAATTCTGATCTAAAAGTAAACGACGTATCAGAAACTTTAAATGTACTGAAATTCACTTATACTTCCAGAAAAATCACCGCTTTTTCACATTTTCCTTATTAATTGTCATTGTAACTCATATATTTTTAGAATTCAGCGCAATTAAAACACGCTTACTATCGAAAAATTTATTATTGAGAAAATTGGCTGGTCTGATATTTTCTTTTAACATGCAATTCGCCTTTGTTTACTTTTTGTACAGAAATGTCATCGCCACTATGACGGGGCAATCTTGTACTCTTTCTTGTCAAATATGCATTTTGATGTAACTGCTATGAAGCTATGAATACTTATTAAAATCGTTTCAGTTCGTAATAAACGTACATTACATACTTGTAGTCTAAATCATGATAAAAACATAGCAAGGTATAACCGTTCTCTCAATTTGTCGGCCATGATTTTTTTTTGAAGTTTGAAAACATTTTAAAATCATATAAATGTGAAAATAAAAAAATGAAATTGTTCGAAATTGTTGTTGCTTGAGATGGAAAATGAAAATGTGTGTGTGAGTTTGTGAGTAAATTTAAAAATTAAATTGTTTGGAAACGTCAAGAATTTTAAAAGTGACTCTCAGCGGTTCTACCTTACTATATTTTTATCATGGTCTAAATATATTTTTTAATATGAACTAGCTTTTTTAATTCTAGAAAATATCAATAATCACAAGAATTATAAAAATTTCTCTTCAAAACATACGTTTCAAAGCATCCCTGTTGATGTCATAATTCAAATAAAAATTTGAATAGAAATTTTGATGCAAACGATTTTCCTCGATATTCATCATAGAAATTTCTTTAATCTTTATTTTCTTCCACGCAAATTTACTCATTACTTTAAATGGCTTTCATCTTTTTATTTTTGTAAAAAATAATATAAACATGTTGCTCTTGCCAGCTGCAATAGCTTCAATACACTAACAAAAGTGTGAATACCCAGTGCCCAGCTTAGAACAAGAATCCTAGCATTTTGCCTCCCAAATGTTACCGTCTGGCCTCCTCAAGATCCATAATGCCTCCGGAGTTAGTCAACACAACGTAACCAAATTGACGAGAAGGCAGCAAGTTGTTGGTCCACTTCCAACCATTTCAACCAATTTATGCGATTTAATGGGCCTCATGCATAAAAAATGAGTCTAAGGTCAGACTCAATTTTTGCACTAGGGGGGTGAGCTTAAGCTCAAGAATTTGTACTGAAAATCGAGTTGGAGCTTAAACTCACATTTAATGCATGAGGTCCAATATCTTCACTGCTACCTTGTGTTGCGTCCAGTAAATAGTGGCCAATTTTTACGAGTGCCTGTGGGCCTCTGCCAGTAGCTGCAGCTGCGGCGGCACGTGATTGTGGCATAACGTTGATGTAAGCGTAAAATAAGAAAAGGTTTGGTAAGGTTTTTCGGGCCGCTGCTTAGGCCACAATCGCAAATGCACCCACACATGCGTACGTGCTGCGTAGAGACGTAAATTATAGTTTTCCCCGAGCTCCAGTTTCTTATCGCACTATTATTTCCCTTATTACTTATAATTCTCTGCCACGATTTCCGCTGCTCGGGCCACGGCTGCTTTTACAAGAAAATAAACCATTTGTTTAAACGATGCTCATCTTACTTGTCCGTATGTCGCTCTGGAAAGAAATATATATTAAATTATATGTTTTCTTAAAAATAAATGCAAATTTACCTAATTTTTCCACCGGCAGGCACGAATATGATGTTCAAAACAAAAGCAATGACAACGAATTTCACACACATTGATGTATTTTAGCGCAAGCGATAAGTTTCACAAATATTTTAAATTATTGCCTGCAAATTATTGGAAATGCAAGACTTGGCACGCATTTTTAATTTCTTTTTTATTGAATTCAAATGAATAAAAACACATTTTTCTAAAATATTTCTCAATTTACATTTTAAAGTTTTTTCTGAAACTTGAATGTAACTCTGTGCGGAGAATGAGAGAATTGAAAATCAGGTGATCTCAGCTGTTTTCAAATGTAAACAAACAAAATGGCGCTTTCCATACTTGTAAGCCTATACAATGGTGTAAATTAATTTAAATAATTATTTCAATTTAAATATAAAATAAAAATTGAACATAAATTTAATTTGATTTGGAAAAAACATTGTTTAAGTGACTTGCGCTCACTTTAAGTTCTTACGTGACTTGCGTTCTTAAATTCCTTGCGCAAGTGCATCCCTGCAGGATTTCCACACTACAAGCATCCCTGCTGTAG
>NW_023458560.1:2081869-2082869 GCF_013731165.1 Rhagoletis pomonella | reverse complement strand
CATTGTTCTCACAAGTTAGTTATTAAGTAATATTGTTAAATAAAACCTTGAATTGAAAACATAAAATCGTCAACTTCTTTACAATTCGCAACAAACATAAATACTCAAATACCGTAAAAAATGAAAAGAAATAATTTTTTCTTCTTTTCAAAACAATAAATTTAAAAATTACACAAGAGATATACATGAAAAAAATAAAATAAAATAAAATAAAATAAAAAAAATATTCGCTCACTGAGATTCGAACTCGGATCTCTTGATTTGGCGTGCGGCCATTTACTCTTACGCGAGCAAAATTATATACTTATGCTTTTCACGGGGGATGAATAGGCAATTTATCTCGTCAACTGGTATGATGCTACTAGTATTTCTACTAGTAGCGTGCTGATGCAGGAGCGGACAATTGGCATTTCCTATGACACCGCCATGTTAAAAATACCAGTCGCTAACATTGAAAAAGGATACAACGTGAACTAGTTGGGCTGAAACGCAAACTGGTAGCATTCTGGTTCATAACTGGTAGCTTTCCCATGCAGGGTTCCCTGCAGTGAAAACCCAAACCAGTTAGAAAAAATACTAGTTCATAAACTAGTATGTGCCTACCCAGTTCGTCATTTTCGAAGAACTTAGGCGTTCAACGACATCTGCCTTCGAAATTCCAAAGCCTAAAATAAAACGCAATTAATTGCTTTTCTTACAAATGTCGGCTGTGGCGTCACGTGAAGACTTCTGGTTCTGGTTCTGGGATCGCAGGTTCGAGGCCGCTTGGAGGTGGTTAAGATTTTTAAAGTTAGATCAATGTAAGTAGGAATAATTATTTCAATTTAAATATAAATAACAAACTTAAAAATCTAGTTGCATTACAAAAAAAGAAACAAATATATGGGAAGAAATACTTGTGCCATAAAAAAATATATTAAAAAAAATATATTTTTTTTTATTAAATCTAAGAATAACAAAAATAACTCTTAATAAAACTATAAATAAAAGAAATATTATT
>NW_023458560.1:2080665-2081859 GCF_013731165.1 Rhagoletis pomonella | reverse complement strand
ATAGTCTGGTGTAGACTTGTAGCAGATTCTATAAAACTGTAGCGTTATGGGCACAATCACGTGTAATGGGCAGATAACTTATCAGTTTTATATGTTGCAAAAAATCTAATTGAATTATAGGCGAATATATAGTCAAAATCTTAAGAGATAAAGATTTCAAAGGATATTTTACAAATGTTAGTTTCGCTTTATTTCAATAGAATAGTGATTAAAATTTAGCAGTATAATGCTCAATTCGCAATTGTTCATGAAAATACTTTCTTAAGTATGTCTTATTATTTATTGGTAAAATGAAATGAAAATAGTTTTCAAGTCAATAAAAAATTTTAAATAACCACGTTACACTTAATTATTAGATAATTGTGCAACGAAGTCAGCTATGATTTCTTTTCTTCCATATGGAATCAATATGATATCGATAATGCTAAGAAAACGTGTTATATATCCTATTGGAAAGGGTACTTTAGTATCTAAAAAACAACTTTTTTAGTTTTTCACTTTTTTACGTTACTCCTAACATTTTCGGTACATTCCATTACGACTTAATAGGAGTTCTGAACAACTTTTTCGCTAACTTGGAACGCATCCTGTTAAGCTAATTTATTTTCTATCGTTCAGAACTTTATCGGCCAAAATAAATCAAAGAAATTTTATATTTTTGTACTTTTCCTTGTTGAAGTATCGAAAACTGTTTTAGGGTTCGTGAAAAATCCTTCGACAAAAGGAGCAAAATATTAAACACAAAATACTTGGACATGACAAGAATTAGTGTCAGAAACAGCTGACAGACTTAGTGAATACCAATAATCACCAATATGTACAATATTTGAAAGAAAGAAAATCAATTTTGAGTAAATATTGATGAATTCCTTAGCCACACTGCTCAAAAAATCTGAAAGTCCGGTACATAAACAATATAAATTCCAGGCCGTATTTAAGAAAAGTCGCCTAACTTCGACAATTTTTTTCTTTTAGTTGCTATAAATGAGCTATAAGTTAATTTAAAAATAGAGCAAAATTAGATAGTGCTACATATTTTGATAATGTGGAAATTATCGATGGTCAAAATTTAAAAAATTAAGAGAAATATGTTTTTTGTACCCCATAAAAAATCCCAACAAGCCAAGTTCGACAATAGATTATTATATACTGTGGCGAATACTGCGGCAACACAAAGCGAACAACGAGAAATAG
>NW_023458560.1:2078748-2080565 GCF_013731165.1 Rhagoletis pomonella | reverse complement strand
TACTGTGGCGAATACTGCGGCAACACAAAGCGAACAACGAGAAATAGACAGAATGTTCGAGGAATGACGTAGAATGTTCCACAAAGAGAAACGTCAAGTTGGATGAACACTGCGAACGGCGAGAGAAAGGGAATGAGCGATAAACTTCAGAACGTCCTAGAGTTGCCATAAGTACGAGCGCAGGTATATAAGGGCGCCGCCACAGCGAAGTGAGTTAGTTAAAAATCAGCAAGCTACAAGTAAAGTGAGCCGGGAAGTGTGTTGCGTATAAGCAAGCTATAAGTTTAATTGTGTTAACAAGTAGTAAGGCATTGTTATTGCTTTAACAAGTATTGTAAAGTCTTTTTACTGTATTAGCGAGTATTGTAAATTGTTTGTTGTACAATAAAGTTGATTGTACTACAATTTGGTCATCGTTAGCATTTATTTAACAATCCAGCGATACGAGCCGTAGAATATTTGGGAAATCCCTCAAGGTTTCGAGGATAATCGTTACATTTTGTATCAGAAGTGAGATTGTTAAATAAATCCCGAAGGATAAACTTTAGAAAATGGCAAAAATTCAGGACTTAAAGATTGAGGCCTCAAACAGGAGTTGGAAAAGCGAAATTTAGCAACCTCCGGAAAAAAAGTGGAGTTACTATCACGGCTGCGAGAGGCTATGGAAGCAAAAGCAGGGTAAACTTGACGATGCATCCGCAAAGGATGAACAGAAGGATGAAGCTGCTTGTTCGTCGAAGGATATGCAGCAGACATCCGGGAAGGTTGAAGAACAGCAAAAGTCTCCAAGTTCATCAACAGCTATGGACATGAACACGTTATTGGCTGCCATGTCACAGATGTCATCACAGCTGTCGTCACACATGATGCAAGCACAGGATACACGCATGTCACAGATGTCATCACAGCTGTCGTCACAGATACAGGCGCTGGAGACACGTATATCTTCAGAGGTATCCGCGCAGGTGTCATCCCGGTTAGAAACTCAGCTACAGGCACAGGAGGCACGCATATTATCACAGCTGGAAGCACAGGATGAAAAAAAAATACACAAATACAGGACAAACTTGAAGAGAGACAGGAGAAAGTCGAAGCAAAGGTAGAAGAGTTGGAAGGTCGCCCCCGAGATTTGCAGATGAATCGTCCAGCTACTTCGACAAGTGCTCCCATGGTAAAGACTCCATCCTTTGACGGCACGATTCCTTTCCAAGTCTTTAAGCTCCAGTTCGAGAAGACAGCTACAGAAAATCGTTGGAGCATGGAGGATAAATCCGCTGCTCTGTTCGTGGCATTAAAATGACCTGCAGCGGAGATCTTGTTGACAATTCCTGACTGTGAAAGGAACAATTACGATGCATTAATGGGTGCAGTGGAAAGATGTTATGGTAGCGAGCACAGGAGACAGATTTACCAGATGGAGCTGGAGAATCGCTGCCAGAAATCCAACGAGACTTTACAGGAATTCGCCTCCGAGTTTTAAAGGTGGGCTCATTTGGCAATTGGAGGTGCATCTGGTGAGCACCTCGAAAGAGTAAAAAACCAGAGGTTCATCAACGGAATGCGGGACGTGTATACCAAGCGAGAGACGTACGAGAATCCAAAGCCAACATTTGCTGAAACTGTCTCGTATGCTCAGACGCGTGAAACGGCGGCGCTCCTAAGTAGACCAGCCTACAAGGCACATCGCGTGGAAGTGGAAACACCAGACGAGACAAATGAAATGCTGAAGAAGATTATCCAACTGCTGGGCGAGAAGAAGCATGGCTCTGGCAATTGCTTTAGACTCCCACTTTATAGAACAGAGGTAGACAAAAAAA
>NW_023458560.1:2073116-2078648 GCF_013731165.1 Rhagoletis pomonella | reverse complement strand
TGTTATCCAATATATTTTTCTTTCGTTATGAATTCGAAATCCAGCCCATTATGGAATTGTAATTTTAATAAGAGAGAGTGATTTTCTTATATTTCCCTTCGAGAATGAGCTGGATATCATTTTCTCTCTTGTTACTATGGTTTCCATTTTTTTTGGAACCCATCTCGAGTGTATTTCCAATATACTATAAACGTTGGAAAACTAAGGTTGGCTATGAGTTGGTTCTCAGTTCGATATTCATATTGTATATTGAAGGTCATTTTCGAACATTCGCCAAAATGTTTATTGGGTACATATATATCTGGACTCACAAATCGGATTTTACGATTATAGTTGTCTGCAAAACCCATTGGCGAAATAAAAACTTTATCCGATTTTTTTAAATCGAAACTATATTTTTACATACATATGTATATACAAGCATACATAAATATATTTAATATGAAGTTAAAATTTTCACATCAATTTGCGCAATCTTCAAACCCATGGTTTCAATTGTACGCATTTCGTCAGGGTTTTCCCCACATCTTGGTTTTGCTGCAGTGAAGCGACAGAGCAAGTGACGTGAAAAAAATATATGCGGACACTTATATACATACGTATTGTTACGATTATCCTCGAAACCTTGAGGGATTTCCCAAATATACTCGGGCTCGTATCGCTGGATTGTTAAATGAATGCTAACGACGACCAAATTGTAGTACAATTAACTTTATTGTACGACAAACAATTTACAATACTTGCTAATACAGTAAAAACACTTTACAATACTTGTTAAAGCAATAACAACGCTTTACTACTTGTTAACACAATTAAACTTATAGCTTGCTTATTCGCAACTCAATTCTCCGCTCACTTTACTTGTAGCTTGCTGACTTGTAAGTAACTCACTTCACTGTGGCGGCGCCCTTATATACCTGCGCTGGCACTTATGGCAACTCTAGAACATTCTGAAGTTTATCGCTCATTCTCTTTCTTTCGCTGTTCGCAGTGTTCATCCAACTTGACGTTTCTCTTTGTGGAACATTCTACGTCATTCCTCGAACATTCTGCCTATTTCTCGTTGTTCGCTTTGTGTTGCCGCAGTATTCGCCACACTGCCCTCCACCTAAGTCTGATCGTCCCGATCAGACACACTTGCCGCTCCAACCGCTGCAAGTCTTTCCAAGTGGACCACTTTCATCTTGGTCCTCGGTCTCCCCATTGATGCACTGGATTTGATGCACTGCGTCCTTCAGCCGTTTGTCAATCTTCAACGGATCTTTCCAGTCAAGTCTTTGCTTGGAGGTAAAGCTTTTCTTCTGCTGCGACATGTACAACCACAGTGCGTTACTGGACATTGCTTCCGGCTTATCTCCGGGAGTGCACCATCTCACATGGTTGTGCTTCTGCCGGCCACTGGTGGTGACCAGACCATGTCTCTTCTCGTGGGCACCCTTTTCGGATCTATGCCGCATCATCTGTCCCTGACACCCTGACTCCCGCCTTCGCGCTGCACTGCCTTTAGCACATCTTGCTACATCCGGATCCTTACGCTGAAGCTTCCGCCGTCGTTTCGTATCTCGCTCTTCCGCCGATGCTAACTTCATTGACCGGACATGTATAATCTCATCCTTGGCTTCCGGCTTAACTGCTCGCTTTTGCCGACCACCTTTTTCAGGACACTTCAAAGCGCGCCTACTGCTACCACAGCCGCTTCCATTTCCGGCCACCGGCGTATCACCATTGCAACGTGGTTCAGTGGCTTTCCTCCTGCCGGAAACACTGCCTGGCTCGCCATGACCACTTCCTTGTTGCGACCTCTTCTTCACTGAGCTAGCGGAACCGTCACGCTTTTCCTGTATCAGTGAACCGCTTCCTTCTCATGATGAAACCACTCCGTCTCCATCACTGCCAACCTCCGCCCAACTAACCGCTTCCGTTTCCGGTGGAATTGTCGACACTTCCTCTAAGACTAACCGTCTACTGCAGTACTGGCTGTCGTAACCAACCCTAAGTGGCACTTTCCTGTGACGATCTGTCAGGATCATTTTCTGGAGGTCAATCTTCATGCCTTGGCCAAGTAAGAAATCCACGCCGATGATGAATTCAAAGTATATTATTCAAAGTATATTCAAAGTTGCTCCAGGTAGTGGCTTCACATATAAAGTGGCCAAATCCGGTCGAATAATGGAATGTGTCGCTCCAGTATCCACTGTCAGTACTCTCTTCTGCCCATTCACACATCCACCAATAGTGAGGTTGCTCGCATTCCGGCCAATTTGTGAGACGGAGATTATGGGCCCTTCAGCTTCTGGAGCCAGCACGCGGCCCTTCCTGCTGGCTCGTTTCAGTTTAACGACTGATTGGAGTTGGCTTCGTCTCCTTCAGCCCTGCGTTTGCGTCCTGCTGAATTGTTGAGCCCACTGGAACTTGCACTGCAATCGCGGGCGAAGTGGCCTGACTTTCCACATTTAAAACATTTGCCAGAACCATGCTTTTTCTCGCCCAGCAGCTGCATAATCTTCTTCAGCATTTCATTTGTCTCGTCCGGTGTTTCCACTTCCACGCGATGTGCTTTGTAGGCTGGTCTACTTAGGAGCGCCGCCGTTTCACGCGTCTGAGCATACGAGACAGTTTCAGCAAATGTTGGCTTGGCATTCGCGTACGTCTCTCGCTTGGTATACACGTCCCGCATTCCGTTGGTGAACCTCTGGATTTTTACTCTTTCGAGGTGCTCACCAGATGCATCTCCAATTGCCAAATGAGCCAACCTTTCGATCTCGGAGGAGAATTCCTGTAAAGTCTCGTTGGATTTCTGGCAGCGATTCTCCAGCTCCATCTGGTAAATCTGTCTCCTGTGCTCGCTACCATAACGTCTTTCCACTGCACCCATTAACGCATCGTAACTGTTCCTTTCACAATCAGGAATAGTCTGCAAGATTTCCGCTGCAGGTCCTTTTAATGCAACGAACAGTGAAGCGGATTTATCCTCCATGCTCCAGTGATTTGCTGTAGCTGTCTTCTCAAAGTGGAGCTTAAAGACTTGGAAAGGAATCGTGCCGTCAAAGGATGGAGTCTTTACCTTGGGCGCGCTGGTCGAAGAAGGTGGGCGATTCTTCAAGTTTGTCCTGTATTTGTGTAATTTTTTCATCCTGTGCTTCCAGCTGTGATGATATGCGTGCCTCCTGTGCCTGTAGCTGAGTTTCTAACCGGGATGACACCTGCGCTGATACCTCGGAAGATATACGTGTTTCCAAGGCTTGCATCTGTGAGGAATCGTCTGACGACAACTGCGACCTCTGTTCCTGCATCATCTGTGACATGGCAGCCAATAACGTGTTCATGTCTATACCTGTTGATGAACAAGGAGCATTTTGCTGTTCTTCAACCTTCCCGGATGTCTGCTGCACATCCTTCGACGAACAAGCAGCCTCATCCTTCTGTTCGTCCTTTGCGGATGCATCGTCGGATTTACCCTGGAAGTCGTATTTGTCCACGTCGATGCCTTCAGCTTCCATAGCCTCCCGCAAACGGGATAATAATTCCACTTTTCTTCCGGAGGTTGCCAAATTACGCTTTTCCAACTCCTGTTTTAGTTCCTCAATCTTTAAGTCCTGAATTTTCGGCATTTTCAGTAGTTTATCCCTCGGGATTTATTTAACAATCCCACTTCTGACACCAATTGTTACGATTATCCTCGAAACCTTGAGGGATTTTCCAAATATACTCGGGCTCGTATCGCTGGATTGTTATATGAATGCTAACGATGACCAAATTGTAGTACAATTAACTTTATTGTACAACAAACAATTTACAATACTTGCTAATACAATATACCTGCGCTGGCACTTATGGCAACTCTAGAACATTCTGAAGTTTATCGCTCATTCTCTTTCTTTCGCTGTTCGCAGTGTTCATCCAACTTGACGTTTCTCTTTGTGGAACATTCTACGTCATTCCTCGAACATTCTGCCTATTTCTCGTTGTTCGCTTTGTGTTGCCGCAGTATTCGCCACAGTATCTATGCACATATGTACATATCTATGCACATACATGCATATGTACTTATGTATGTATATCAGCATTTTAGTTGAAAATACGTTTTGCTCGTCCCTCTCTTCATCGCTCCACTACATTCCTGTCCTTAGTTTTATTCAGATACCACAAATGTATGTTTTCTTCGAAAATACTCAAGTACTACCAACAGAGTACTCTACTGTCAAAACCTTTTACTCGCAGTAGTTGCGGAAGGCAAAGTAAATACTCTACGCGTCTTGCTATTGATCGGTAGTTTACGTACGCTTGCAGAAACTGGTTTATGCTTACTCACACTTGACCCGAACTATGAGAGTAACAGTGGCTACACACGACGAACATATCCGCGCATATGCGCGACTTGCAGGTCATGTTCAACGTTTGTAGGGCGGTTTGCGAGCATGCTCGCCAAAAATCAAAAAAATTTGATTTTCAGCGAGCATGCTCGTCGTTTGTAGCGTGGTTTGCTAGCATCGCATTGGAAACAAAAACAACAACCTCACTTTGTGTTGATGCTTGCAGTGTGCACATCGTGGATAAATGCATCCAAGCCATGTGCGTTAATTGAATTTTTGATAAATGAGGCTAAATTACTATATGTATATGTATGTACATACATATAAGTAAAATATAAATAAATTTAAGTAACACATACATAAAAAACCCTAAGTCATAAGTATTTCAATTGCATCATCCGCGTCTTTCCTTTCCATGTTTACGCTTTGAGTACAAAATCACTTATGAGCCGCTCGCCGTCTGTAGCAAACGACAGCGAGCATGTTAGCGCACATGTGCGCGGATATGTTCGTCGTGTGTAGCCACTGTAAAGGAGGGAAAGTATTTGCGCGGCGATCGGATGTCTTGTTAGGCCGTTTAAATGGAATTGCGCAGGAGTTTATTACATATACTCCACGAGCAAAGTGGTACATGACCAGTGTTGCCACAAATTTTTTTTCTTTTTACCAAAGTCACCGGAAAAAGTTACCAAATTCATCAAAAAATTACCAAATTTATTTTATGTGCAGAACTGTACAAACGTACATATCGAGCCCTAACCGCCAAAATAACGTAAACGACATTCTTTCAAAATTTTCTTTTTGATGCAGAAATATTGCTCGAGCATCTAGATGCCTTGCTGCGTCAAAAAAAAAAAAGTTTGAAAAAAATATCGATTACGTTTACTCGAGATATCTGTACATATGTATATCCAAAGATACCAAGCTTTTCAGGCAATCAACGCTAAATATTGAACAAGGTATGATATTTGAACTTTTTGAGTTCTGTTAAGGAAAGAACAATATTTTTATAAAAAATAACCAAAATTAAGTTACAAAAAAATAATATGTTAGAACTTGTCAAAATATGGTGCGGTTATAATTTTCTCGACCACTGTATGTAAACAAGTTACAAGAATATATATCAAAAATTCAACGGTTGAAGGAAAGCTTTCAACTCACACACAGACACAGTGCAGTCCCCCGCTGAATGCCATAGCTTTTTGAACGGGAACATATG
>NW_023458560.1:2068144-2073016 GCF_013731165.1 Rhagoletis pomonella | reverse complement strand
TCGACAAATTTCTATTCTACTGCCAGTCGACACTCGCAATAGGGGCCTATGTCTCGTGATATTTCTTGAGAACTACAATGGGTAGGTTCAGAAGGCGCAGCAGTTGAGCGCAACCGTTGCTAAAAAATCAGTGATCGTAACGCGTCCTCTGAACGGCTTCATACATTAGCTGTCAAATTCACAATACACAAGATGTTGCCTCAAATGATCAGAAAAATATTACGATCATCTACACGCAACTGTTCAGTTGATCAGAAGTACAAAACAACGCGTTGAGAAGGTGCAATCGCAACAGTTACTGAGCTGTTGCGCCTTCTGAACGTGCCCAATGAAAATTCGTCTCTCTTGAAATCAGAATTGAATCAGAATTGAAATTAGAAACGAGAAATAATACTTTCATAAAAATTTAAGTACATACATAGATTTAAAAAGCTCCTTAAATAGATAAGTTTTATGAAAATGTCACATTAAACAACTGTCTAAATCTACGTTATACTTTTATAAATAAGGCCGTAAACATTTCCTTACATCGTCAATTTCCATATATTATTTTTACTCTTTCAATTTCGCTGACCAGCGCCGCAAACGATACCAACTAGTACGCTAACAACCAGAAATGAAATTTAATACGCTAGTACTTACAGTACTACAAGTATACAGAGAGTAGATTTGCTATTCCCTTTTGGCAGCAGCAAACATCTCTCGTACCACGATTGAGAGAAATAGAGATTGCGCCAATCGCGGTACCGCTAATCCGCTCTTTGTGATTTTGACAGAATCAGCTGTGTGCGTGACGTCATCTTGGTGCAATTGTTGATTGTGAGCATACGAAAAAACAAAATAACAATTTTAATATTTCTGCGTTAAATTTCTGCGTGGATTTAAACAATTATTAAGACATTACAAAGCAAAATGAAATGTGCCGTGGCAAAGTGTAATAGTGAAAGCAATAGGACAGCGTGCGATATAAGTTTTTTTTTCGTTTCCTACGGACGCAAATCTGGCGAAAAAGTGGAAGCATTTGTGCCGGCGAGAAGATGCATTAAACACCATATCGAGCTTTGTGCGATGTGTGTGAGCTATAAGCTTCATGGAACTATGTTGGTCTTTCTTTGGTGAATTGTAGTAGGTATATTTCCATGGTGAATGTAGACAGATGCTGGTTTAGTTTTCTGGTAATGACATACGTATAAAAGCAGTTTCTACAGTAAATAGATACATGAACTTCACTACTTACTTATTTTTGTTAGTACCTGATTCTTTTTAGTGCTGGTATGAGGTAATGCACCAGTGGATAAGGTCGCCAGGCGCTAATTCCATCGGCGTCTTGCCGCGCTGTTACGTACCTAATACAAAACAGTGCTCAAATTATTATACATTTAAAAGTTCAGCTTAAATTATATTTTACTTACATAGAATATTTGTTTCCAAAGAAGCCACACTCATTCATCCTCTCGGAAATGGTACAAAAGTCATCAAATAAAAGCTGTGGAGTTTATGGTGGTTGGCTACCGTCCACAAATATAAATATGCACTCTGCATGGCTTTTTAAAATGGCGAGTTTAAAAATTCACTTTGTTGCACACCCCAAAATTATTGCTACGTGTTCCTAGTTAATCAATCTTTGCATATTTATTGATTCAAAATTGGGCCATGTAATATTAAAATTAACACATTTTTCTGCATTGTTTACATATTTTTATATGCGTTTTGGCATTTCTCTCACGCAATTGCACCAAGATGACTTCACGCAAAAATTACGCATAAAAATCCTCTCTCATTGTCGCAATCTTGTATTCTATCATTCTTGTCTCGTACGCGATGAGAGAAAGTAGAGTACGTAATTTGGTGGAGTAATAGCAAGTACGTCAAGAATTTACTCTCTCAACGCCAAGTAGTGTATGTATGCGGAAAAAGAGTAACAATGTGTTGGGAGTAGAGTACAATGCAAGGAATACTTATTGAAAGAAATGCGGTAAATACACTTGCGCTGGACTTTAATATGTAAAATAGATTAATTGTGTTAATGGTATCAATTTTATTTTTATCGCTCCGAGTTTTAAACTGAGGCGAAAAATATTTATCTCATTTTTAAAACAGAAAACTTAAAACATCAAAACGGCTAAGCTTTTTACGCTAAACTTTTAATTCACAAACTGACAAAAGAGAAAAGAATGAGTTAAAAAAAATCGATGACAAATAACCAAGCAAGCAAGAAGTACAAAAAGTGTTCCACCGTCTCATCTTCTTCAAGGCAAGATGGGCAAAATGGACTTGTCATTTACGCTTATCGCAGTCAGTTGTTTGTGCCACTTCAAGTGACCAGTCAGCAGTCCAGCAATTTGTCTGCAGTGTCGTCTGCTCAGTGAGAGCAAAAAATTAGACAGACCTTGTGAGATTGAAGGCAACATGAGTTTTGCCCACCTGCATCCCGTCGATGCCTCTCAGTTATTTCTGAGCGAAGTATTCACCCAGTTTCTGATGGTGGCGTCGATTGCCGAAGGTGGGAGTGCTAAAACTGGTTGCATACCGAGGAATGCCTGGTCTGAGCAAACTCTGTCAAAATGATCAGATGTCTCATAACCAGGTACTCCAGAGTGACCTGGCACCCAGAGTAAAACAACCTCGTTATGTTCACCATCAAATTTTAGTCGAGACTTGCATTGCCGAACTAGTTTGGAAGTACTTAAATAAAGGGCTGGCCAATTGCCTTAAGTGCAGCTTGGTTGTCACTGCAGTCACGTAAACTCCTTCTTGAGTATTGCAATTACCTCGAAAAAGACCCCAGATCATGACCCAGAGCCAGTTTTGGAGCCATCAGTGATGATTCGACAATGTGTGAGTCCGGTCTCAGCGATGGAATCAAATCAGCATTCAGTCTCAGGGAACTCAACATTATAGAATCTCTTCAACAAAGGTAATAGTAACGTACTATCCTGTAGCATTGAAAAGACACAAGTGCTCAAATCTCTGCCGCCAGCAATTTTCGTCGCGCCCCACTCATGGTCATACCAGCGTCCGGTTCTTTTTAGTCTGCAGGTGGCCTTTAAGGCTTCCCCACTTATGAAAACACAAAGTGACGGTAAGTGCAGCAGTGCGTCAAGAGCACTATACACCACTAAAAAAAATTAAAGTTAAATAAAGAACCTATCAAGCAACCATTTTGGTTCTTTACAACGAAACCAGATAAATTTTCGTGGATCCCCATTTACAACTCATGGACCCCCATATTTTGTTCACGTCACCGTGGACCCCCGTCTAGTCTTCAGTGGACCCCTGGGGATCCACCTGGACCACTTTGGGAATCACTGATTTAGATCGTTTCGACATATTTTCCATATGTGCCTCCAATTAAGATGTTTTCGGAACAAAAATTACGCTCAAGGTCGCAGAATATTTTATCTTTAAAAGTTGGCTTATTCTGAAAGCACACCTCTTGCTAAGGTATCAAATTATTCATAATTGTTTGTAGAATACAATACATACTTAAAAAGTTTTTAAAATGAAATGCTTCAAAAAGCTATACGCGATAAACCGAAAATTTTGAAAATTGTGAAAAGTAGAGTTACACACTTTTCGTTACTTACCATTTAGCTATTTTTTAAAGCACACTTTAGTTACCAACTACATATCGACAGTTCAGTGGAAGGTCGACCTATCTCGGCAGCCAGTTCGAAAACGCCCTATCTCAAAAAATCTTTTCGAAAACGTCCTATTTCAGAATTTGGTTGAAGAACGCCCTATTTCAGAATTCGTTCAAAACGCCCTATCTCAGCTGCAAATTCAAAAACGCCCTATATCAGCACATTTTCAATACATTTTGCAGTGAGATAGGGCATTTTTGAATCGAATTCTGAAATAGGGCGTTTTCAATAAAATTCTCAAATAGGGCGTTCTTTAAAAGTTTTTTGAGATAGGGCGTTTTCGAACTGGCTGCTGAGATACAGCGGCTGCCATAAATAAGTAAACAAAGTCAGCACGTTGGTGTTTCTGGGAATAACTGGAAACGTAGTAGTCCATTTCCGAAAATTTTAGTTCTACAAAGAAGTTATTTTGTTTGCTGTCATAACTCATGCAAATCGAAAAGTTGTTTGCTCATTTATTCGCAAAGTTTGGTGCATACCTAGTTTTCGGATGCTCCAAAACTAAGTAAACAAGCGCAATTTGTCATAATTTCTTTGAATAAAAGTGAAATAAAGTGCAGATTTTGATAGACGACATGTTAAAAACGCAAGGGATATCTATATATTAATACGCTAACATACATTTTGTCCACCTTCGTTTAGCGATTCTACCAAACCGATTTCAAAACCGGTGGAAAGGCATTTCTTCGTAGATGAGCAGAGTTTTTATGGTTTCAAAATTGGTTGAAAATTACGGCCAAAACCGTCGTTTAAACATTTCCGTATTTGTGTATAGATGTTGCTGCCACATGTTTAATTTGACATGTTTCGCATGTTGTTTCACTTCGCATTTGAAATAAAGCTTTGAAATAAAGATAAATATGAAGATGACGAAATAAATGATAACGATGAAGACAAGAAAGAGAAGGAAAAAGTGAAGACAAAGACAAAAATGGAGACAGTGAGAAATACTTAACAGTTAGGGTAACTGAAAGGGTAAGCAAATGTATAGTATTTTCGAAGTGAAACTTCTTTAGCGGCTATTCGTTGCAACGGAAACACGTGCTTCTAATATATGTGGTATTAATTTAACAAAAACGTGCTAATAAGGGGTTTAAGAATAAGACTGAGATTAAGCCCAATACAGGAAGGAAAGTAAAGTTTAGTACGTACATAGACGAAGAAAAGGTTAAAGGTAAAGGTAAAAATAAAAACAAATACAAATATGCGTAAATATAAAGGATACAAC
>NW_023458560.1:2066785-2068044 GCF_013731165.1 Rhagoletis pomonella | reverse complement strand
TAAAAATAAAAACAAATACAAATATGCGTAAATATAAAGGATACAACGACGATCAAGGTAAAGGTGAAGGGGAATATGCAAAAATAAAGATAAATCTGAAGAAAAATATGAGGATGAAGATTGATATTGTTATTGATATAATAATCGATATTGCTATCGATATAATAATCGATGTTGTTATCGATATGATAATGGAAAAATATTTGTTTCTGTATCGATTAACATGGTTACTGAAAGCATGCGCATTGTTTTCTTTTAAAATTAAATTGTAAAAAACTAATAACAAGCTATGGCTCTGATGTTTCAGGCCCCTTAAAAAGCCCATGGAGGATTCGCCCATTCTTAGCCCCTCGACAGGTCTGGGTAGGGATAAAGATAAAATATAACCTTGAGCTTATAAATTATATTAACTACCCTGTCGTTTTATTCACAATTTCTAAATACTTAAGTAACGTAAGTTCTACTTCTTCAATGTGGCCCAGGAGCACTTATTTCTTCGATAGGAATTGAAATAAATTCTGCTATAAAAAATTTAGTTATCGAAAATTATCAAGTTACCGAAATTTATCGAGTCATCGAAGTTTATAGTTATCGAAATTTATCGAGTTATCCATATTTATTAAGTTATAGCAACGTGTAAAATTATTGAAATCGACCAATGTTAATTGAGTTGTCGAAATTTATAGATACAGAAAATTAGTTGTCGAAATTTGCGGATAGATATCGAGCTACACATAGAAATATATGTGTTTGCGAAATTTGTCAAGTTAATGAAATTTATCAAGTTACCGATATTTATTGTTGTGTTTAGGGATTTTAGTGTTCTTGAAATTCATTGAATTATCGATATGCATCAAATTATCGAAATTTATCGACAAACTGGAATGTATCGGTTATATTCAAAGATATAAAAAATTTAAGTTAAGGTTTAGTTCGAAAGCAGGAGATTTTCCGGCAAGTAATTTTGTACATTATAAGTTAAACGACGGGCTAAGTTAGAAAACCTCTCCAAAGGTCTTAAAAACTAGAAGAACGGTCGAATTTCGACAGTGGCTGGCACTCTAGTATGTATTACACTGTAAGTATACAATTTTTGTATTTTTTTCGGTTATATTACAAAATCCTTCGGAACATCCTTTTTTCAGTTAAACACTAATTTTTATTAAAAAAAATGGTAAATTGAGCGCGTTTAAGTACAGGAGAGCGAAAAGCTATAATTAGTCTTCACGATAAAGGGGAAACTTATAGAAGTATTGCCA
>NW_023458560.1:2041990-2066775 GCF_013731165.1 Rhagoletis pomonella | reverse complement strand
AACTAGATAGAACTTCTGAGATTGTAGGCAACATGAGTTTTCCCCACCCGCATTCCCTCGATGACCCCAGTCTTTGCAGAGCGAGGTATTCACCCAGTTTCTGATTGTGGCTTCGATGGCCGAAGCGGGGAGTGCTATAACTGGGTGCGTATCGAGGAATGCCTGGTCTAAGCCAACTATGGCCAAATGGTCTGATGTCTCATTACCAGGTACTCCCGGATGACCTGGTACCCAGAGTAAAGTAAGCTCGTTATGTTTACCAACATAATTTATTCGGGACTTGTATTGCCGAACTAGTTTGGAAGAACTTAGATAGAGGGATGGCCAATGCCTTGCGTGCAGCTTAGCTGTCACTCCAGACACGTAAACTCCTTCCCCTTCACCTATTTTCCACCACGAAGCCCATGGCTTTGAGGACTGCAAATACCTCAGCCTGGAAGACCGTAACATATTCCCCAAGAGAAAGGTGAAGCTTATCCCCACTAACTTCGGAGAAGAGCCCCGTTCCTGGCCCACAGTCAGTTTTGGAGCCATCAGTAAATATTTGAAAATGTGTGAGTCCAGTTTCAGTGCTGGAATTAAAACGGCATTCAGACTCAGGGAACTCAACGTTATAGAATCTCTTCAGCAAGGGTAACCTGTAGCATTGAAAAGACACAAGTGCCGCCAGCAATTTCCGCCTCCCCCCCTTTCAGTATTATACCAACATTAGTTTATTTTTAATCTGCAGGTGCTTTTTAAGGATTCCCCAAGTATGAAGGTCAAAGTTATGGTAAGTGCAGCAGTGCGTCAAGAGCACTATACACTACTCAAAAAAATTATTATTAAATAATGAGGCTATCAAGCAACCATTTTGGTTCTTCACTATCGAAACGAGATAAATTTTCGTGGACCCCCACTTACTACTCGTGGACCCCCATATTTTGTTGATGCCAACGTAGATCCCCGGCGAGTCTCCCGTGGACCCCTGGGGATCCACCTGGACCACTTTGGGAATCACTGCCGTAGAGGAACAAATTTCGGAGCAAAATTTAACTTAGAGGCAATTTACACGACCACTTTTCACCCTCCGTTTTTGGAACGTTCCCTTTTAAAAAAGTCTTCGAAAATCCTCGTGCATTTATACGATGACTTTTTCTTTGCGGCGTTTCTTGCGTATTTTTGACATTTAAGCGTAAAATTTTCTTTGGTCAACTCTTTCGTCCTAAATTTTAAAGCGGAGCGAATCGCGAACTCAAAGCAAAAATACGAAAAAGTGAACTCTATAAAAGCGAAACGTCAAAAAACCCCTCGATTTCGCTCACCGTGCGTGCTTGCCTACCCCGCTGACATCGCTACACTTCTTGCCTACAAGCTCGACACTCATGACTTTCCACCCAGGGTGAAAAGTCATCGTGTAAATTGGCTCTTAGTATCGGGTTGCGATACGAGTACTTTTTTCGAAACCTACTCAGTACTTGGTTCAAAAGTATAGATACCAAATTACTTTGTATCGAACGAAAAGCATCGAGTATGTACTTGTATTTACTCGTATCGTTTCATCTCTAATGACAGCATTAAAAAAGTAAGTTAGAAAAGTATTGTCCGCTGTTTCAATAAATAACCAGTAATTAGCTCATAGCCAGGGGCTTTCATTTGGTTTAAGATTTTTAATTGTTATTTTTACTTCAGCTTTGGAGCATTTTTATAGGTGGATCCATTTGATGGGGGTAGCTAAGTGTCGCGTTGATTTCGTTTGTTATACTGGTGGGTGGTTCTATGTTTTGTGGGGTAAAAAAAAAAAAAACAAAAACAGATTTTAAGTAAAGGGCAAAAGTCTAAATAGCGTTTAGCCCTGTTATTATTGTCCATACTTATGGCAGATTGAGATAAAATTGGTCCAAATATATAAAATAAAATTATATATAAATAAAATTAAATAACAAAAGGAATAAATTGTTAAAACTTGTCAATATGAATTGCGCTTATAATTATGGCACATGTAATGTATACATACATATGTGTAAATTCTGTTCCTTAAACAATGTTAAATTAAATATATGTATTAATTTTTTTAGTACAATCCCCTTTATGTATGTACATTAGAATGCATCACTCCCCATCCAAAAAAATCGGTACTGTTTTTCCATTTTAATTATAAAATCTATTATATTTTAAGACGTTCACCAAAATATTTCGGAAAAATATTAAGATTTATGCAAGCTGGACCGCTTTGAAAATACCTCCAAAAATGGAGTTTTTTATGAATAAAAATAGTTTCTTAAAGACGTTTTTTGAAAAAATCCCCTCAAATTACAAAACGGTTTAAGCTTAAAAAATTTACATAAAAATATTTAAAAAAAAATAAAAATAAAATTTGAACGGAATCGTAATAATGAGATTCTTGATGATGTTTTTTAACTTTTTTTCAAAGATTGGTATAAGAAATACTTGAATAACTAAACCTAAACTCTTCCGATTTAGACTTGTGAGGTATCATTGGAAAGGTATTTTCTCACCCTTTTTATTTCTTTGCTAATAAGCTCATTCAAAGGATGAAAGAGAAAGGTAGGATGAACGAACATCATTCAAAGTTGAATTAAGATGTATTGGTATTTGAAAAGAAGAAATTGTAACACGAATGACTTTTTTTGCAAAAAAATAAAAATTGTGGGAAAATACCTTTCCACCGAGATCCCATAGGTCTAAATCAGAATAGTTTTGGCCCAGTTATTTAAGTTTTTCGTAAATCAATCTTTGAAAAAAGTAAAAAAACAGCACCAAAAAAGATTTTTAAATATTTTTATGCAGATTTTTTAAGCCTAATCTGTTTTGTCATCTGAGGGGACTTTTTTCAAAAAGGTTTTTAAGAAATTATTTTTATTCATAAAAAACTCCATTTTTGGAGCTATTTTTAAATCGGTCCAGCTCGCTTACTTCTTAATATTTTTCCGAAATATTTTGATGGACGTCCTAAAATATAATAGGTTTTGTTATCCCGGCGGAAATCCCGCAACTTTTCTTGGTGATGCAGTCTAATGTACATATCACATACATATGTACGTGATATTTCCTACCTTGCTATTAATTTTTGCATCAACTTCGAGAAAATGGAGTATATAGCGAGATGAAATACATTCATACATGGAAAAACCATATCCAGTAGGAAAGGTAATAACAAAATATCTTTCTATCCCACCAGTGCCCTACTAGTTCAATAATTATGTGCTCCCATACAATTTCAGATAGAAGCTTAAAATAACCAAAACTTATGGCAAGTTCGCATGCATTTTCTATTCTCTGCTATTTCAAAAACGAGGCCGTAATTATTGAAAGCAATTTGATTTTGTTTAAATATGTCTGTACAACACCTCAAGACATTGTATTTTTGAGCGCTAATAGTACAACGGCCCAGTACCTGACATGCACGAGTATAGCATGAATTTGGCCGGAAATTATATTTATTTCCGCAAATTGAGTGCAACTCAACAATTCAATATCCTTTTCTACATGCCAGTCTGCATACTACACGGGTTGGCAGCAGACGTTGTCAGTACTAACCAGGGTGTCCAGATTGTTAAAAAAAGCGCAATTTATGAAAAAAAATCCCCAAAAATCGCCAATTTTTTTTTGTAATAAAATTGATGAAATTGATTTAAAAAATCTTTTATTTTAAAAATGAGATCTTGTTATAATATAGTTTTTAAAACCAAAAACGAATATAATACCTTCAGAGGGTAAAAATAAATAACACAAATCACTTATATAATAGTGATGTACAAACAATTTTCTTTAAAAATACGCGTAGGTACTTTTTAAAAATATTTGTTTCAATACATTTTTCAATAAGACTACGCAATTATTAAATTTATTACAACTCATATAAATTTTAAGAGCTCGGCGCTAAAAATTAAATAAAAGCATAAAAACCTGTAATAAGGGGAGATCAGCTATTTCCAAAATTTCTTCAAAATCACCTGTAGTGTCTGAATGATTTACATTTCTGTTGTTGTCATATATTGAGCTATTCAACCTTGATAACATACATATAACACTTTATTCGACCTAACACACTTTTCTGGTGATAAAATGAAAGCTTTTTTAAAAGTATTTAATTGACTAGGTAATCGTTTCAAAAGTTCTTCGATTAGGGTGATTAAACATTTTTGACAATCTTTTAATACGATTCTTAATTCAAGTTTATCACGTCATAAGCCTCTTCTGTAAAATTATCGTGGAAGATTAAGTTTTGTTTATTTTTATAATTGGAAAAAATTTATTTGGAGCGAATAAATCGCCAAAAATCGCCAATGGCGATTTCCTTAATTTTTACGCTTGAATATAAAAAAAAAATCGCCGTTTTAGCAATTCGTTGGCTAGATTTAGCTACCACATACTTTTTTTGGCTACATGAATTTAAAATTGCCCCTAGCCCATTTTTTAGCCCTTTGGAGAATTTATTCATACTTGCCATGAAAAAGTTGTATATGTTTAATTTGATCTCATATTTTTTTTTCATCTATGTAAGAGATGAATTTTTAAACTAAGAAAGACTAAACGTGCTAGGGCTGTTAACTTATCTATTAACGATTTAACTATAGTTTAAAATAGATAAGTTTACGGCCCTTGATATGCTTAATTTGTTAAATGGCCCATCACGACTTCAAAAACTATTTGAAAATTTTATGATTGTACCAGAATGCCGGTGTCGTGAGTGGTGAAATTACCTAAATTTTTTAAGTAAAAAGTATTTTGGCGGAAATTTCTTCACTATATAGTCAAAGCCGTGTTTGTGGAAGATTAAGTTCACGATATTGCAATTGTGAATTAAAAAAAAATACAAATGGTAGAAAAAGTATGAAATTTCGGCACTAATCATTTCAATCTTTCCTGGACCTCATTTGTAAAAAAATAAATATTGTACCAGCAAGCTGCTATAGCTGGTTATATGCTTCGAGCCTGATGGTACAAGCAGCCTGATGGAGCAAGCTGATGTCCTATATTTCCCCTTTTATACAAAAAGGTTTTTGGTTGGATAAAATATTAGCTTTTTTTCAGAGTTCATTGTTTTTCTATACCATTACGTATTGAAAATGTTTACGTGTATACTTATATATGTATGTATAAGCAAGTAAAAAAATTTAGCTACCATTTTTAGCCACAACAACTTTTTTTTAAGCTCTTTTTAGCCCTTTTTTTAAAGGAATTTGGCTACCACTAAAAATGATTCGCGGCAACACTGCCTCTCACACTCGCCTTCAACAAACTGCATTCATATTTACATACATACTGATGTACATATTGAAATACGCTTAACTGTATTAACGCCAATTTATCACGTGACGAAGGATCTGTGTGCGCGTCTAGCGCGTCTTTTAAGTGACTTTGCGCCTCACAAGTTCTCCGACCGACTTTAGCTTCATAACACTAAGGGCCGAATTCACAGTGCATACTTAAAGCATTGTTAACCTAACCAAAAGCATGAGGTCACCTATGAATTCATATTCACTGTCGCATAGTTCACTATGGGAATTCATGTCCCCTAAAATTATACAACTTCGAAAAGTTTGAATGCTTCCATACAAATATGAATTTCGTTCCACAAAAAAATTTTAATTTAACAAGAGCTTAACTTTATGGGCAGGCTGGATTTAAACTCTTAACTAAGTCCTGTGAATAGAAAATCGCTAGTTAAACTCTTGCCAGTGGTTAACTACGCACTCTGAATTCAGCCCTAAGAAAGAAGGAAAAACATTAAAGCGGAAGAAAAGTTTTGTATGCTGCTATTTCCGTGACAGTAATCAATTTATTTTTGGCATGGCGCTTATTACATTTCCTAGTCACTGGTAAACGCCAACACCAACGAAAATCACCGAAGCGCTGTTTTCCAGGATTTGGCATGCATGTGTGTATGGAAGACTTATTGCCACAGTATAGTAAGTTAGTTATTAGACAACTCAGAATCGAATAAAATTATAGTTAAAAAAACTAAAACCTCGCTATTATCATTTCCATTCGTACTCTCATCAGGTATGTAACTTGAGAATAGAAATCGCTGCATCTTTTAGGCGCATCAGTATTACATAGTTACATCCCGAGCTAATAAAAGGGAGGTAATAATAAAAAAGGGAGGTAAAAAGAGCAAATGGTCCACATATCTCATTCAAAAAAAGAACATTGTCAGCGGCTAAACCCTTTTTTAAATGTATCATGTCTCATCGAGCCGCTATTTATGTGCGTTCCTTCAATATATTGGGACTACATGGAACTTCAAGGAAACAAATCATATTTTCATAAACCAACATTGTTTTTTTTTACGCTTACCCCCTCATTTCATTGGTGTTATCTTAAAAACTATCCGAATAAAATTTTATGCAATTTTAACCACGGCAACCCGTGTCGACTTGCAGTCAAAGTTATCAGAATAAGCTTGTTGCAGTTCGCGTGTTTTGTTAATTTACTAATTTTGCTTCTTTATTGCAAATTTTCAGGACATGCAAAATTATTCGACTAAAAAACATATAGTTTTGCAGCCTTGTAATACACCCCTTCAAATCCACTATGCTTTTTCCATTAATTAATTTTTTCGATGTCCTTGGGAGAAATCCTGTCGTTCATACATATGTATCGTTTCTAGTAGACAAATTTGTGTATCTCCTGAAAACGTGCAATTCTGAACATTTATTAATTGGTGTGACAGGGCGTATGATGAATCCAAAATCATTAAATTCAACTTTTCTACTACATTTCTTTTTCTTAAAAAAATGCCTTACAAAATATTTAGTCTGTTCCAATAGCAGTCCGGTTTACAGGATTTAGTCAGAACTTACAGGAAGTCGTTCCTATTGACATAAAACCTGTAAGTGGGAACACATTTGAGAGAGTAACTGAGCAACTGTTCCTAGTCAGAAGTTACAGGATTTAGTCCGCAGTTTTTTTTCCTGTAAGTTCATGAAAAGTGTCAAACAATCAGCTGATTTGCATGTGCAAGCAAAAACAAACAGCGGTGAAAGCAAAGTACCTTATATTTGTAAAAAAATGGAAGTAAACAACGAAATGTTTGAATATGTATAGGTTTTTCATAATTATTTAGTGATATTTCAGCTAAATCAGTGTTGTACAAATGACATGTAAACAAACCGACTGACGTTTTTACAGGAAATAGTGCTTTTTGCGTTCCTATGCACTTCTGCATCTGTTCTTCTTTTACTCTCATTTGAGAGAGTAAAATTGTAGTTTGACAGTTCCACAGGTTTAAGTCCGAAGTTCAAAGGAACATACTTATTAAATAAACCAAATCATATGCTTTCTTAGTTTATATGTCCCTTCAGGCTGTTTAACTGTTGTAAATCAGTACGATATGAAAATTATGTTTAGTTAAAGTTTTTTATGTCATACGGAAGTCCAACCATTATATCAACCCGAGAGGACATGTCAAAGACCAAAACGATTTATTTTGATTATTTAATATTATGAAAGGTATTTCTTTGAATGAGGAAAAAAAATTGTAATACAAGTTGAATTTAATAATTTAATGTTCATCATACGCCCTGTCACACCTATAGCAATCCTTCAGGACATTCACAAATTATTCGACTAGAAAACATATCGTTTTGCAGCCTTGTAATACACCGTTAAAAAGTCGCTATACTTTTCGATTAATTAATTTTTTCGATGTCCTTGGGAGAAATCCTGTCGTCCTATTAAAAATTTAAAGATGCAGATTTACTAGAAATGCGTTCAAATATGGGAAACATTTCGAATTTTTGCATTTCCAAAGTTTTCATGGACGATTTGGCAGCCTTAGTTCAAGTTATTAACTAAAACTTCAACTAAAGTCGGCACGGGTTATCGTTAGCCTACGGCCACAAAACTTCATATATATGCTATTTAGGCTAAAAAGCACAAATATAGAGGGTATGCATATCAAAATTAGCAAACAAGTTTTTTTCCATATATTCTTGGGACAGTCTAATAGTTATGCATTAGATACTTTTTAATATACTCGTAAACTCGCGTGATTCATTTCGGGGCTCTTATGAACCGCGCAAAATCACGATAATTTTTTGATAAAGTCCCTTTCACGATGGACTCTGGATTTAACAAAAATATTTGTATTGCTAGTTATCAAAATATGCTTTGAAAGGCTGCTTAATTCATTGGCTTGGAGAGAGTCTCTTATGGTGTGTAATACTTTTTGGTACTGCCAACAAATCCTGGCCAAAAGCTTTGAATGTTGCATGATTGGCGAAAGTTTACAGGTCCCTAACGGTCATTCATGAAGAGTTTGTGTGTAATTTTGGTATCGATACCTTTGAACCAAGTACTGGGTAGGTATCGAAAATCAAATACTTTTATCGAAACCCGATACCAAGGCAAATTTGGCTTCGGCAATTTTTCCTCCACTGTTATTACTTTTTTCACGGCTGCTTAATTGCCAGCAAAAATCGCGAGAAGGCGACAATGTCGATATAATGCGACGTATACAAGGCCTAACTGTTCGAGTGGAAGAGTAACGCGCGTTTGGATACTAACACCTAAAATGCAGGGAAATACGCGTAGTCTTATTCTTCGCGCAGAAAAATCTAGCGGAAAATAATGAAGGCATGGAAGTCTAGCTCTGTTTTTGAAGAAAAGAAACAAAGAAGAAAAAGAGCTCCACAAAGAGTTGATTACAAAAAAAAATCATAAGCAGAGAACACACGATTTGATTTGTGGATTTTGACAGTTATAGAGTGTGGTTATTTGTAATTTTTTTTATCGACATGAATTCATTCTCGATAACAATTTCAAGACAACCCCATTCGTCGGTCATACCAGATAATTATTAACTTATGACCTAAAAAATTAAATTGAACTTATTTAATTCATACGGAATACCTTCATAGACAAAATTATCGATATGAGTGGGTATCGATACTTTAGATCCGATATTTTAGAGGTATCGATACTTTCTGTCGATACTACTTACAAGTAAAAGTATCGATACCTGCGTGGTATTGTTTCATCCCTAAATGAAATACAATCGACAGACGTGTTTTTAGCGCTCCTGAATAAATTTGTTTTTACCTGGTATTAACGCTGTGTAAATACAAGCATTTCTATTATAAACTTAAAAAACTTAGCATGCCCGTAGCTCTGAAATTCGAAATTTTAAAATCGACTCGATATCGCGAATTTGTCGATGGTTTTTAACCTAACAATTTACAAGTCTCGCATTAAAATAATTTATTTCATATCGCTGCTGCTTCTTTTCATCAGATATAATTGAAAATTATTTGGCAAATCGAGTCGATTTCAAAGTTTCCAATTTCAGAACATGCCTGATGCTTACAGCCGTATTCTAACAAAGTCACAAACCTTAGCTTATCACGGCTGTGATTTCTACTGCGCCCTAAAGTTTGCTGCTGGAACAAATATGCCGCTACAACACACATTTTTAAGTTTTTGTGTATTTTCTAGCACTTTATATCGAATTTTTGTGGCACATTTTGCGGCGCACTAGAAATCATAACAGTGATGAATTAAGTTTTGTGAACCTGTTAGATTAGAGTGGTTACTTACACTTACGGGGCAATTCTAGCAACTGTCTTTCAACTCATCACAGTCTCGAAAGACATAGGTCTTTCGTAGGACAATTGTCAATTCTGGCAACTATCTTGAAAGCTCGTGAAAGATCTGCTAAAGATAGGGTTACCACACGTCCTTCTTTAGGAGGATATGTCCTCCTTTTTGGCTAAAAACGAAATGTGCTCCATGATGACTGAAATGTTCTCCTTTTTTCATTTTGTATTTTTCGCATAATACTTCTAAAGTAATTTTTTTATTTGTAATTTTTGGCAATGTTTCCTTTGTCTTATAGTCACACTTACAGTAATGATTTTGACCTGTTTTGACTATTTTTTTCGTTTATTTAATGTTTATTATTTTTTTTATAAAAGTCTAAAATTTTTCTAAAAATTCTGAATAAAAAGTTTGAAATTATTTCAAAAAACGGTTAAATTTGTTGAATGTTTATAATTTTTGTATAAAGTTTGAAATGTGGATTTCTATAGTGCTTGTTATATAATGTGCTAGACTTTTGTAAAAAAAAATAATAAACATTAAATAAACAAAAGAAAAATAGCCAAAACTAGTCAAAATATCACTTAATTTAATCAGTTGACCACAAGTGTAAGTTCACATGTATATTTTTTAAAACATTTTTATCAAGATATATTGTTCCTCGGGCGTCCTCCTTTTGAATCTTACCTGGAGTAAATATCCTCCTTTATTGTTTCAATGTTCATCTGGTGACCCTAGCTAAGCAAGAGGTCTTAGCGGTATGCTGTTCGCCTTTTGGCAATAAGTTTTTAAAGAATTAAACTAAATTAAATAAGCATACATATTTTTCCTTTTAAAACAATACGGATTAATAAATGAAAGAAAACTAAATTAGAAAAAGAAAAAATTGTATCAGAGGAAATAATACTGAAAAATTAAATTGGATTAAAAATGTTCTTATTTAAAACAAAGATAAGAAATAATTTACAAAAATTAAATGAAATAAAAAAATTATTTTTCTTTTTAAAACAATAAAATCTAAAATAAAAATTAAATGAAATTAACAAAAGAATGACAAATTAAATTAAGAGAAGTAAAAATAAATAAGGTAGATTTGTAAAAAGTAAATGAAATGAAAAAAATATTTTAATTTTTTACACAATAAAATCTAAAAATTAAAAGCGAACTTAACTAAAAAGTGTATAGTTCCTTTTTAAAAATAAAAAATCTAAAAAAATGAAGATTAAAAGGGCAATTCTGGCGACTTTCTTGAAGCTTTGTGTTTTTCGAAAGACTAATTGAAAGATCTGCTAAATTAACGAAAGAACAGCAAATTATATTAATAAAGTTAAAAAAATAAATAAAATAAGTTTCTAAAAATCAAATGAATATAAAAAAATTTATGGTTTATTTTTTAAACAATACAATCTAAAAATTAAGATAAAATCAAACTAAAACCGAAAAAATTTAATTAATAAAAAAAGAGAAGATAAAATAGGTTCCTGACAATTAAATGAAATTAAAAAAATATGCTTCTTTTTCTGAAGTATCACGCTGGTGTAAAACTTGGTGTAAATTTACGAATTTCGGTGTAAATCTGATTAATTGTACCAAAATTCACAAATTTACACCAAGTTATACACCAGTTTTCTACTTGAGTTAATACAATAAAATGTAATCATTAAAAAACTTAAATTGGGAAAGAAAACAATACATAAAATAACTTTCTAAAAATTAAATGAAGTTAAAAAAAAAATAAAAAATAAAATCTACAAATTAAAAAAAATGTAAAGCTAAAAAAGTAAAAGAAATTCCGCTGCCTGAGACTCGAACTCGGATCTTTCGAATAGCACGCCTGTGCTTCGCTCACTCGGCCATTGCGACTTTTGGAGCTAAGTGATAAACAAGTGCTTTCTCTCAAAATGGCTTTTCACCACGAATGGTGAATGAGAGAGCGCTGTGTCAGGGATATATAGGGATAGGATGATACTACTTACAAGCACGATACTATCGATACTTTTTGTTCCTTTCCGAGTGTTTTTGCCACCGATGCTTTTAACGAGTAAAAATTACGATGCTTTACCATACCCCAAAATTTTCAGTAGTTGTAGCCCTTCTTAGTTTATATATATTTTTGCCATCTCTAATGCTGAAGTCGATAATAGTGTATTTGTATGTGTATGAGTAAAAACATTCACATCTTTATTTTAGAATAATTTAGACGATGTAGCGGATCAAAGTTAAGTGATTTTTTTATAAAGATCTTTTGTACGTACACAGTTTGGCAATATTTTGAAAAAAACATAATAGAAATAGAAAATAAAAGGATGCATACATTGTATTAACTTTTTCAAAATGTAATCAAAGAATCGATAGGCTTTTAGGTTATAATACGAGTACAAGAATCATTGATTCATCAGAGAGGGACACGACTACAAGAATCGTTTCTTTGAGGTATCGTCCCAACCCCAGGGATATATACGTTTCGAGAGCTAAGGAAACGACGAATTATTTTCTGATTAATTAATTTGATAACTAAATAAAATTACTTAAATAAACATAAATATACTGAGTACAACTTAAGAGCTGTAAATACATGTGTGTTATTTGTATTTAAAACGGACAGCATGCTTTTCCTTTTTAAAGCGAGGTCAAAGGGAAGGGACAAAATAATAGGGCATGAAGTAGAGCTGCAGTAAGGCCTGCAGATTGCAACATTCAAACATATTCGACAGCAAATATTGATCCATTAATAAATATGAACGAATTTCATTTGATGGTAGTTTTTCTTCGAAGTCAAAGCTGTATTTAAACTAAGTTCAGGCACCAGACTAACTAGTTTTTGTGTCGTTGTAGGTCATTAGGGCCGAAACCGGGCACCAAACAACGCGTTAGCGGCAGTAGGTATAGCAAGAAAGAGATACGAATTATTAAGAGAAAACAATTCTAAACTAGGCGTATTTATAGGCGTATACAATAGCTAGCTTAAGCCGAGAGTTTTCTGTCCACTTTAGCGCATAAGGATTATGTATAAAGTAGGAACTATGATGGTAGCCATGGTACAGTGAGACAGAAGAAAAGTTGAATATTGAGAGGCGCTTTCTCATTCGCATCTGAATGATTTTTGGATCAATATTACTCAGTTGATTTGTTACCCAAAGTAAAAAGAAATTATACACTGTGCCACAAAACCCTAACTCTTTTCGCACACATTTGGGAGTGGTATGCCTTTGTCAGCACGAAATTTAATCAATCTTCTGTGTCTATAACGGTACCATCAATTATACTAACACGTTTACTTGCATGGGCATGGCACGCATACATACATAAACGCATGGATATACGTAGATATGTTTGAAGTTACTACTTAGCAACTTTTTTGGTTGCATGCCAAAAGTATCAGTATGTTACTGCCGATAACAGAAAGGGTTTGATAATAGCAGGAGTATCATAAAGAAAAGAGAAAATACTCACGTGCAATTTAAAAAGTTTTTCATTAATTTTGTCAATAAGACATTTCTTATAATTCAGATAAAAACGTGCAGTAAAATAATAGCCCGCAAAAACTGGATGTGTTCATTAATTTAATTTATGTGCATATGAATATGTTTAGGACTTTGAAGCCTGCGTGCGTTAAAAGATGTGCTCTGTTCACATGCGTATTAATGAAATTCGCATTATAAACTTTTGACTCAAATACGGGTCATACATTTTCGGGAAACTAACAGACACATCAATTCTTTTAAAATCATATTTAAAAACAATGGATGGGCCAAGTACAGAATATTTGCCTGCACTCGGGATTAGGGTTGCCAGATTTCTTTTTTTGTGCGAAATCAGTACCTTAGACTTTTTTATGCTATAAAAATCTTAACCCTAGAACACTAATTCGATTTGACTAACACAGTTTATGTTTTGTGGTGAAGTTTCTTGAGAATGCATATTTTTTGATTAAAATTTCGTTATTTAAACTACAACACAACTGCATTACTTTTCTTTGGCGTTATTTCCATTTCGAAGGGGAAATAGCGCCCACCAATAAAAATCAATAAAGCCCGCGGTGGGTTGAACGCCAATAGGCTCGCTTCCGCCATGGGCCCCTCTCTCTATTTTTGCATACAGTGTAGTTCTGCGTTGAATTCCCTTCTGCAGTATACGCATAAAATCGATGATATTTTGGCTAATAACTGATAAGCGAATTATTGGAAATTAAAGGTAAATTGTTACTGTTTTTTTAGCCTTCAATGCGATGCGCATATTTGTTCTCAGCGTCTAAGGTTTTTCAGTGGTGGCGCGCAAACGCAGAGGGCCGCGGCATGCGCAATGAAGTGGCAGATATTCTCGCCAGAAAAGGGCCAGCACAGGGATTCATAGGCCCAGGACCCTTTACCGGTCTGCCATGGAGGTCCGTTAGGCGGAACTACTATATCTGGACGAAAAACGAAGCACAACATTAGTGGACAAATACGGAAGGTAACAGACAGGCCAAGTCCTTCATTCCGGATATATCAGAAAGGAGAACCGAAGGACTCCTTCACCTCAGTAGGTAGGGTTGCCAGACGTACTGCTTTTGAGAGTAAACGTACTCCTTTTTATTGCAATGTACTCCCTTGTACTCCCAAAAAAAATATCTGGAAATGTACTCCTTTTTTATCTTTGTACTTCTTTTGTACTCCTTTTTCCAGCTATTAATATTTTATCATATACAGGGTGTAAAATAATATCTGTTGCACAGTTTTTTTTTTTGAAAAATAAATTATTCACAGATTTTACTTCAATTTTATTAATTTGTTTTTAAATTTCAACCTTCATTTGGGTTTACCGGCGGTAAACACTTTGAGAGAAAAGCGCAAGTAAAAAAAGTAGTTATTGTATAGTCCTTAAATTTAACCATCATTTGGGTTTACCAGGGGGTTTGGGAGAAAAGCGCAAGTCTTCGTCGGTTACTTTATTACATATCTTCTGTAACCATAGGCTAATTTCCCCCATTTGGGTCCGTCTTTTGTCCAACATAAGGCCTCATACTCAGCAATCGAAAAGACGCGAAACTGGTGACTATGAGGGCATTCATTCGACCAACCCTATACAGGTTTATTTTCTTTTTTTTTATACAAAATCTAAGGAAAAATACACCTGAAAAAGAGGTTCGTGCCGCATGTACTTTTCTCCCAAAGCTGGCAAATGCAAATCAGGATTAAAATTTTAAAACCAATTAATAAAATTAAAGTAAAATATTTACAAAGTTAACAAAAAAACACAAAATCTATAAAGAACCCTTTTATTTTTCAAAAAACCTGTGTGAGAGTTATTATTTTGCGCGCTGGACGTTGCCACTCATATTGTGGCAAACACTACTTAGTAAGCAAAGTTAAGTGTGATAGTGAAAAGGTGTAAGCATGGCCTTAGGGGCAGGGCGCTCGGGTATAAAAATCACAAAAATATTAAATTAAAGAAGCGGGAAAATGTGATTTTGTATTTCGAAACTGTATGGTGGAAAGTGTGTTCTAATATCTATTTGATACACAAAAAATGATCACGGCTGTACTTTTTGCTGATATATTACATACATATGTTCCATTTAGTTAAACAATATAAGAATATTGTAGTATGTACCACAAAAACGTATATTTTCTATAAAAAATCATAACTCAGAAAAAAAAATCTTCGCTATTAGAGATTTGGGTTGATTGTAGTTCAAAGTGTCTCTTTCCCGGTAAAATGGTTTGAGAGAAAAAAAAATACACTTTTTGAGAAATAAAATTTAAAAAAAAATTTGCACTTTTTGTTTATTGTTAAATGAAAAATTTTAAATAATGAAAATCAATAATTATATCATTCTATCTTGAAGTGAAAAGAATTACTGACATTTGAGTAAAAACATTGTTGGAATTTATTAAATTTTGACAAAGTTATGGGCATTTAAATAAGAAATTCTCACTGTCAATTCGAATAATCGATTTTTGTCTGAAAAACAAAATCGCGTTTAATTCGGCCGACAAATTTTTCCGAGCCAAAAGAAAAAATACGTGTCTCATTATTTGTACCAACAAACAATGTATTTGAGTTTGGTCGAAATTAAAAATCATGCTCGTACCTGACCGGTTGTCTGGAAATGGAAAGCATCAGGAAGAGTCTGGAATTCTTTTGTAGTTTTTAGTTGGGGAAACTTTCCTATAAGGGCGGTCATTGAGAACCGAATTCTACGCAAAAATACTGTGGACGCAAGTGGAAATTGTGACTTTCGGCAATTTTTCTAAGGGGTCCCTGGGGAACCATAGGGGCCCTAGGTGGTCGGGAGTAACATTTTTGTCAATGGCGGTTCATGCCCTCTCCAAAAAGGAAAGGTGCCACGTCCACTTCCCCCTTCGATCTCCGTCTCTTTAACAAACGTCCCTATTGGAAAGCCAATTTATTATTTTTCACATTTATTGTTGCTTTGAAAAAGATTTTTAAGATATATTTGTTTGTTTGTACCTAATTAATGGTAATTTGTAACAATAAATTGCACAAAAAAAAAATGGACTCCTTTTTTATGTCATGTACTGCTTTTTTTCTATCGAAAATATAAATGTACTCCTTTCCACGTTTGAAAATCTGGCAACCCTATCAGTAGGCATGAAGTAAGAATGGTTACAGTCTTTCTTACTGGCCACTATAGGGTAATGAAACACTTGTCAAACATAGGAGTTGTCTACTCTGACCAGTGTTGGTTGTGTAACGAAGAACAGGAAACAGCAGAGCATATTATGTGCCACTGTGAAGCCCTTATCACGACCAGACTTCGCTTCCTAGGATCACCGTACCTAGAAGCACACGACCTGAATGGCACTCAGTCAAAAGACCTCGCGAGGTTTCTTAACTGTACGTGGATCATAGATGATCTGTAGTTGAATAGACGCTTGTTACAATAGATCGTTTCGGTAACTAGGTGACCTGCTCCCTCCTCTAAATCTAATCTACTCTTATCTAACTTACATTAGTTGCGTTCCTTACCTTCCAGAAATAGTCAGAAAAAGTCCGAAGTAGTCAGATTTAGTCCAAAAAGCGTTCCTTAACTCGAAAATGACAGCAAAAATGAGAGAGCAACACTCAGCGAGATTGACTCTCTTCAGTCCGAAGTAGTTAGATTTAGTAAGAAGAATTTTTGCTGGCAAAATCTTTAAAAGTGTCAAACTCAACTGACTTTAAATTAATGGAAATTAAAGAATACACAAAAAGTGAGAATAATCTAAAAAGTAAAAAAGTGAATTGAAATTAGAAGGAAGCAAAAAATAATTGAGTGTTTATTGTGCTTATGCTTGTGTGAATGTGTTTTGTACATACATTTCTATTCTTATTTGACGTTAGTTTTGTTGTTGCCATTCTTTGGACTAAAAATTTGTTTTTTTTGCGTTCCTTTACTTTTTCCTGTTATTCCCTTTTAGTGAGCGCATTTTGCTTAAGCTCTTTTCAGATTTTAGTCCGAAAAGATAAGGAATGAACCTATTATTTAAATGCTGTATATGAATGTACGATGAGGAGTTGCTGTGTACCCACGCCGCAGAAATACTGTGGAGATGTGGATGACGCACGGGTTGTTTTAACTGAGAAGGCGACTGAAAATTTTTGCAAACAACAAAAATGAGTAAAGGGCTGAATAACCTAAATCAGCCGTGGTCGAGTGGTTTGTGACATCAAGGCACACACCGCCAATCGGAGGAGAAGCTCGGCCAATCCTTTTAAACTTTGCACAGATTGCTTTGCAGAGCACAGTAGGCGTACTAATCTAAATGGTAATACATGCATTTTGAGTCCAATTTGCCGTCGAATTATTCGACAATCGACGAGAGTATTATTTAACTTTTTACTTTTTCATGTTCCTTTTTTTTTGTTGAAACTTTGAATTTTTTAATTTTCATACACGTGTACATCCTTATCCTTACTTCCTTACTAATATTATAAATCCGAAAGTGAGTTTGTTTGTTTGCTACGCTTTCACGCTTTAACTACTTAACCAATCATCATGAAATTTTGTACACTGCTGTCATTTAGCCCAACTTAAAATATAGGATAGATTTAATCTCGATTAAACAAGGAGGCGTGGCACCTCCCAAACAAACGGAATTTTTCATACTGCATTACTCAGGAAATATTTTGGATATTTATTTTGGAACTTTATATGGATATATATAAAATCATTGTTTACTCATGGATGAGGGCTGCCACCCTTTAAAAAAATTCAAATTTAACTTCAATTAAGGGAGTTATTTACTTCAAAATTATATTGAAAAATTGATGTCAAGAGGCTTAAAAAAGCGGTAGTTCGAAAAAATGTTGAAAAGTGTTGCCACCTGTTTGAAAAGTAAAGTTTAAACTAATTATACGCAAGCTATCTGAAGAATTAAAATATGGTTGCCTAAAGAAATTTTGTTAAGAAACCTTAAGTTTGAAAGTTTTGAATAATCTTTAAGTCTTTCACAAGGGTTGCCACCTTTTTAAAAATTAAATTAAATTATTTTAAATTAAGAATTACAGTAAAAGGCGCGCAATGGTCCTGGCGGTTGATTTATCGGTGGTAATTTGAGATTTACCCTGTACAACGCAACCCTGATGTTTCCGAATGAAGCTTTAACGCATAATAATACTGGAAAATCACATCCATTGGGCCAATCGTAACACACAAGTGTTCGATATACTCAGTGGTGCAACAGGTCGATTTAATCTGATATTCACGGCACTTTTTCTAACTTGGCGATTATTCGTAATGACTCCAGCGCCACCTGACAGCCCTTTCTGGCAGTAGTATTGCCTTTACCGTTACCAATACATATTTTGAATATTAGCCAAAGTGGATCATAAATAAGATTTTTAGTAATAACTTAAACTCCGGCGCTAACTGGCAAGTGAAATTGTGAAACTACACTATCCAGAGAGCCACTCAAAAGCACACAAAAAACTTTGTTAAATCGTTCCGGGCATTTAGGAGGATTTCACTCACAAATACACATACAAAAGAATTATATGTATGTGTTTGTACGGTGCCACGCGATCTTTCCAAATAGCCCATTTTTCATGAGCATAAGATTGATTTCATATATCGCCGGACCAAGTTCCAGTATTTTACCATGAACACTTCCAGAGATATGCAATATGAAAAAATCGGTTTGTATGAGAGGTGCCACGCTCTCTTTATACATGGAAATTTTGTTTAGCCTATAACCATCCATGGGGCATCTGGGGCAGGTGTCTGAAATTTCAAAAAAATCGGTTCGGCCGTTTTCGAGCTTTGCGAACACATAAAAAACGGCTTTCAAAATATACATTAGTATAGATTGGTATGAATCTAAATGGGTTTGAATATGTATCACAATATGTATTACATAGGTTGCCACCTTTTTAAAAGGTTAAATTCAAACTATTCAATATTTTAAATGATTTATTATAATATTGGTATCAATCGAAATGGGTTTTCAAGGGCTTAATTTCAATACTACATGTAAGAGGTTTCCATCTGTTTAAAATCTCAAATTCAGTTCAGGGAATACGTTAATTGAAAAAGTATGACAAAGAAAGTTTTAGTTTGAAAATATTTTGAAGATGGTTAAACAAATTTTAAACGTCCTGTTTTTAAATTGAGTTTTCTTGAAATAAATTTTACTCATGAAGCACGTAGAAATTTCATACACTCAGCGAAGCAGGTGAGGGCGATCTAGTACATACATAAGTATTAAATATATGCATTGAAATTTGTTAATTTCAATCTCTTCTTATAATAAAGGAAAACAAATATTTGTTTCAATGTTATCATATTAGTTTTCATTTAGAACACGGGATTTTAGATGTATTCTAAACTGGAGACAAGAGCCACAATAAAGACGAAATAACGCCCGCGTGCTTTATTCTATTTTTTAGGAAATGAAGCCCGCGGGAGTTATTGCCAAATCGAAAGGGAAAGGCAAAATACAATAAAGCCCGCGGACTTAATTTATTTTTCGAAAAGGCAATAACACCAGCGGTCTTTGTTTCTGCTTTTTAGGGAATAAAACCCATATTGCACCCCAACGTACGTAACGACTAGACAATATGGCAATAAAAGGATTGCTTTTTTTTGTTGTATTAATTTCTTGCGCAATGTAATAAACAAAGTGATACCAATATTTGACGTACGCTTATTTGAAAATTTAAATGTAAACAATTCCTACATCTATTTACATTAACCCTCTTTCGGCTTTGGTTCAAGTATGATACGATGAAGCATTTAACAAAAGCTACATACTTATGTATGTACGAATACGTTATGGCTTAGCGAATTCAAACACAACTTCTGTTATTGCAAGGTCATGTTGGTATAGAAGACGTTTCAAAGTTGCTATATTTTTTCAGAATTTATGTGAGTTGCACTAGAAATTTCCTGATTTTCTCCATTTTAGCAAATAAACTAGTCATTTAAACCATATTTTTTTGTGAATATCTACTTACTGATATTTACATATATAAATAGTATTGACGAAGGTACAGAAACCGCACTTGGCAGTGCAGCTGCTTTGTCTCCGAAACAATATGCCAGTACGCAGAATGCCCCCATCTCAAAAGATTTCTCCATATATGTATATATATACACATTAAAATTAAGGATTCTTTTTCAAATTAATTACTGCAAATCAGGACCATATATTATTACTAAATTGGCGAAAGTATAAATTTTATGTGGTACTTCATATCTGTTTGGCGCACTGCGGTTGTATAGGTTATTGAACGTTATTTTCACGATATGCCTTTGAGAACATACCCACACTTTGATCATTACCTCGAATCTGATGAAATACCAGGTAGCACCTGCTGGTACTGCATTTGGATCGAGGTGTCTTCTCTTGGCATTAATACTTGCATAAATGATTTCATTCGATTTGAAGTGCAGAGGGCAAACTTTCGATGATCCAGTTAGTTTAACACCACACGCATTCATCCACTCCCTTCTTTGCGTAACATCTGATGGCACACGAAACATACCTACCTCATTGTTGTAGGTGCTTCTGCATAAACAGCAAGTATCTGGCATTTTAAACGATTTTTTTCTTTTTGTTCTTTAATTTCTAAAACAATTATTTTTTGATTTGAAATCAATTTTTTTATATGATGTTGCTAGTTTCAAATGGGTTAACGCAATGACAAAACCGTTGTCATATAAGCGTATAAAAAATAAATATGTCATATATTGATTTCACCTTACTTATTACACTATGACGCATATCAAATATTATCTGAAACATGTCAGTTTCTTTTTACATTTTACAGTACAGTTTAAGGAAGTTCCAACGTTATGTAGAAACCATAAAAAATAGTGTTTTCTTTGTGTAAAATAATATCACAAAAAAACAAAATATGTACATGGGGAAAAATGACCGAAAACCGAGTACCAAGCATGGTGGGTAGACCCCTATTAGAAATTTGTACGCTCAGAATTAAAAATTCAGCACAAATAAGTACAAATTTTGAAAAATCAGGACATTAGCGTACTGACTGAAGAAATGGACAAAATCAGTACGAGGGTTGAAAAATCAGTACTGTACTAATAAAATTAGTACTCTGGCAACCGTATTGAGGATGAACAACTTTGCGCAGCTTGGCAAAGGAGAGAGGCAATTGGCAAAGATGTTTGTCTCCGCCCAAACTGACCCCTTTTTTCTTCCTAAAAACCAGTACTTAAGTTCAATGAGCGATTTACATTTATCAGAAAATATATACAAATTACTGAAAAAGTATGTACACTTGTAATGTACATACAACTGTGGTCAAAATCGAAGGGCCCTCCGAGCCTCGGGAATCTGCTCTGTAAGTCGTGGATTTAGATATCTATATGGTATTTGTCTAAAAGGCACAGATCAATCTACGTACCACTGACTGGTAAGATATACATCAAAAGGATCTGTTATATATCCCTAGCTTAAATTCCTCGTGCCGGTCGACCTCTTCACTCAGATTTTGCGATTAAGGCTTTGTGGTTTGCTTCAAGCACATCCCAGAACTTGCCACAATTTGATTTCCTTTGATTCTGTTCAGGTGTTCTTACTTTGGCACTGCCACCCATCACAAACTGCATGATCCTGTGATCTGACAGAGACTGTTTCGAAGATACTGCCCACCGTGAGTTCCTTCTTCCGGCAATGGTCTATCAGCTTTTGTGTCTCCATGAGGGGAATGTTTTTGCTGTCTCCCGGAGAATATGCGATGGCGAAGACGATGTCCTTTCCAGTTCATGACACGTTAAGTTTCCTCAGGGCCACTACCAAGTCTTGAATCAAAAACTCTGTAATGCAAAAGTAATATATTATCTCTAAGAACTACGCATGCTCTGGGTCTCCCTTTTGAAAGATGTCATATCACGTTATTATTCAGTCCTTATAAACCTCTTACTTGAACTTTGTAGACCCACGGCGCCTGAACGAATATGATGCCCAGATTATCCGAGCCAACATTCTGTAGATTATTGCCGAGGCCCAATGGCGTGGTGAGGGTTTATCTGGGTTACGGTAATAGTGGTTTATTCGGTAATTTATGCATCGGCTCGTCAATGTTGGAGAGCCTCAATTAACTCTCACACTTGTCGTCTAGCTCGATATTTTGCATATCCAGCCTCTCCTTCAGTTACTTCGTTGTTGGCAGATTTGGGGGCGACTGATACTTGTTGGCTTTCTTCGCTGGGAGTGATGCTGCTCTCAGGCGGGATCGGCTGTCCGCTTTCTCGTTCGCACTGTGACGTTACCTGGTCTACCTTCATCTCTTCCACTTCAGTCGCGCTGTCACCCGAGAAATTTTCCTCTAGGGTTTCATCGCAACGCTGCCAAATGTATAGACGTATGCCGGTGTCTTCGATGGAGCTGTTGATGACTCACCATCTTGACGTGCTAAGTCCTCGTTTTGAGCCCGATCGCATACTCCGGAGACTTGTCCGCGCTCATCGGGAGGAAGACCGTCAAGTTGTGAGTCGGTGGGATGTCGTCCTCTTTTTTCGTTCATAGGGGTGCACATTTCCACCCTTCTAGCTTACTTGCCACCTTTGCCAGCCACGTGGCCATCCTATCATTCTTCCAGTTCACAAGGGGCATACCTGGCCTGAAATAGATTCCACAAAAAGCTATCGGGTGCATCCATCCCTTTAACACCCCATCCATGATGACGTCTTGGAGGGTTGTTAGGTCGTTCGCGCTCAGTGATTCCGCGAGGTAGTTCACAGGCAATGCCGCCATTCCTATACCTCTGAGGGTATTTGAATAGCTTGGGTTTTACCTTTGCCTACCCGACGGTGCCACTGATTCGGAGCCAACCTGCAGCTTTTCCTCTGGCGTTAGCTCCCCGCTTTTCAGCAGGCGCGGTTCATCCGTTGGTTGTTATATCGTTTTTCTGCTCACTGGCGAGCACAGTTGACTGCTTTGTAGTTTGGAAGCTTCACCGTTCATCAACGGACGCGGTTTCAGCTGCTCTCTTCTTGAGTATGGTGAGTTCTTGATCTTTCGGGCCGCTGCTAGTTATCCCTATGATCCTTTTGACCTACACGCTTATGTGGCATGATTGGCTAAATTTCCTAATAACCGAAGAAACTAGGGAAATGAGTTTTGGCCCTCTCAGCGGAATTCCTACGTACGGTACTTTGCTGATATTCTTCGAAAAGCGCATTTAATGGTTAGAGTGCACGGGTTCAGTTGGCGAGTCCAAATAAAAAGATGCGTTACAAAAACCTCAACACAATCATTTGATGCGAAGCCATCAGAGTAATCGCGGTCGCTTCTCTTGCTGTATGGGTTTCGCACTGTACTGACTTCCGTAAGTTCTCTTCGTCAGTAAATCTGGAGTTTGTTTCCAATGCGAAATTTTGCAAAAATTGCTTGAAGGCAGGTCACACCCTCAACGAGTGCTCCTTCATTTAACAATAATAATAACCAGGGAACGGATTTTATGGAAATTGCCTTTTTTTCTGCTAAAGAGATAGAGTATATTCGATTAAGAATGTCCACGATTTAGCTTTCCCTGATTCCAGATATACACATTTGATGTAGCCTTTTTTTGCATTTTTTAAGATATTTGCCTTTTTTTTGCCTTTTTTAAGATATTTGCCTTTTTTTGCCTTTTCTACCTTTAAAAAAGTGATTATACATTTAGTACATTCAAGGCTGCCAGAAAACTGCAAAATGCATCTTGTGGTTCAATGTTACTACAACTATACAGATTAAAGTTTTATGAGTTAGAAACTCGAAAGGATAAAATAGTCAAAGATTCAAAGTACAAATTTTTCATATAATGAAACTAGTTCATAGCTTTTCTCTTTTTACTTGTAATATAAACATTTCTAAAAAAAATATATTTTTTGATTGTTCTTCGTATTTTCTGTCTTTTTTAGTGCCTTATTTTGCTTTTTTGCAATACCTTTTTTTTGCCTTTTCCTGCCTTTTTCGCTATTTTATTTTGCCTTTTTTTGCCTTTGTTACAATACCTAGTGCCTTTTCCTGCCTTTATCGCTATTTTATTTTGCCTTTTCCAGCCTATTTCGTTACTTTATTTTGCCTTTTTTATAGGTTTTTAGGTCCTAAAAATCCGTTCCCTGATAATAACCAACTCTATATCTAATATTCTGGTGTTATTTGTTGAGATAGTCGAGTATCTACTTATCTTTGTTTCCCTCTATTAGACATATAAAATTCACGCGAATATAAAATTCACTATGAAAACGGAAGAGGAAAGAAGGATTAACTATCTGGATTTAACAATTAAAATAAACTCAACAATTTTTGTTGAGCTCGAGGTCGTTTTTAATGAAAAACTTATTGTGGAAAAGCAACAATAATTTGAAAAAATTGTAGAAAGAAGTCTGATAGGAAATGTGGTGATTTCCGAAATAGCTATCGCTTCTATCATTTTTTCAAATTATTGTTGCTTTTCCACAATAAGTTTTTCATTAAAAACGGCCTCGAGCTCAATAAAAATTGTTGAATACAACTGTTATAAGGCCATAAAATAACAAAAACAAATAACTTATGGACGAGCACACCTAAAAGTTAAACATTCTAAAAATAGAATTATTAACAAAAACCAACAAAAGCAACAACCACATGATCAAGTGTAACTCGTAGCGGAATAGCTGCGCTTGATTGTGTTGGCTTAGCAAATGAAAAAGTGGGAAAAAGGCAACGATAATTTACAAGGCTAACTTAGCACAGTGCGTAGGCAACTGGCTGAGCCAGTGGGATCGTCGGTTCGAATCCTACTGAAAGAAGTCTGATGAGGAAATG
>NW_023458560.1:2041637-2041980 GCF_013731165.1 Rhagoletis pomonella | reverse complement strand
CAATACAACTGATTACTTAGATATGTGTTTGTGCGCTATAACTCTAACTTCATATCTGAATAATAAATTGTATGCGTGCTATATGTTAAATTGAACCTATACTAAATTTTAACCTGTTTAATTGGAGGAGTTATAAGGCAAAACAACGTCTCTGATCAATCAGTTGTATGGGAGCTAGGTGTTTTAGTGAACCGATTTCGATGATTTTATGGAATAGTTAAGGTAATATTAAGAAACGGTTATGTGCAAAATTTTAGTAAAATATCTTTAAAACTCAGGGACTTTTTTATAAAATAGTTAGAATTTAAGCAAAGTTTCAAGTACCGCTATCTCGAAAAGTGGA
>NW_023458560.1:2029101-2041537 GCF_013731165.1 Rhagoletis pomonella | reverse complement strand
ATTCGCTTTGCTTCTCTATCCAATCCCGAGAAGGCAGAACAGACGTAACATACCACCACCACCATTATTATCCGGTGCAACCATTCTTTCTGCAATCATTTTTCCTGGATTGTATGTCTGCTTGGTCGTTTGTTTTTCGTGTGTTGTCTGTGTGCGCACAACTGAGTTTCACTTGCCGCCACCCACCCCAGTTGCCACACCTACCACCCCACCTCCAACAGCGCATCCACTTCACTTCACTTACAATCGCATTACATGCACTTCAGAACTCAAAAAATCTGTCCTCCGCCGTGGCAAATGACTCTGAGACGTATTACAAGTCGGGAACATGGTTATTACATCAGTATATGCTGAGGTTTCTTCCAATGACACTGCCATTGTTTCCCCTTAGCAGTCACTTTCTGTACAAGATGCTGCAACATACGACTAAGGTATGGGCAAATTGCTTTTGTTTGTGTGGTTGAGGGCTGTAGTCAGCTCACATGAGGAGGGTGCAGGGTCAGGATGTTGTTATATTTGCAATGATGTTGTAAAGCTGTTGATGATGATTATGACAGCGTGGCAACAGTATGTCGGCGCGCCGGTCCATATGGAATATGGTGTTTGATATGTACCCTGTATGAACCACATGCCCAACTAGTCAGCCAACTATCTTTTTTCCATGCAACCAACTGGTATTTTTAAGATGGCGATGTCCTACGAGATGGCAATTGTCAGATTTCGGTCAGAAATATACCAGTATCATACTAGTTGAAAATAGACAGAAAAATACTAGTCCAATTATCGACCAAAACCACTACTTTGGGAGTCAAAAAATAAAATGAATTCATGAATATACTATAAAAAACTTTTGATTAAGTACACTTTAATATATCACACATTGTTATTTAGCAGCCTCAGATGTTCTAATAATTGGTGTAAATTTTTTTGACTATTAATTAAAAGCAAAACTAAATACATAAATATTTCCAACTTTCGAACATAAATTTAAATGCATTTCTTATAAAAAGTAAAAGGTTTCAGGAACAATAAATACTATATATTTATCTTTTTTAATAATATTGAATCTGCAACGGAAACAATTTTAGTTAAAAATAAAATTAATACGTCAGTTTATAATTCAGTAATAAAATAAATTAAAATAAATTAAAATATTTTATATAGTATTAAAATAAATTAAATTCATTAACTTTGCACATTTCAGTTTATTCTTTTAAAAATTTTTTAAGAGTAACAATTAATCGGTATTTAATTAACTAAACGGTTATCAAAAAAACATGCTTTAATTAATAGTCATTATGAATATTAATCATTATTTAACAGGCCTGGTATAATCGAATACGTACTCAATTTAATGGTTTACAATATACCCAAATAAAAGTTATAATATTTTGTGTACTTTATCGTATTAAACTCTCGAAGTCAAATAAAACAGGGCATGAATAAATAGTTTTGTACTTGGTACAAGTCTGATCATTTTCGAACTAGTTCGGTTTCTGTCAGGGAATTCTAGTTGTAAACTAGTATTTTTCCTGACTAGTTTGGGATTTCACTGCAGGGTATGAAAATATTTACATACACATGTGTATATGGGTATGTGCCATATATGGCAGACAGTGGAATGAAATCGCTTGAATCTATTATTATTTTTTAATCCATGTTAATTTTTGTTTTCCTCAGATCTTTATTTATTTTACTGACTTGAAGACGCAACACTCTTTACACGTTCCGTCCAATGTATTTTTTTAGTGTCCCTTTTAATATGTGGGACGAAATTCGCCAGCGATTTCGTTCAATCTTTAAAAACTTTTTCTTATTCATGAAAAAGAAAATAGGTTGAAGGAGTTTTATAAAGTAATATTTTCATACCAATTCTCTATTTACAAAGTAGTTAAAGTATCCTTTATTTTTTATGAATTTGTGTGTTAGATTTCGTATAAAAATATTGTGAGTTAGAAAATTTTATTTATTTATCTAAACTTGTGTTATTGTCGGCAAAAATGCAAGTGCTTTCCATTATGGAAAACTTGTTGTCCTTATACCCATCCTATTACAAAACAAATAATATAAAAAAACTTTTTAATATACAACGCTTTTATAAATGGACTAAAAAGTAGAAAATAATACTTCTCAGTCCCATAGAATTTGTTTTGATAACTTTTGATTTTGAAATTTTAGCAAAAGTCATTATAAACAATCTATGAAATTGAAAATGAAAAACGTGGAGCGCATGCAATACAAAGCATTCGATTTAATTGACAACAGTCAAACTACATAACGTAGACCTAAAATTTCTACAGCGAAAGTAGAACTTTGAAATCGATTTTAAGCGGTCGTTATTCATATACCCACATACATACATTCATATATTACTTTTCATATCAATTCAAGTGTATTACATGCGCCCCACGCTTTTCATTTTCAATTTCTTAGATTGTTTATAATGACTTTTGCTGAAATTTCAAAATCAAAAGTTATCAAAACAAATTCTATGGGACTGAGAAGTATTATTTTCTACTTTTTAGTCCATTTATAAAAGCGTTGTATATTAAAAATTTTTTTTTATATTATTTATTTTCTACTTTTTAGTCCTGTCTGAATAAAATTTTGCAATAGATATTAAAATAATTCAACGATATTAATAGAAAGGTGCACACACATGCATTTACATATGTATGTACATACAAACGAGCACCAATTAATTTTATTTAAAGAAATGGCGTGTCGTCTATTTCCGCCGATATGCGTGTATAAACCCTCCTCAAAGTCTAGCCAAAAAGCCAGCAACTCACACAACAGGTTCCCCAGAGCAATTCGCTCGAGAAAGTGGTACCCGGTACACGTAATACGCGGCACACAGAACAACAATCCGCCAAAACAGGCAACCCGGCCCAAAATTACCACCGTAGAAGGCAGAAACCCCGAGCGGCAGTGCAGGAGCCCAAGAATTACCCTTAAAACGGCCACAGGAGCTTAAAAAGACCAACTGGTCCCCAAATGGGCCGAAGGTAAGTAGTTTCGGACTAGTCCCAAACTGGTTCCAACTGGTTCCCGGACTGGTCCTCGACTGGGTACCAACTGGTCCCACGAACTAGTTACCAACTGCTCCCAAAGTGGTTACCAACTGGTCTACCTATACCTCAAGTGGTTCACAAGTCACTTCACTTACAAAGCATTCGATTTAGTTGACAATAGTCAAACTAATTTTATTTAAAGAAATGGCGTGTCGTCTATTTCCGGTGTAGCAAACGTAGTACATAGGGCGACATCTAGATGTCATCTACCTCGCCCTATTCACTATGCTTTTTTATAGGAGCTTTTCAAAGCTTTGCTTTGGTGTCGGACACACAACATTGAAAGTTTCTGGATCCACAACATTGAAAGTTTCTGGAACACAACATTGCAAGTTGATAAAAGCGTTGTAAAATCAAGCATTTTAGGAAAGTAGTGACAAAAAAGTACCCGGATTTTTTTCGTTTTTTTAAATCAAGTCATTTACGGGTTCTATGCGGAAAAATAATCCTTAACTATCTTAAATGCTAAATCGGTCAATATAATATTGCCTTGTGATTTTTTTTAACCTTATTAAACCTCGTAGACAAGGGTTTTTGGGATTACTGGAAGCAGTTTTCAAAATGGTCGATCCGACATTTAAAATTTGTGCAATAGTAGATCCGCCATTTTAAATTTGTGCTCAAAGAACCTTTGGATATCAAATTTCATAAAAATCTGACAATTTTTAAAAATCCATCTGCCATATTGGATCCGCCGTTTTGAATTTTTTAAAACTGATTTCAGTTTTGCAATCAGCGGCTTAAATAAACTTTCGATATAAAATTTCATAAAAATTTGAAGATTTGAAAACACAACTGTAGTTAAATGTGGATAGGTGCTTGCTGATAAAAAACTTGCTAACCAATAATCTGTTTGAATTAAAAAAAAGAGCGCTGGTTTATTTTTTGTCTCGATATATGATATGATTAAACATAAATTCCTTTCACCGAAAGAAATCTGAATTCCTCTTAAAGTTAGGGAATGAGATCGTCCAACTTTCTTCTTCTAGTGAAGAACAAATACTAGTTTTGGTTCAGTTGGCGGACAGCTCATTCTCATTACATCAAGTGTAAATCATATCTAGTAATTTTTGCGCTTTACAGCGAATAACTGATAAAGGCAAGAGCCTGTAATGAGAAAAAATCATCTACGTATTAGAGCGTTGCACGGATACATTTGAGTTGCCCAACAAGACATTTGTTAGCAGCGCAATTATCTACTCTCTTTATCTCTCCATTCTCTTGTTGAGTGCGGGCAAACACAAACCGCTTGGAGTATGCGTAAGTAAAAACCCGATCAATAGCAAGAAAAGAAGTACTGGCTTTGCAAACACAATTACCTCGACTGCAGAATATCCGCAAGCAGTGTACTGTGCTTGCGAGTATTTGAGTATTTTCATAGAGCTGTTGATTGTTGGTGTTTGGGTTATGCTATTTATGTGCTTATGCACACATGTAGATACATTTGTATTTACATCAAAGATATTGTTGATGCTTGCCCTTACTACTACGTTATTTGATTAAAAATATACAATATATATGCACATACATATGTATGTATTTATTTCAGCGAACGCCTTTGCTGCAATAAGGTAATGAATAAAGTTTTGAAAACTAGTCAATGTTAAAGATATGTGTATAGTTTATTTGTTAAACGAAAATGGGTATAATATTCAAGATTAAATATTTAAGGAAAGAAAATATAAAATTAACAAAAGAATGATTTTCAAAAAAAATAATTATGTATGTACCATTTATTGAAAAGTTTTGCAATGCAAGATTTAAACGTTTTGCAATATTAAATATTCTACAAACTTTCATAAAAATTTCTAGCTTTTTCATTAGATTTGGTTGGATATGCAGCTTACTAGCCCATTCAATTTTAATAGAATAAAGTGCAAGTTTGAAGTAGCACGAACATACAGTTGATATTTTGGAATTTATTGACGGTGTCAGTCATTTCTTCCATACGAAGTATGTTAACACGATTCTTTTTATATGGAGAAAATGGCCAGCAGCTTCAACAAAAAAAAAATTACCAATATCAACGGTAAGTCTTGCTTTGCAAACTTGCACTTCATTGTAGTAAAATTGAATGGGCTACAAAACTGCATACTTAAAACCATTCTAAGTAAACCAATAAAAGAGCTCGATATTTTTACGAAAAATTGTTAATTTTTTCTTAATATAGCTCAAAGTCTCAAGTTTGGATTTATATGATTTTTCTTAAAGAATAAACTATATTTTTATAAAAAGTAATTGAAATAAAATAATTTAAAAAAATGTATAGGCAAAACTTGTCAATATGTGAGTTGTTTATAATCGTGAAACATACATATACAGAATGTAAATTCAAATTTTTTTAATATACATACTTTTAACCAATGCTTGAATGTAGGAACATTATCCTGTTTATTGCGCTGTCATTACAACTAATACTGCAACGTTTCTCAGTGATAATATTTCGGGCGACGGAAAATGCTCTTTCAAAAGGAGCTGAGGATGCCGGAGTTGCTAAAATTCGACAGCTCAGTTTATATAAAATTGGGAAATCATTTTTATGACCGTCCCACCAGTGCACAATATCGAAATCGTCATAAAATTCAACATCAGTGCTTTCGTACTTATGAATTTCTCTATAGGTTTTATTTTCAATACTAAGCGTTTGTCTTGGTTGAACAAAATCTCTGAACAATAAACTATTTTCGGTAGAACATGACGGCGTGGAATCTGACTCAGTATGTAATGCATCTACAGTGAATTCTGCCATGAGCCGCTTACATTAATTTTTAGTACAAGTTTTGTCGATTTCGGAAAATAGTACATTTTCGCTGTTACTATTCATTGAGTATCTTATAACGCACTTGTGCTTCAATAAGTTTGAGATTGATTTTTTGCAGTGCTTTAATACATTGAAACACGTTTTACTTTACTTTTCCCAGTACCCTTAGAAATTTTAAACTCGCCGCTAATAATTTTTTCTCTTATGACACTATTACTCAAACTACTACTAAAACTAACGTTTGTAGCAGGTGGATCGTTGGTAAATGACTGCAAACAATAATGCATTAAAATGATAGAAGCGAAATATGTATTTAATATTAATATTTACGTTGTCAAGCTCCATTATGCAAATTTATTAATTGTGCGCATGCGTTGCCAGTCAAGTCGCAAACGACCAAATACGACGAGGAATTTCGAATACACAGGCACCACAAGTACTTTCGTAGTGTACACAATTTGGCTCAACAGAAGTATCACTAGCATTTGCACTTGCGATGAAGAGTAATGGCTTTGCGCGGAGAGATATAAGCATTCTACTTGGGAGTAGAGTACAAAGCAAAGAGTGCTTTCAAGCGTAGAAGAGACAAATGTAATTCTGCAACCCTTTACTACGTATGCCTAGCCTATTAACTCCGAACGAGGAAAACTGGTCCCCTTTGTCTTGAACCAATTTCGGAGGGTAGAATCTATTAGATGCCTTTTCGTCCAGTTTCACGCGATCCGCTGCGAATCGCACCAGTATGCGATATAGTGTCAATTGACGTTATTTCCGTTGATTTTGTTACCTGTCACAATGGAAGTATCGCATTTAAAATTATTGTACATACCGGAACTCGATATTAATAACTGCCGCAACTTCCAATTAGCGAAAATAGTTCTCATTCGTTATTATTTTCTTTAAATAATTTTCATGTTAGGTATACTGTGCGACCTTCTCACCCCCTTCGGCATTTGTACGCATCATTACTTCTAATTCAGTTTTTTTTTTTTACTGTAATTCACTGAATTCAACATCAAACGTAACGATCGACTGGCTACTAATATCGCCAATGCTAAAAGTGTATGTATGTAGAATATAAGCGCTTACATACATACTGCAGCTAGGTCAACTTAAATGTGTGGCATGCCGCTCACCAACATCTTCTGAATTACCGACGCCGGCACACTCAATGGCTGTATTTCTTTATTCATTCTGAACGTTTGGAATAAACTTTTTTGTTTACTTATTCTTTAGAACGTTCTTCATGATATGTTAACGTATATTTCAAACGTATTCTGTTTATTCCGGCTGTGAAATGGGATTATCCGGAATGTATAAAGAAACGCAGCCAATGACTCGCCACATTTGTGATTTGCAATTTAAGGCAATGTGACGATAAATCATAAACGAAACATCAATTCCAGCACTTGACCCCTGCTGGCGTAATACTATCAAGAACGTAAATTTCGATTGGGTTCGAATATGTTTGTCTGGATTTAAAAAGTACGAGTGAGTATGTGGTCACAAGGATAACATTAGATATGCGGGGATCAGTGTTACCGCTTAAAAATTTTCGAAAGTCGCAAAAAAAGTGTCACAGCCGAGAAAAAGTGTATTGAAGTAAAACAAATCTTTTATAGCACGTATATAAAGACTTTCACAATTTTACCTCTCGAAACTTATTGAAGCACATTCATTCTTCAATTCATTCCGGGCGCCACGAAAATGAATTTAACACAAATAACTTGTCGGGAAATGCCAAGCTACAAATATTGGCATAATAAAAATGTTGGAATCAGTCCAAATCTTGCCGGTAATATTTTATGAAAAAATTTTCAAAATGTGTATATATGGCTGACTTCCAAAACGTCAATTGCATTGCATACGTACAAAGTTTAATGTTCCATAACGCCAAACTACAATTGTTTGACAATGTATACTTTTCCGAAACGCATCCGAAAAGTTATCGAAACGTATTGCTAGAGTAATCAGCGCATCAAAAAGAAAGTTGATGCTTCGTTTGGTTTTAGTTACCATTTGGGTTTTAAAAATGGAAAATACCGAAATGGTGATCATTGTTTTACTAAATATTCTAAATATGCAATGTATATGTTGCAATGTTTCGCAACTCTGCGAACACAAACAGTTTAAATACCGCAGTAGAACAGTGTCCAAATATTGTACTGATACGTTTTGGAAGTCAGCCATAATTTTTAATCAAAGAAAAGCGGCAAAACTCGCATGCTTTTTAAGAAAAGTTTCAAAATAAGCCTATTTCTAAAAAGTCGGTGTCAGGGTGCATCGATCTCCAAAAAGTGTCAATTTGACACATTAGTCGCACAACGGTAACACTGGGGGGGTGTATCTATGCATGTGTCCTGGGTGCCTGTGGCCAGAAGTATTAAGGTAATATTACAAACTCACTTGCATATACGGTTGAAAATGTGCGTATGTACATATGTATGTATGTATGTGTAAATATTGTTGTCCACTTATATTGGGCTTCAGAAGAAATTTTCGTTTATTGGCTCAATCAGTACCTATTACACTAAAGACAAAATTTGAGTGGGAGGACATATATGTACATACATACATATCGTCGTTTAAAGTGCAAAACCGCGTATCAACAAAATACAAAACCGCGTATCAGCAAAATGCAAAACCACGTAAAAACACTCATATTTCAAAATGGTTTTGGATAAGGATTGAGCCAAGAGCTCGTATGAGCAAATCCAATTTTTGGCAGCCAATGTCAGTTACGCGGTTTTGCAGAATGACGATACGCGGTTTTGTACTTTAAACGACGATATGTATGTAGTACTCGTATAGACATATGTATGTATGTATAGTACATTAAGGTGTCTTAGATTTTTATACCCGAACGCACTTGTGCACAAGGGTATTATAACTTTCTTCACATAACGGTCGTTTGTAACAGCCAAAACGAATCGAGATAGCTATATAAAAATTATACATAAATGATCAGAATAAAAAAATCTCCGTCTGTGCACACGATAACTCGAGTTTAAATTGAGATATCTTAACGAAACTTGGTATGTGTACTTCTTTTCAGTGTAGGACGGACGATATTGAAAATGAACAATATCGGACAATAACCACGGCTACCTCCCATATATGTAACGGTAGTATTCGGAAATACGCAAACTGCTATATTTTGGTAATTACTGAAGCTTATTTACCCAATTTTTTATATTTACAATATTTTATATTTACAATGATCTTTAAACGAGAAATAAGAATATTATAAATATTATAAATATATATTTTATTGCCAACTTTTGCATTCTTGAAACCGGGACACACAATGTTAGGAAAGAGGGTAGGTAAAATAACATATTAAACGACATTAATTTTATTGGTTTATTTTTACCAACACAGAACAACAAAACATTGTAACATTTCATGAATGCATAAAAATTGTTATAAAACGATACTTTAATGATAATACTTTTGCATAACTTAAAAAATAAATAAAAATAAAAATTACACCAAATTATAAATTTCTACATAACGTCAGATGAGTCGGCTGCCCACCTCGGCAGCCAGTTCGAAAGCGCCCTATCTCAGAAAACTGTTGAAGAACGCCCTACTGAATAATTTAATTTTCAGATTTTTATTGAAAAACACCCTATATCAGAATTTGGTTGAAGAACGCCCTATCTCAGAATTCGTTTCAAAAACGCCCTATCTCAGCTGAAAATAAATTGAAAATGTGCTGAGATATGGCGTTTTTAAATCGGCAGCTGAGATAGGGCTTTTTTGAACCAAATTCTGAGATACGGCATTTCTGAGATAAGGCACAATGCATGGAAAATTTTTTACTAAAATTTTTTCTCGATTTTTTTTTTTAAATATAGTTCATCCTACAACAAAAAAACATTTAAAAAAGTAAGTGCGCCTGGGCCACACTGGAGAAGTGAAACATACGTTACATACATATCTATTTTGTCTCATTACCAATATACATACATACATTTGTACATACATCTGCTTTTGCTTAAGGTTATATTTTTTGTCTTTTTTCCATCTTATTTTACATTTATGTAATTCTGTTTTCCTTTATGTTCATTTTTATCTTTATACTCTATCGATAACAAGGTCGATAGTAACATCCAATAAAATATCGATAAAAAAGCCGATAAAAATATCGATAACAAAATCGATGAAAAATTCGATAAAAGCTTCGATAGCAAAATATATAATAATATTGGTAGCAAAATCTATTAGAAACTCGATAAAAATAACCAAATGTATAAATATCGATTACAAAATCGATAAAGAGCGATAACAAATTCGATAAATATCGATAACGAAATCGATAAATATCGATAACGAATTCGAAAAGTATCGATAACATAATCGAAAAATATAGATAACAAAATTGGTAAAGAATAATAACAAAATCGTAAAAAATATCGATAAAAAAATACCCCTAACAAAATAGTTAAAAATATCGATTACAAAATCGATAACAAGTCGATAAAAATATCGATAACAAAACCGATAAAAATATCGATTATTTTATCGATAAGTCCCGAGAATCCCGAAAATCTCTAAAATCCCAAAATAGTTCCCAGGTTGAGTCTCTGTGTCTCTCTCTATATCCTTCCCTCTTTAATTACCTTTACTTTAATTTTTATTCCCCTATCTTCGTCTTTACTTTTATCAGTACCCTCTTCCTCCTCTTTGTCTTTACTTTTATGTTTATCATTTTCTTCTTTATTCCCCTTCACCTTTGCTCTTATACATATAAGTAAATTGTTTAAATTTAGCTTGGTCCTCATTTTTGCTTTCATCTTTACGCATCTTTATTTTTGTTTTTATTTTTACCTTTGCCTTTATTCTTTTCTTTATCTATGTACGTAATCACCTTTACTTTAATTTTAAGTGTTACTCTTTAACCTTTTATTAGCAAATTTTTGTTAAACTAATACCATACGCATACACACAAGAAGCACTTGTTTCAGCCCCGACCATTTCCGTTGCACCATGTCCGTTGCACCATTTCCGTGTGCAATTTCCGTTGAATTTGCCCATTTACTCCCAACCAACCAACCGCCGCTAAAGAAGTTTCACTTCAAAATGTCTAGACTATGCGCAAAACTCAGGAAATTACATAAAAGTTGTCACTGTAGTTTAAAGCTGGTAAAAAATGGCGTATTCTTCAAGCAGCCACGGCTGGAATTCTTCCTTTCAAATCCATTCGTCAATAAAATAGCAATCGCGTTTTTGACTTTTTCGTGTAATTCACTCATTTTAAGCGGGACAAAGTTAAACATATTTTTTACATCTAGACTCAAGAATTTCCACATTCAAATGCAAACAATTAACTTTTTAAAATTATCAGCTTATTCAACGGCGTTGCGAAAATGTTACAAAACGGCTGTATGCACGGCACTACCGCATTGCGCAGATTGTTTATTGTATTTAGTTATAAATGAAACAGTCTGCAGTCTACATATTTTAAAAGTTATAATTTTTTGACAACGAGATGTCTAAATTTTATTCTTGCGAAAAACCGGGACATTTTGCTTCCCGGCATGTGTCGTACCGGGACCGGGACATTTCTCTTAAATCCGGGACAGTCCCGCCGAAAACGGGACGGTTGGCAACCGTGGTACCAACGCCCACTTATGATTACATGTGTATATCTTGGTAACCTCTTCACCAATTTCTTCCAACCTTGGAACAGTTCTTGCTCCTGGTAAAACATACCCAACGGCTGAAAATATTTTAAATCGCAAAATGCCCACGCCCTCATCCCATATAACGGTAATTTAGAGAAATACGTGGCACCACCCACTTATTACCACATATGTGCTTCTCGGTAACCGTTAAATCAATTTGTACCAAACACTTTTGTGCTTGCCACATAAAAGAAAAACGTTGAAAATTATTGAAATCGCATTAAAATTACGCCCACTTTTTATATAACGGTAAATTTCGATATTTCGCAAATTAAAGACGCCAATTTACTCAAAATTTATACAAACAAGAATCTCTTGGAAAGAAGTGCTATTATTATGGAATTTTAGAAAATTTGCGTGATACCGCCCACATATAACTATATACATAAGTTTATGTCATTAAGTCTAACTGAACGTTCTATCGAAGATGTTTGAAATAGGAGTAAAACCACCCCCTGCGGTACTTTTCGGAAAGTTGAAAAAACTATATTTAACACTTGCGCCGGGTATTTAATGTTCGGTTCCGCCCGAACTTAGACTTTTTTACTTCTTTTTTGTTATTCCACGGAATAACGGATGAAGAGAACCGAACGAAATTTCGGCACAGTATTGCCATGACACCTATGATTCTATGTTTGGGTGTACAAAAACGGCCTTAGACAAAGGGGCGTGGCACCACCAAAGGCGTACAATTTTTAATCAACAATAACTTTGGAACCATAAGCCACGTTATATTGATATGTATTTGTTGTGGAAATATTTCTAAACTAAGCGCTCACAGTAAACTGTGCATTATCCTATGGAGTTTTTGAGCTCATTTAAAGAGCTCCTTCCCATCGGCTTTATTTAAAACCTGGGCGGCTGTTATTCTTCTTTTTAACCTTGATCCGCATAAGCTTTGTAATAGGACA
>NW_023458560.1:2027642-2029001 GCF_013731165.1 Rhagoletis pomonella | reverse complement strand
ATTCAATTAGAACTATGCCGAATTTCCACTAGGCAGTGAAATGGCAAAAAATGTAAGCCATTTAAAAAATCCCATGTTGAAACAAACTTAATGCTACTTTTATGAGCGTAATGGTACGGGAACTTTTTAATTGGTACCCAACATTGTCATTAAAAATTCTGTCATTTAATTTATTGTGGAAAATCGTCATAAGTCAGTTACTTAGGCACAGTAATTTTCCTCGCAATACTCCAAAGTTTTTTTGTTTAAAGAGGCTATAATAACAGAGCTGGGTCGTATTGATTCCTTTAGGAATTAAATTACTCCCAATTAAAAATTACAAGGAACTGTAATTAGGAATTAAATCCTTCAGTCCACAGGAAAGGAATTGATTACTTTTTCAATTCCTTAGAAGTGATTTCAAATGTAATTGTTTGTTTTTTAAATTCCATTACAAGGAATTTCAAATTGCTTATAGGCCTCGAAAAACCCGAAATAGTCAAATCCCGAAGAATTCTCGAAAATCCCGAAAACCACCGAACTAAAATCCCGAAGAAGTTTCGCAAAACCCGAAATAGTCCCAACAATACGGAATTAGTCCCAAAATCCTGAATATCCCGAAAAAGTCTCGAAAATTTCAAAATAGTCCCAAAAATCCAGATATATGCCCGAGAACCCCGAAAATGTCGAAGTAGTCCCAAAAATTCCGAATTAGTCCCAAAAATCCCGAAGTAGTTGTGTTGCCTAAAAGAGTATTATTTAGCTGAAAAATCACAAATCAAATGATTCGCTCTACAAATCAAATCACAAATAAATTTGATTTCTGATTTGGAAGGCGATTCAAATTACAAATCAATTTGATTTCTGATTTGGAGGGTGATTCAAATCACAAATAAATTTGATTTCAGATTTGGTTGACGAATCAAATAACAAATAAAATTTATTTTTTATTTGGTTGACGAATCAAATCACAAATAAAACTTAACTTTTATTTGGTTGACCAAGCAAATCACAAATAAAATTTATTTAGGATTTGATGGCACTTTCAATTCAGAAATAAATTGTATTTATGGATTTGTGATTTGACTAAATCAAAATCACGCAACCCTGCACGCCTACACTAGTTCACTTCACGTTCTGATATTTCAATTACGCTCTACTTTCCTTTCTTTTTTATTTCTAACCAACGGGATCAGATGTAATCTTGAATATTTTTATCAAGTTTTTAATGGCCTTTTGTGTTTAAAGCCTATTAGGTAATTCCGTTTCTATACAAATAGTGAAACTGTTTATTACTTAAGAGATTAGAGAATTAAGTACGAAAATGGGAGTAGTTTTTAATGTAAAAAATGGAGGGTTCAGGGACTCAAAGGAATATTT
>NW_023458560.1:2013218-2027542 GCF_013731165.1 Rhagoletis pomonella | reverse complement strand
GTTAGAATTTAAGCAAAGTTTCAAGTACCGCTATCTCGAAAAGTGGAGCCAATAGGGAAAAACTGAGGATGCCATTGAATTTAGAAGGCTCCAGTTAAGTAAGAGCAACTATCAGAACATTTGTCGAAAAAAGTTGCTTTGATACCATTTTCGAAATATTCCGACTAAAAGAAGAGGCATCATTAAAAGTAGTAAATCAGGGTTTTTACACACTTCTAGAGACACATTTTTTGAAGCATTTTACATGTATATGTAATTTTATAAGGACAAACAGTTATAGAAAGATTTAGATCGTTTCGACGTATTTTCCAAATGTGCCTTCAATTAAGGTGTTTTTGAAATAAAAATTACGCTCAAGATCGCAGAATATTTTATCTTTAAAAGTTAGTTTATTCTGAAAGCACACCTCTTGCTAAGGTATGAAATTATTCGTAATTGTTTGTACAATACAATACATACTTAAAAAGTTCTTATAATTAACGGCTTCTAAACCTATACGCAATAAACCGAAAATTGTGAAATGTGGAGCTACAGACTTTGAGTTACTTGTTTTCATAATTTTTTTTTTAAATTTAAACACCGATATTTCAAAAGTTATGCAGCAAATTGATCCAATTTTTTTTTTAGGCTTCAAGTATGCGTCAATGAATTATATCCAAAAGCAACCAGCTTGATTTAGTTTACAACAGTGAAAATAAAGCTAAATAACACAAAGGTTACCTGTTTTTTAGATTTGCCCATATAAGAAAGGCCTGGTTGAAAAGTTAAGAAAGGACACAAAATCGAAAAAGACAAGCAAAGAGGAAAACAATAAAAAAACTTGGGCAGTTCTAACTTACACGGGAAAGACATCTTATAAACTTGCCAAATTCTTTCATGAGTACGACATTCAGACCTCATTTAAAACAAGGAACACTGTGGGAAGTATATTGAAAGAGAAAATAAGCGAGGAAGACCCGCTAAATAAACAGGGTGTTTACAAGCTAACCTGCGAGTGCCGATACAGCTACATAGGACAAACAGGACGAAATATAAGAACAAGGTATCGAGAACACATAAGGGATTATAATAATAAGAAACGAAAACCAGAGGCTACAATAGAATCGATCTTCGCAAACCACATGATCAAAAATAAATGCACACCAATGAAGATTGGACAAACAACAGAACTTCTCCATGTACAGCATAAAGGACAAAGATTGAATATATCAGAAAATATGGAAATATATAAACAGAAGACCTTTAAAGGACAAATAATAAATTACCAAATAAATACTGTATCGGACGTACTGTTTGAACCTCTAAAACTACTTTACGAGAAGAAAAATTACAACAATAAAATATTAAGGATAGGCATGGAAGGGAATACACTATCTACAAAAAAACAAAGAAGGTAAAAATTACGGACTTCTACCTACCAAGCCAGAAAAATTCATCTACCTATTGAGCACCGCAAATACTGCAAAACTAAGAAGACGTACCTAACAAAAGAAACAGATAGTTAATAAGGATTATAAATACGAGCAACCAACAAAAATTATCCATAACGAAAAATGACACTGAAGATGGCACAACGCGGAAACCGGTTTGTCTCCAAACGAAATTTGACCAGGTATGACGGGAATTCGTTACAAAATACATCATACGCTATTAGCAATTAAAGCAACCACATGCTACAACTCCGAAAGAGCCATGGCTTTGAAATTCTGGATAAGGTATATACCTGGTGTATACATTTTGCTAATGAGATATTTTGTCTTCGCAGTAAATAAGAGATTGGATGAAGATTTCATTCTTCGATTAAACAGCGAAGAATGTGGACATGCCTTTTCATGAGCAATTTCGAAGACTCCTACAAAAAAATACCCCATGCACATAACTAATCATTAAAGCTCATTAACTAGTATGCGTTGCATGGTGTTGAACGCTTCTTAATTGAAGCGTATTTAGTTACCAAACGCTTTACTCAAAAGGGTAAATGTGTTCACGGCTACACACCTTTTTATGCTTATCCCGACCCATTCAATTAGAACTATGCCGAATTTCCACTAGGCAGTGAAATGGCAAAAAATGTAAGCCATTTAAAAAATCCCATGTTGAAACAAACTTAATGCTACTTTTATGAGCGTAATGGTACGGGAACTTTTTAATTGGTACCCAACATTGTCATTAAAAATTCTGTCATTTAATTTATTGTGGAAATTCGTCATAAGTCAGCTACTTAGGCACAGTAATTTTCCTCGCAATACTCCAAAGTTTTTTTGTTTAAAGAGGCTATAATAACATAGCTGGGTCGTATTGATTCCTTTAGGAATTAAATTACTCCCATTTAAAAATTACAAGGAACTGTAATTAGGAATCAAATCCTTCAGTCCACAGCAAAGGAATTGATTACTTGTTCAATTCCTTAGAAGTGATTTCAAATGTAATTGTTTTTTTTTTTTTAATTCCATTACAAGGAATTTCAAATTGCTTATAGGCCTCGAAAAACCCGAAATAGTCAAATCCCGAAGAATTCTCGAAAATCCCGAAAACCACCGAACTAAAATCCCGAAGAAGTTTCGCAAAACCCGAAATAGTCCCAACAATACGGAATTAGTCCCAAAATCCTGAATATCCCGAAAAAGTCTCGAAAATTTCAAAATAGTCCCAAAAATCCCGATATATGCCCGAGAACCCCGAAAATGTCGAAGTAGTCCCAAAAATTCCGAATTAGTCCCAAAAATCCCGAAGTAGTTGTGTTGCCTAAAAGAGTATTATTTAGCTGAAAAATCACAAATCAAATGATTCGCTCTACAAATCAAATCACAAATAAATTTGATTTCTGATTTGGAAGGCGATTCAAATTACAAATCAATTTGATTTCTGATTTGGAGGGTGATTCAAATCACAAATCAATTTGATTTCTGATTTGGTGACGAATCAAATAACAAATACAATTTATTTTTTATTTGGTTGACGAATCAAATCACAAATAAAACTTAACTTTTATTTGGTTGACCAAGCAAATCACAAATAAAATTTATTTAGGATTTGATGGCACTTTCAATTCAGAAATAAATTGTATTTATGGATTTGTGATTTGACTAAATCAAAATCACGCAACCCTGATATTTCATTTCCGCTCTACTTTCCTTCTCTTTCTTATTTCTAACCAACGGGATCAGATGTAATCTTGAATATTTTTATCAAGTTTGTAATTGCCTTTTGTGTTTAAAGCCTATTAGGTAATTCCGTTTCTATACAAATAGTGAAACTGTTTATTACTTAAGAGCTTAGAGAATTAAGTACGAAAATGGGAGTAGTTTTTAATGTAAAAAATGGAGGGTTCAGGGACTCAAAGGAATATTTCCTTATATTGTATTTGACCCTACCTACAACCACTTCCATGTCATATATCGTGTGTTATACGTGTTTTGTTATTTTAATTACATCATTGGTCATCATTGTCTTGACTACAAATCTTGTCCTATTACAAAGCTTATGCGGATCAAGGTTAAAAAGAAGAATAACAGCCGCCCAGGTTTTAAATAAAGCAGATGGGAAGGAGCTCTTTAAATGAGCTCAAAAACTCCATAGGATAATGCACAGTTTACTGTGAGCGCCTAGTTTAGAAATATTCCCACAACAAATACATATCAATATAACGTGGCTTATGGTTCCAAAGTTATTGTTGATTAAAAATTGTACGCCTTTGGTGGTGCCACGCCCCTTTGTCTAAGGCCGTTTTTGTACACCCAAACATAGAATCATAGGTGTCATGGCAATACTGTGCCGAAATTTCGTTCGGTTCTCTTCATCCGTTATTCCGTGGAATAACAAAAAAGAAGTAAAAAAGTCTAAGTTCGGGCGGTACCGAACATTAAATACCCGGCGCAAGTGTTAAATATAGTTTTTTCACCTTTCCGAAAAGTACCGCAGGGGGTGGTTTTACTCCTATTTCAAACATCTTCGATAGAACGTTCAGTTAGACTTAATGACATAAACTTATGTATATAGTTATATGTGGGCGGTATCACGCAAATTTTCTAAAATTCCATAATAATAGCACTTCTTTCCAAGAGATTCTTGTTTGTATAAATTTTGAGTAAATTGGCGTCTTTAATTTACGAAATATCGAAATTTACCGTTATATAAAAAGTGGGCGTAATTTTAATGCGATTTCAATAATTTTCAACGTTTTGCTTTTATGTGGCAAGCACAAAAGTGTTTGGTACAAATTGATTTAACGGTTACCGAGAAGCACATATGTGGTAATAAGTGGGTGGTGCCACGTATTTCTCTAAATTACCGTTATATGGGATGAGGGCGTGGGCATTTTGCGATTTAAAATATTTTCAGCCGTTGGGTATGTTTTACCAGGAGCAAGAACTGTTCCAAGGTTGGAAGAAATTGGTGAAGAGGTTACCAAGATATACACATGTAATCATAAGTGGGCGTTGGTACCACGGTTGCCAACCGTCCCGTTTTCGGCGGGACTGTCCCGGATTTAAGAGAAATGTCCCGGTCCCGGTACGACACATGCCGGGAAGCAAAATGTCCCGGTTTTTCGCAAGAATAAAATTTAGACATCTCGTTGTCAAAAAATTATAACTTTTAAAATATGTAGACTGCAGACTGTTTCATTTATAACTAAATACAATAAACAATCTGCGCAATGCGGTAGTGCCGTGCATACAGCCGTTTTGTAACATTTTCGCAACGCCGTTGAATAAGCTGATAATTTTAAAAAGTTAATTGTTTGCATTTGAATGTGGAAATTCTTGAGTCTAGATGTAAAAAATATGTTTAACTTTGTCCCGCTTAAAATGAGTGAATTACACGAAAAAGTCAAAAACGCGATTGCTATTTTATTGACGAATGGATTTGAAAGGAAGAATTCCAGCCGTGGCTGCTTGAAGAATACGCCATTTTTTACCAGCTTTAAACTACAGTGACAACTTTTATGTAATTTCCTGAGTTTTGCGCATAGTCTAGACATTTTGAAGTGAAACTTCTTTAGCGGCGGTTGGTTGGTTGGGAGTAAATGGGCAAATTCAACGGAAATTGCACACGGAAATGGTGCAACGGACATGGTGCAACGGAAATGGTCGGGGCTGAAACAAGTGCTTCTTGTGTGTATGCGTATGGTATTAGTTTAACAAAAATTTGCTAATAAAAGGTTAAAGAGTAACACTTAAAATTAAAGTAAAGGTGATTACGTACATAGATAAAGAAAAGAATAAAGGCAAAGGTAAAAATAAAAACAAAAATAAAGATGCGTAAAGATGAAAGCAAAAATGAGGACCAAGCTAAATTTAAACAATTTACTTATATGTATAAGAGCAAAGGTGAAGGGGAATAAAGAAGAAAATGATAAACATAAAAGTAAAGACAAAGAGGAGGAAGAGGGTACTGATAAAAGTAAAGACGAAGATAGGGGAATAAAAATTAAAGTAAAGGTAATTAAAGAGGGAAGGATATAGAGAGAGACACAGAGACTCAACCTGGGAACTATTTTGGGATTTTAGAGATTTTCGGGATTCTCGGGACTTATCGATATTTTTATCGGTTTTTTTATCGATATTTTTATCGATTTGTTATCGATTTTGTAATCGATATTTTTAACTATGTTGTTAGGGGTATTTTTTTATCGATATTTTTTACGATTTTGTTATTATTCTTTACCAATTTTGTTATCTGTATTTATCGATTATGTTATCGATACTTTTCGAATTCGTTATCGATATTTATCGATTTCGTTATCGATATTTATCGAATTTGTTATCGCTCTTTATCGATTTTGTAATCGATTTTTATAGATTTGGTTATTTTTATCGAGTTTCTAATAGATTTTGCTACCAATATTATTAAAGATTTTGCCATCGAAGATTTTATCGAATTTTTCTTCGATTTTGTTATCGATATTTTTATCGGCTTTTTTATCGATATTTTATTGGATGTTACTATCGACCTTGTTATCGATAGAGTATAAAGATAAAAATGAACATAAAGGAAAACAGAATTACATAAATGTAATTAGAAAGAACAGGGGTCGAGGTAGGGATCTAGATAGAAAAAAGACAAAAAATATAACCTTAAGCAAAAGCAGATGTATGTACAAATGTATGTATGTATATTGGTTATGAGACAAAATAGATATGTATGTAACGTATGTTTCACTTCTCCAGTGTGGCCCAGGCGCACTTACTTTTTTTTAAATGTTTTTTGTTGTAGGATGAACTATATTTAAAAAAAAAAATCGAGAAAAAATTTAAGTAAAAAATTTTCCATGCATTGTGCCTTATCTCAGAAAAGCCGTATCTCAGAATTTGGTTCAAAAAAGCCCTATCTCAGCTGCCGATTCAAAAACGCCATATCTCAGCACTTTTTCAATTTATTTTCAGCTGAGATAGGGCGTTTTTGAAACGAATTCTGAGATAGGGCGTTCTTCAACCAAATTCTGATATAGGGTGTTTTTCAATAAAATTCTGAAAATTAAATTATTAAGTAGGGCGTTCTTTAACAGTTTTCTGAGATAGGGCGTTTTCGAACTGGCTGCCGAGATGGGCAGCTGACTCATCTGACGTTATGTAGAAATTTATAATTTGGTGTAATTTTTATTTTTATTTATTTTTTAAGTTATGCAAAAGTATTATCATTAAAGTATCGTTTTATAACAATTTTTATGCATGCATGAAATGTTACATTGTTTTGTTGTTCTGTGTTGGTCAAAATAAACCAATAAAATTAATGTCGTTTAATATGTTATTTTACCTACCCTCTTTCCTAACATTGTGTGTCCCGGTTTCAAGAATGCAAAAGTTGGCAAACGTGGTTGGTACGCCCATTTTCAAAATATTTATAATATTCTTATTTTTCGTTTAAAGATCATTGTAAATATAAAAAATTGGGTAAATAAGCTTCAGTAATTACCAAAATATAGCAGTTTGCGTATTTCCGAATACTACCGTTATATGGGAGGTAGCCGTGGTTATTGTCCGATTTTGCTCATTTTCAATATCGTCCGTCCTACACTGAAAAGAAGTACACATACCAAGTTTCGTTAAGATATCTCAATTTAAACTCGAGTTATCGTGTGCACAGACGGAGATTTTTTTATTCTGATCATTTATGTATGTATAATTTTTATATAGCTATCTCGATTCGTTTTGGCTGTTACAAACGACCGTTATGTGAACAAAGTTATAATACCCTTGTGCACAAGTGCGTTCGGGTATAAAAATCTCAGACACCTTAATGTACTATACATACATACATATGTCTATACGAGTACTACATACATATCGTCGTTTAAAGTACAAAACCGCGTATCGTCATTCTGCAAAACCGCGTAACTGACATTGGCTGCCAAAAATTGGATTTGCTCATACGAGCTCTTGGCTCAATCCTTATCCAGAACCATTTTGAAATATGAGTGTTTTTACGCGGTTTTGCATTTTGCTGATACGCGGTTTTGTATTTTGTTGATACGCGGTTTTGCACTTTAAACGACGATATGTATGTATGTACATATATGTCCTCCCACTCAAATTTTGTCTTTAGTGTAATAGGTACTGATTGAGCCAATAAACGAAAATTTCTTCTGAAGCCCAATATAAGTGGACAACAATATTTACACATACATACATACATATGTACATACGCACATTTTCAACCGTATATGCAAGTGAGTTTGTAATATTACCTTAATACTTCTGGCCACAGGCACCCAGGACACATGCATAGATACATCCCCGCCAGTGTTACCGTTGTGCGACTAATGTGTCAAATTGACACTTTTTGGAGATCGATGCACCCTGACACCGACTTTTTAGAGATAGGCTTATTTTGAAACTTTTCTTAAAAAGCATGCGAGTTTTGCCGCTTTTCTTTGATTAAAAATTATGGCTGACTTCCAAAACGTATCAGTACAATATTTGGACACTGTTCTACTGCGGTATTTAAACTGTTTGTGTTCGCAGAGTTGCGAAACATTGCAACATATACATTGCATATTTTGGATATTTAGTAAAACAATGATCACCATTTCGGTATTTTCCATTTTTAAAACCCAAATGGTAACTAAAACCAAACGAAGCATCAACTTTCTTTTTGATGCGCTGATTACTCTAGCAATACGTTTCGATAACTTTTCGGATGCGTTTCGGAAAAGTATACATTGTCAAACAATTGTAGTTTGGCGTTATGGAACATTAAACTTTGTACGTATGCAATGCAATTGACGTTTTGGAAGTCAGCCTATATATACACATTTTGACAATTTTTTCATAAAATATTACCGGCAAGATTTGGACTGATTCCAACATTTTTATTATGCCAATATTTGTAGCTTGGCATTTCCCGACAAGTTATTTGTGTTAAATTCATTTTCGTGGCGCCCGGAATGAATTGAAGAATGAATGTGCTTCAATAAGTTTCGAGAGGTAAAATTGTGGAAGTCTTTATATACGTGCTATAAAAGATTTGTTTTACTTCAAGACACTTTTTCTCGGCTGTGACACTTTTTTTGCGACTTTCGAAAATTTTTAAGCGGTAACACTGATCCCCGCATATCTAATGTTATCCTTGTGACCACATACTCACTCGTACTTGTTAAATCCAGACAAACATATTCGAACCCAATCGAAATTTACGTTCTTGATAGTATTACGCCAGCAGGGGTCAAGTGCTGGAATTGATGTTTCGTTTATGATTTATCGTCACATTGCCTTAAATTGCAAATCACAAATGTGGCGAGTCATTGAGTGTGCCGGCGTCGGTAATTCAGAAGATGTTGGTGAGCGGCATGCCACACATTTAAGTTGACCTAGCTGCAGTATGTATGTAAGCGCTTACACTCTACATACATACACTTTTAGCATTGGCGATATTAGTAGCCAGTCGATCGTTACGTTTGATGTTGAATTCAGTGAATTACAGTAAAAAAAAAAACTAAATTAGAAGTAATGATGCGTACAAATGCCGAAGGGGGTGAGAAGGTCGCACAGTATACCTAACATGAAAATTATTTAAAGAAAACGAATGAAAACTATTTTCGCTAATTGGAAGTTGCGGCAGTTATTAATATCGAGTTCCGGTATGTACAATAATTTTAAATGCGATACTTCCATTGTGTTAAGGTCTTGAGAATGGTGACAGGTAACAAAATCAACGGAAATAACGTCAATTGACACTATATCGCAGACTGGTGCGATTCGCAGCGGATCGCGTGAAACTGGACGAAAAGGCATCTAATAGATTCTACCCTCCGAAATTGGTTCAAGACAAAGGTGACCAGTTTTCCTCGTTCGGAGTTAATAGGCTAGGCATACGTAGATGATTTTTTCTCATTACAGGCTCTTGCCTTTATCAGTTATTCGCTGTAAAGCGCAAAAATTACTAGATATGATTTACACTTGATGTAATGAGAATGAGCTGTCCGCCAACTGAACCAAAACTAGTATTTGTTCTTCACTAGAAGAAGAAAGTTGGACGATCTCATTCCCTAACTTTAAGAGGAACTCAGATTTCTTTCGGTGAAAGGAATTTATGTTTAATCATATATCGAGACAAAAAATAAACCAGCGATCTTTTTTTAATTCAAACAGATTTTTGGTTAGCAAGTTTTTTATCAGCAAGCACCTATCCACATTTAACTACAGTTGGGTTTTCAAATCTTCAGATTTTTATGAAATTTTATATCGAAAGTTTATTTAAGCCGCTGATTGCAAAACTGAAATCAGTTTTAAAAAATTCAAAACGGCGGATCATGGCAGATGGATTTTTAAAAATTGTCAGATTTTTATGAAATTTGATATCCAAAGGTTCTTTGAGCACAAATTTAAAATGGCGGATCTACTATTGCACAAATTTAAAATGGCGGATCGACCATTTTGAAAACTGCTTCCAGTAATCCCAAAAACCCTTGTCTACGAGGTTTGATAAGGTTAAAAAAATCACAAGGCAATATTACATTGACCGATTTAGCATTTAAGATAGTTAAGGATTATTTTTCCGCATAGAAACCGTAAATGACTTGATCTAAAAAAAAGAAAAAAATCCGGGTACTTTTTTGTCACTACTTTCCTAAAATGCTCGATTTTTTGTAATAAGATGGGTATAAGGACAACAAGTTTTCCATAATGGAAAGCACTTGCATTTTTGCCGACAATAACACAAGTTTAGATAAATAAATAAAATTTTCTAACTCACAATATTTTTATACGAAATCTAACACACAAATTCATAAAAAATAAAGGATACTTTAACTGCTTTGTAAATGGAGAATTGGTATGAAAATATTACTTTATAAAACTCCTTAAACCTATTTTATTTTTCATGAATAAGAAAATGTTTTTAAAGATTGAACGAAATCGCTGGAGAATTTCGTCCCACATATTAAAAGGGACACTAAAAAAATACATTGGACGGAACGTGTAAAGAGTGTTGCGTCTTCAAGTCAGTAAAATAAATAACGATCTGAGGAAAACAAAAATTAACATGGATTAAAAAATAATAATTGATTCAAGCGATTTCATTCCACTGTCTGCCATATATGGCACATACACATATACACATGTGTATGTAAATATGTTCATACATATCAAACACCATATTCCATATGGACCGGCGCGCCGACATACTGTTGCCACGCTGTCATAATCATCATCAACAGCTTTACAACATCATTGCAAATATAACAACATCCTGACCCTGCACCCTCCTCATGTGAGCTGACTACAGCCCTCACCCACACAAACAAAAGCAATTTGCCCATACCTTAGTCGTATGTTGCAGCATCTTGTGCAGAAAGTGACTGCTAAGGGGAAACAATGGCAGTGTCATTGGAAGAAACCTCAGCATATACTGATGTAATAACCATGTTCCCGACTTGTAATACGTCTCAGAGTCATTTGCCACGGCGGAGGACAGATTTTTTGAGTTCTGAAGTGCATGTAATGCGATTGTAAGTGAAGTGAAGTGGATGCGCTGTTGGAGGTGGGGTGGTAGGTGTGGCAACTGGGGTGGGTGGCGGCAAGTGAAACTCAGTTGTGCGCACACAAACAACACACGAAAAACAAACGACCAAGCAGACATACAATCCAGGAAAAATGATTGCAGAAAGAATGGTTGCACCGAATAATAATGGTGGTGGTGGTGTGTTAACCGACATACTATTTCTGTCGAGGCGGTTTATAGCTCACTTACAGCTTATTCGCCGTGGCAAATTCTGCCAACTGCTTGCCAGTTAGTAAGACATTCAGCTAACACCCAGTGAGTTATGCCACTTTTCAATTGTTTTGATGTTAAATGTGTGATAATTTAATGACTGCTCACGCTCAAGCGAACGGACCGCCATGCCAGCGACCATTTGATTTTCTTCAGTCACCGCGTTAAAATCGTGGATCGTAAATTGTGTTGTTGGAAAATTGTGTTGTGAACGTTTTAATTTAAGGGCGTTACAAGGCATAAACACGACGGGAGATAATAGATGGCCGTTATTGAAAATGGGGAAAAGGTTTTCACAAGAGTGTGTATGTATGGAAGTTTACGGAAGAAATGTAGCAGATTGTCTATTAATTGCTTTTGGGCAAGTGATTTTCATGTATAGATACCTAATTTTTCAACAAGTAATATATATGTCCTCTGAAATAACGACACAATCCTAAATTCAAAAAATTAAGACTCTTACTACTGTTAAATGTCTTATATCTCTAATCCTTGTCTAATCTACGTCTTGTTCTTACTAAAGTAAGTGCTAACGATCCCTTAAGTAAGTAGTAAGGATTAGACATGGATTAGACAAATATTAGTGATATGAGACTCTTAACAGTAGCAAGAGTTTTTATATTTGAACTTTGGATTGTGTCGTTATTGCAGAGGACCATCGATATGTATATACGCATGTATGTGTTACATCAGTTCAGGTATGGACAATGCATTTTCAAAATTGTGCGTAATATGACAGGAAGATTGTACTTACGGCCGGTTTCACGGAATTTTTAAATGGAAGTTTAACTCTAACTTAATTTTAATTGTAATTTTTGTTTAATTTGGCACTTAATTTTTCTCAGTTTCACCAATACTTGAATTTGACAGATGAAAAGTTCAAAGTCAGGGATGTTGCTATGTAATAACAGCTGTTTGAAACAAAGTCAGGCACGTCAGCAAGTAATAACAACTGATTGAAACAAATGAAAAAATTAGTAAAATGGAAGAAAGCATTGCTCGGACAAAAAATTTTTCCTCAAGTGAAATAAAAATTTGTTAAGTTTGGTGCAGGACAATGCCAGTGTGCTGGAATGCAAAGCAACGGGCAAAGTTAGGCCAGATCAAAAAGAAAAGGCCTGGAATACTCTAGCTGAGAGTTTCAATGCGACGAGTACCGGGGCACCAAGATCAGCAAAAGTTTTGCGTACTAAGTATGCAAATTTAAAGGCAGAAATGAAAAAACGATCTGCAGATCATAAGAAATACGTGTATGGAACCGGCGGCGGTCCATCAAAAGAACCAGCCACTGACGAATTTGACAACTTCTTAAAAGATATTTTGCCAGAAAAGCAAACACAGGGGATGATTTCCCAATACGACAGCGACTTCATGTCCACAGAAGAAAAATATTAAATTTTGGAGTGTTCAGGTAATAGCAGAAAAGCTCTTAACCATATGTACCAACAAACGAACTTGTCAAATATGTATACGTTTCTGATTTGCAGGCCGTGATTTAAGTCCGTGTGCATCACGGCAGCCAAGCATTTTTAAACGAAGCGAACAACTGATTCATAGTCAAACACTGCAGAAAGAAAATGGTATAAAAGCTCAAATTGGCTGATTCTGCTCAAAGAACTTCATGAATTTCAGTTACTTTTACTTACAGATACTACAATGACTGATTGCTTGAACTTGCAAGGGGAGGCTACTTTGTCAACAAGCAATAATATTAGCATTTCAACCCCAAAACATTCTGGAACTCAAAATGATGGTATGTATATACATAAAGCGTTTCTATGCATTTCAGGTGCCTTAAGGAGTACCCCAAATAAGGCGCTGGAGGTGATTACCAATTTTCCCGCAATAAACCTGGTGGGAAAATACGCGGCCGTCGATTCAGCGCTCAAACTAAAAAGTATGGTGCTATGGAAGGATCTGCGGTTTGGTCACGCTTCCATACTTCACACTCTGGGTAGTTACAACCAAGAAGTTGACTACTCCGCTCCCAAACCAATCTTCGATAGGCTCTTTAAGACGAGCATCTCGTCAAGAAGAGAATGGTAAACACTAAGGCCATGGAGACGGGGGAATTGAATTTTTACACAGATGGATCCAAGCTAGACAATAGAGTTGGCTTCGGAGTTTTCTCTAAGGAACTAGGACTGGAACTATCCGTCCGAATTCCGGACCACTGCAGTGTATATCAGGCAGAAGTTTTAGCTATAAAGGAGGTGGCTGTGTAGCTTAGTAGACATGCCGTAACGAAGACTACGATTAATATTTTCTCGGATAGCCAGGCGGCCATTAAATCAATGAACATGGTAATGCTGAGGTCGAAGGTTGCGCGGGAATGCCTCGCAGCTCTAAACGATATTAGCACCGTGTTCAAGGTCAGCCTCATATGGGTTCTGGGACACAGAGATATTGAAGGAAACTGCAGGGCCGATGAGCTAGCCAGGAAAGGTACGAACCTACCCCTATGTGAAAATAGGGGCACTATTGGGATACCCATGGCAACCTGCAAAGTAGAACTTCGAAATAGCATGATCCAAGAGGCCAACAGATCATGGCTAGAGGAGGGCACATGTAGAATAACCAGGCTGCTTTGGCCGCAAATAGAAAAGAAAAAGACGAAAGAGTTGCTGTGCCTCTCAAGAGAGGAAATTGGGAAGGTCACGGCTTGTGTAACCGGTCATTGGCTATTTGGCAGGCACTCTCCTTGGAATTTTCTCCCATGAATATTGCAGAAGTTGCAGAGATGAGGAAGAGGAAGAAACCGTAGAGCACTTCTTCTGTAGTTGCCCAGCTTTGGCCAAGAGGAGAGCAAGCTTTTTAGGCAGGCCCTTCTTTAGCTCTCTTACGGAATTATCACGCGTAGGAATAAAACCGATTCTACGCTTTATAAGAGCCTCAAATTGGTTCTCTGAAGAATAGTCACCGAGGTTCCCGTGTTCTGCAGTGGTACCACAATGGACCTTCAAAAGGTCTAAGTGAGTTGGTAAATTGAACCGACTGCCACGTCAACCTAACCCAACCCATATACATAAATATGTTTTTATAATCTCAGCCTTTCAAAAAGCTTAGTTGTTTACAGGAGTTATTGAAAAAGATTTTGAAACTTGGGAAAAATA
>NW_023458560.1:2000495-2013118 GCF_013731165.1 Rhagoletis pomonella | reverse complement strand
GCATTGTCCTGCACCAAACTTAGCAAGTTTTTTATTTCACTTGAGGACAAATTTTTTGTCCGAGCAATGCTTTCTTCCATTTTACTAATTTTTTTATTTGCTTCAATCAGTTGTCATTACTTGCTGACATGTTTCAAACAGCTGTTATTACATAGCAACATGCCTGACTTTGAACTTTTCATCTGTCAAATTCAAGTATTGGTGAAACTGAGAAAAATTAAGTGCTAAATTAAATAAAAATTACAATTAAAATTAAGTTGGAGTTAAATTTCCATTTAAAAATTTCGTGAAACCGGCCGTTAAACGTTCCTTATTTTTCAATAAAAAAGGAAGAAAATTCCATTCCATTTACCCTTTAGCCGCCTGTTACCATTAAATGACGTCACCAACTAGTAATCGCCTACCATCATATCCTCTTCCAATCGATGGTTTACGTTAATTTCCGTCATTAGCTTTTATCCATCAAGGCATTTGGCCAGTAGTTGCCGCGTTAAATAAATATTCAACCATGCCAATGTGCCACATAACATTCAGCAATAGATATTAATGCATTTTCGACACGTTTGAATGCATACACAAATACATATAGTTACGCACACAAATAAGTAAAACTTGACACTGCAGGATTGAGTAATAACAATAGTTTTGCATATTTTTATGGAGTGGAAATAGAGATTTTTTGTTAATATTAGGTACAAGTGCAATAATACAAACAAATAAACGAGTACGTAGATATATAATAAAACGATTCGAGTTCGATTTTATTTGCACTGATGGCATTGTTTAAGGTCTAAGGTCTTCCTCAGACTTCGGCTATTTAAATATGTTTGAATACGATTTCTAGCGTTTTTTCCTAAAAATGTTCACAGAACCTCATTCGTAGACGTAAAGTTGGTTATAAAATGGCGACAGTCAGATTTATATTTAGGTAAATATATGTACATGTGGCGGCATTTGTACTTTCGCGAACTTTGTGGCAACAATTCGACTTTCGCTGCAACCCTGCGCTAGTTTTCGAATTGCAAAATAAAGAATCATTCTGCCATCACTCATCAACTGTTCAATCCCCTCTTCTTTTTCTGGATATTATCGGATTTAGACGTGCTTGCCTGAGTACAAACGCGAATTATTAACTTAAAATTATCCTTGTGAAATCTAAGCAATCTTCTTTTAGTAAATAAAATTTTGTTAAATACTATTCGCCTGTTTGATTTATTTCAACGAGTTATTGGTGAGGTATACTCAAATACAAAAACCTTCAAATACATTTAAATGGCGCTTACACTTTTACTTAGTGTTTTGCCGAGTCTCTCATCCAATTCGTGGTGTGCGGTTTAATGTTGTTACACAAATGGCGGGACCTACATATTTGCCCTACTAAAGTGCAACTTCTCTTGAGTCATTCCCTACCGTTTCCTAATCCTGATAGTTGTAGGTTTCTATTTACTTAACAGAATATAAAATAACACTGGATTGAATGATTTTAAATTGATCAAATCACAAAAGTGTTGCCAGAAAAAAATTCCATTTGGAGCTAAAACGGTCGAAAAAAATAGCTAAAAAGAGGTAAATAATACTTTTAATAGTAGCCAAAATGAAGAGCTACATTTTTTAAGTTGATCATTTATTGACGTGCTTTTAGATTTTCCGACATTTTAATAAAAAACAACGAATTTTATAAATTTAAGTGCTGAAAAAAACTTTTAAACCAAAACTAGGTGCACTTATCGCCTCTTGGCTCGAATACCAAGTATCCGCCAAATACAGTACCACGTAGTATAAGATAGTTCGAAAATTTCGCAAAAAGGCGAAGAAACTTATTTTCTTCAAAACGTTTGCATGGTTTGCTAACTAAACCTACTATAATTCTTTACTATTAAATTTGTGAAGTACGGAAGCATTGAGACTGGGTAATCAAAATAAATTTTTTTCTCTGCCACCTCATACGTGGTATTGCACGCCAAGCGACGTTATTTATATGTATGCACTTATTTATATAAACTAGACAATGAACTAAAAATGCTTCACAAACTGATGTTTTGGAATTGTAGATGTTTGAATTGACCATAAAAACTCGGGTTACGAATATTTTTTTTTGCAAAATTTTTATGAAAAGTGTTATTTCCTTCTCTCCTTAAAAGTAAAATTAGTAAGGTAAAAACAAAATCCGCATGTTCCGAAAAAGGATTTTATTCTTATTGGCTTTTGAATTCTTTAACCTAGATCAAAGAGTTTATGGTGGAGTCTGTATTTTCCCGTGATCGAAAGTGTATGGTTTTCCACTGCACTTCGAAATTTGTAATTTTATCAACGCTTAAGTTTTGGCTTTCCTTTTCTACCGTGGTCGCCTGAGAGAAAATTAAGCTTATCGGAGCTCGATATACTGTCCGGTATAGTTTGTGTCGGGAGGACGTTGCAGAAGCTAATGATTTACTTGCCCATTTTCTATTTGTTTGCACGCCATTTGCATTTGGATTGGAACTTTTCTAAGCATTAATCGAAATAGAATAATATGAAGGTATAGAAAATACAGATTACAGATTTGAATTTTTAATATATTACCAAATACTTCTTAAAATTTCTGGAGCTAAAAAGTATTAGATAATTTTGAAAAGAGCTAGGAGCTAAAGCCCAATATTAAGTAGGAGCTAAATAGAAAAATAAAGAGTTAAGTGTAGCTTTAAAAGCACCAAAATGGCAAGACTGATCACAAATCATGAAATTCAATTTATTTGTAATTTTATTCGCTGAGATAAGGTGAGTTGAGTTGATTTGAGTTGAGGTGAGATAAGTTGAGGCTATTTGATATGAATTAAGGTGAACTGAGTTGGGTTAAGTGGAGCTGAATTGAGAAGAGTTGAATTACGGTGAGTTAAGGTGAGTTAGTATGAATTAAGGTGAGATGAATTGAGGTGAGGTGAGTTGGGTTGAGTTGTGGTGAAGTGAAGTGAAGAGAGGTTGGCTACTTAACACGACATACATATCGAGGGCTAATATTCAATACCCTCTATCTGCAATTTTCACAAAAACTACTCTGTGCTGTAAGAACCGTGTCATCACTGATGTTAATTCTGACTTTGCAATTTAATAGCAAATTCTTCTGTCAAGCATTGTATAAGGCCAGCATTAATATCACCGATGACAGTTAAGTCTAAGGTGGAGTTTTACATCAGAATCTCATTATAGTCCAGTCGAATCGTCGTGAAAAAGGGCCTCAGTTTGCAATACCATGCACGAATTTAGTTATGAATAGAATTGAATAGGGGGTTATAAAAAGAAGTTAAATCTAAATTTGCAGTGCTGTGCGAATGTTTTTTGCAAAGTTATGCAAAAAAACGTTTTTTTTCACATTTTTGCAAATATCTAGGCTGCTGTTTGTCGCACGGATAAGAGCAATATATCGTTCTGTTCGTAACCAAATTCCTCATTTTTTTTATACGAACAATTTTTCTGTTAAACAAATAGATAAAAAACTATTAAGCATCAAAGTGGAAAATTTCTTTTTTGATGTATGCACTGAAATGCGTGTAATATATTTATACATATCGTTGGTTATTATATCCGTGCCTTCAATGGTTTTCTTATTTGCTGAAGAAAATAACTTGTAAGTTAATTGTTTTATGGTATATAGCAATGAAACATAAAATTCAAACAAGAAAAAACTGCTTCAAAAAGTTTTGATATGCAGCCTATAAGTCCCTGTAATGCTCGACTTGTACGTGTTCCAGCGTGGATTGCCAGAGGCTGCCTTATTGGATCATCAATATTTATACATCATTAAAGGTAATTTAGTGTTCTTCAAAAAAGTATTTGGACTATAAAGTGTAAAAATGCGAAGGAACTGAGTAATTTGCGAAAAACATACATCAACAAAGAAATTTTCCACTTTGATGCTTAATAGTTTTTTATCTAATTGTTTGCATGAAAAAAATTAAGAATTTCATTACAAACAGAATGATAAGTTCTTCTCTTGCGTGCGACAAATAGTAGCCGAGATATTCGCGAAAATATGAAGAAAAACTTTTTTATACCCGAGCGGACTTGTGCACAAGGGTATATTAATTTTGTTCACATAACGGTTGTTTGTAACAGCCAAAACGAATCGAGATAGATATAGACAAATGTATACATAAATGATCAGGATGAAAAATGAAATCGATTAAGCCATGTCTGTCTGTCCGTCCGTCTGTCCGTCTGTCCGTGTACACGATAACTCGAGCAAAAATTGAGATATCTCAACGAAATTTGGTATGTAGGTTTCCCTTAATCCAAGGTAGGTTGGTATTGAAAATGGGCGAAATCGGACTTTAACCACGCCCACTTCCCATATAACGGTAATTTCCAGAAATACGAAAACTGCGATATTTTAGTAGCTACTGAAGATAATTCACTCAAAATTGATATTTACAATAATCTTTAGACGAAAAATAAGAATATTATAAATTTTTGGAAAATGGGCGCAGCCACGCCCACTTATGGTTACATGTGTATATCTTGGTAACCGCTGCACCAATTTCTTCCAAGCTTGGCACAGTTGTTGGCCTTCGCATAACATACCAAATGGTCGAAAATTTTTAAAATCGCTCAATAACCACGCCTACTTCCCATATAACGGTAATTTTCAGAAATACGAAAACTGCAATATTTTAGTAACTACTGGAGATTATTCACTCAAAATTGATATTTATAATAAGTTTTAGACGAAAAATAAGAATATTATAAATTTTTGGAAAATGGGCGTAGCCACGCCCACTTATGGTTAGATGTGTATATCTTGGTAACCGCTACACCAATTTCTTCCAAACTTGGCACAGTTGTTGGCCTTGGTACAGCATAAAAAACCGCCGAAACTTTTTAAAATCGGACAATAACCACGCCCACATCCCATATAACGGTAATTTAGAGAAATACAAAATCTTCGATAAATCATTAAATATTGAAGCTAATTTTTTCAAAATTAACAATTCTTTACCAAGAAATACGTTTATGGTAAAATTTTGGAAAATGGGAGTGGCACCGCCCACTTATGATCACATATAAGTATACCGGTAACCGTTCTACCAATTTGTACCAAACTCGGTATGGTTATTGTACTTGCCACGTGTAAGCAAAACGTTGAAAATTATTGAAATCGGACTAATATAACGGCCGATTCTCATATAACGGTAAATTTAAGAAATGCTTGAAACTTCAATATTTCGAAATTGAAGGACGCTAATTTACTCAAAATTGTTACAACTCGGCTTACCATCTAGCGGAAGGTTTCGGAAGGGTGAAAAAACATATATTTAATACTTGCGCCGGGTATTTAATGTTCGGCTCCGCCCGAACTTAGCCTTTCTTACTTGTTTTACATAACTTAGCAAAAAATATTCGCACAGCACTGCAAATTCAGATTTAACTTCTTTTTATAACCCCCTCTTGAATTCTATGTATAACTAAATTCGTGCATTGTATTGCAATCTTAAACTACCATTCGACTGGACTATTAGGGTTGGTATCGAAATTCTGGTACTACAAAACTCGGAACACGAAATTCTGCTACTCAAAACTCTCCTTCTTGACAATTCTGCTTTTCAAAATAGTGAATTAAAAAATTCTGTATTAAAATGGAATGTAAATAATGTTAAATAGGACTTGTCATTACTTTAAAAAGTGCACATACATTTAGGAGGCAATTTCGTCCCCAAGCATTACCATCCCCAACAATTTCCATTCCATTCGCCGCTAAACCAGTTCCAGTTAAAAACTTTGTCTGATTAATATGTTGCTCAGGCCAGGAGTCGAACCCAGTTCTCTTGGAGTGGAAGTACGCACACACTACTCAGTTACTGCGGCATTTTTCATTCAACGGTATTTTTCGTTAAACGGAGGCGATTTTCCGGGCTATTTTAGGAGCGATTACTTGAATCAAAAGTTTGCTGCACCCCAACTTCATTGGAAGCGATTAGTTGAAAAGCCGTTCACACCAGGCGATTGTTGCTTTCAAGTAAAAGTTGCCTGCAAAATCGCCTCATGTAAACATCGTGTTAGGCACTTAAAGTGCTCCGGGTTATACACATGTTATTTAGTGTCGTTTTTTTCATATAAAGTTGTGGAATAAACTTTTAGCTGATTCGTGAAGAAATAAGATTTTCATGCATTAGTATTTGACAGATCACGTGGGATTTCAGACATGGTGTCAAAGAGAAAGATGCTCAGTATGCTTTGAAATTTCATCATGAATAGACTTACTAACGAGCAACGCTTGCAAATCATTGAATTTTATTACCAAAATCAGTGTTCGGTTCGAAATGTGTTTCGCGCTTTACGTCCGATTTATGGTCTACATAATCGACCAAGTGAGCAAACAATTAATGCGATTGTGACCAAGTTTCGCACTCAGTTTACTTTATTGGACATTAAACCAACCACACGAATGCGTACAGTGCGTACAGAAGAGAATATTGCGTCTGTTTCTGAGAGTGTTGCTGAAGACCGTGAAATGTCGATTCGTCGCCGTTCGCAGCAATTGGGTTTGTGTTATTCGACCACATGGAAGATTTTACGCAAAGATCTTGGTGTAAAACCGTATAAAATACAGCTCGTGCAAGAACTGAAGCCGAACGATCTGCCACAACGTCGAATTTTCAGTGAATGGGCCCTAGAAAAGTTGGCAGAAAATCCGCTTTTTTATCGACAAATTTTGTTCAGCGATGAGGCTCATTTCTGGTTGAATGGCTTCGTAAATAAGCAAAATTGCCGCATTTGGAGTGAAGAGCAACCAGAAGCCGTTCAAGAACTGCCCATGCATCCCGAAAAATGCACTGTTTGGTGTGGTTTGTACGCTGGTGGAATCATTGGACCGTATTTTTTCAAAGATGCTGTTGGACGCAACGTTACGGTGAATGGCGATCGCTATCGTTCGATGCTAACAAACTTTTTGTTGCCAAAAATGGAAGAACTGAACTTGGTTGACATGTGGTTTCAACAAGATGGCGCTACATGCCACACAGCTCGCGATTCTATGGCCATTTTGAGGGAAAACTTCGGAGAACAATTCATCTCAAGAAATGGACCGGTAAGTTGGCCACCAAGATCATGCGATTTGACGCCTTTAGACTATTTTTTGTGGGGCTACGTCAAGTCTAAAGTCTACAGAAATAAGCCAGCAACTATTCCAGCTTTGGAAGACAACATTTCCGAAGAAATTCGGGCTATTCCGGCCGAAATGCTCGAAAAAGTTGCCCAAAATTGGACTTTCCGAATGGACCACCTAAGACGCAGCCGCGGTCAACATTTAAATGAAATTATCTTCAAAAAGTAAATGTCATGGACCAATCTAACGTTTCAAATAAAGAACCGATGAGATTTTGCAAATTTTTTTTTAAAAAAGTTATCAAGCTCTTAAAAAATCACCCGTTATAAACTGATTGACATTCCGCAACAGTGCACGGGATTGCACTTACATAGATTTACGAGAGCGAAACGAAACTAATTTGCTAAATGAAATGTAAATTTTTGTAAGCCATTTATGATTGAGGAATTTATGTCAGTTTTTACTGATAGTATACTGACGTCGATAAAAACTAAAAGGCTTCGTTTACACCTTTTCAAGTTGGCGTAATTTATGCATTTCCGAATTTAACAGCCTGGTAATCAGTTTTGTGAGTAGACACTTATATCGGAATCACAAAATTTATTGCCCACTTATGTTCGCAAAAAATGACTATTTAAAATTCGGCATTTATACATTTTTAATTGTTGGCTGTTAAGTGCAGTGGAAATATTTTGAAGCGCTGTGGCGCCGTAAAGTTTTAGTTGTCTGAACTATGTATGTGTTTTAACGGGCGGCCAATGCAAGGCAATTTGTAAAGTTCGTCGGTAGCTTTGTTGAACAACAAATAAATTTATTGCTGCTGCGAAATTTTAATGTGGAAAAGGAGTAACACGATGTACTCATTATTCATGCATAAGCGCTAATGGAATTAGGAGAAAAAAATAAAAGAACGGATAACAAAATTTCCAAGCTAAAACTGGAAAAGGTATTAAATATTTTAAAAACATTTTTGTTTTATAAATTGTTTTGTATCTCAGCCTCTTTTTCCCACAATTTAAAGACAAAAAACTAAGAAGAATGGGAATATAAAAGACATTTGAGTATCACGATGTGCAATGTGAACTCAATTTTCGTCTAATGTTAACAAAAATTTCACAGCTTGAACCAAAGCCAATATACTTCCAATGCTTGCTCCACTTTCCGGATCAATGGATTATTTTCGTATCCGCAGATGTTATTGTAATCGAAATTGTAAACGTAATACCTCAAGTTTTGAGATGATTCCACCTCAACATTGCCCAAAGCAGCCCATAACAGCATAGGGCGACGTTGAGCATTACTCAGTATATTGCAATCGGACAAGCAGTTAGAGTTCCGCCAGTAGCGAGAACTATGTTTTGTTCAGCTTTAAGAGCGCCTTAGACTGCCCCCAAATGAATCGAGTACAAAAGGACCTAGCCATTTTATATTCCCGGGCTTTCAAATGCCTATACAGTTTCTTGCATTATTGCTGTAGGCTAATACTAATATGACCCTTACAAGTGGTAAGGCATTTTAATGCGTTCAAGGGGGCATTTACTGACTATTTTCGAGCGTCTTCTCTTAAAACCAGTGTCTTAATTGCAGCCTACTTAGAGTGAATATGTTTAGGCATCCAAATCGCTGCATGTACTCTCCTTGTTTTCCCTCCAACTTAAATTCATCCAAGAATTAGTTCATGGATTCCAATAAATGCAACACGTTGCGCTCTTCGCAGCTGTTTATTAATGTAAATAGTATGGTTTACGAAACAGTAATACCATAATACAGAACTACATTCAAAAAGTTGGTGGCACTTTTGAATAGATCATTGGAAATAGTTAGTCCGGTTAAATTAGACCAAAAATAGGAGTGAAGTTACGAAAATTCCCACCCAGCTGAAACTTGGTAGGATTGTTAAAAACACCATCATAAATGAAATCGAGAGTCCTTATCGATCCGATACCTGGAAAAAAGTTGCTCTGGGTCAAAGGTCACAAAAGCGGGGTTTTCGCGATTTTCAGCAAAACGGTAAGTTTATCATAAAATTAGTTTAGACAAAAATTGTAGATAAGATAATTATCTATAACAAAAGTCAAAATAGTTTTTGTCCTAAGAGCCACCGTTTCCGAGATATAACGATTCAAAAAGTTGGAAGAGTTGTAATGGTCATAATATGCACACGTTTCCACGCCACCTTTGTTGTACTTATATTATATTACGCCGATTACAACTCTTCCAACTTCTTGAATCGTTATATCTCGGAAACGGTGGCTCTTAGGAAAAGAAAGAAAGAAGTATTTAGACATTTTTTGTAGATAACACTGGATCACAAATTTTAATTTGGTTTTTGTTCTCCAGACGCCACTATCCAATTCCTACGTAGAATTGCTCGGTGATTCCTAAAATCGAGTTAATTTTTATTTTATGGATACGTTTTCGAGATATTTGCAATTTACCGTTATTCAGCCTAAAGCAAAAATTGGTTCCTTTTAATCACGTATATCTTACGAATCAATTTATAAATATTAATACAAAATACGGCAAATGAAAGCCAATGAAATTCTCCATAAACCGTACATACATCACTTTCCGATAGGGCTTACAGTTTCTGACAAATTAATTAATCATTCCAGCCAAGGTGTATTAAACAAGGTGGTGTTGGGGCGACAGCTGAGTTTTTCGCCGTGGAGGCCATTACGTCAAAATTATGTGTTTGTTGTAACTCATACCAATGACAGTATGGACATCAGCGTATAATTTGTTAGTGTAATTTTTTACTTATATACGGCCAACACCACCTTGTTAAATACGCCTTGATTCCAGCTTTTTTTATTTTTTTATGAAAAAAATCTAAGTTTAACAGAGGAAAAATTTAAAAAATAACAGCTTTTGTGCCAAATTTTGGCATCTGTAATAAAGCCCGTTCTGTTACAAAAAAAAATCAAGTTACTGATGAAGAAAATCGATGGATAAATACGAAATATGAGTGGTCAAATAAAAATGCGCAAAGATTTTTTGTATGAAATACGAGCAGTAAAGCGTGTTACCCATACGCCACATACACCCGAACTTCCAACTTTTTGAATCGTTATATGTATCTCGGAAACGGTGGCTCTTAGGACAAAAAGTATTTAGACATTTGTTATAGATAATTATATGAACTACAATTTTTGTTTAAACTAATTTTATGATAAACTTACCGTTTTGCTGAAAATCCCGAAAAACCCGTTTTTGTAGCCTTTGACCCCGAGTAACTTTTTTCCAGGTATCGTATCGATGAGGATGTTTATGTTATGATGGTGTTTTGAACAATCCTACCAATTTTCAGCTGGTGGGAATTTTTGTAACCTCGAATGTCTAAATTGACCGGACTAAGTATAAAGCTGCCGAATAGTCTTTACCACTTTCTCGATATTTGGCTTCCAGTATATCTTGTGTTCCAAGATCATTCCCAGATACTTACTTCAGCTACAACATAAGAGGAATGCCGTCCATCGAGAAGAGCTTAAAAAACATGACCATACAAAAACTTGGAGGCAATAAAAAGTTCGGAAGGTTTATTTAGTAGTAAAACGCGAACATAGGAAGTTCAACGCCTCTTTTTTTGAAGAGGTGGTATACAAATTGAAAGCCAATAAGTGCGGCTTATCGCATTAAAAACTCACTCCTGCTCCGTTTGAGTCTGTCCTTGTAGCAACCGCTAGCTAGTTCTTCCGCTAAACGGTTGCGGTCTATTAGTCATGTTACAACCCCGCCCAATTAAGATGCAAAAATGCCTTGGATGAGACCCTCTCCTCTTGATGAGGACCACAGCAAACATATAAAATACTATCATTTGAGGGTATGCACCCGGAATACCTAGACTCTTAATGAGGAAGGTGTCTCTGTCCGGCTGTTTGATGTCCACGGGAATAGAAAGGCTGACATCATCGCTATCCAAGAAATGCGATAGAAAGGGCAAGGAAAGGGAAGCGTGGAGTCTTGCGACGTCTACCACAGCTGCCATGAATCGTAGCACAAATTCGGTGTGGGATTTGTGATGGGAGAGAGACTATGTCGCCGAGTTCTGGCGACATTAAAATCGTGCTCGGCGATTTCAGTGCCAAGCTGGGAAAAGAACGGATTGTTGGCGCCACTGTTGAAAATTAATCCTTCACGACGAAATGTTCGATAACGGACTGAGGTTATCGACTTCATGGTATTATGTAGCACTAGGTTCCAGCATAAAGCGATCAATCAAGCTATTTGGCTTTCTCCAGATCGAAAAATAAGAAACCAACTCGATCATGTTGGGATAGACAGAAGGCACGCTTCCAGTGTTTTAGACGTACGTACACTCTGAGGACCAAATATCGACTCGGGCCACTATCTTGTCGAAGCCGAGATACACACCCGCCTCTGTGCAGAAAAAATTGAGCTCCCAACAATGCAATGAAAGCTTAACGTCGAAAAGCTGAAATCACAACAGACGATCAATTTATTCGCCACTCGACTCTCACACCTTCTCTCTGAGGGCACTCTTCAACAAACCGACATACGCGAGCAGTGGAAGCACATTTCCCGCTCATTAGCTACCGCTGCCGAAGAAGTAATCGGATTTCAGCGAGCCCGAAAGAACAACTGGTACAATGAGGAGTATCAAGAAGCTGCAGGGAAAAAGGATGCCGGCTACAGTTACGATGCTGGTAAAAGAGGAAGAGAAAGGTCGCCTCTGCATTGGAAGCACCAGGTGGAGAAAACTTGGCTTCATTTTGCATTTCCAATTTCCAAACTCACAACTGATAGTCACTCAACTGCCTCGATTGGTGGAACTAGTTTGTTGTTTATTATTCGCTGCAGTAATTTTCACGTAATGTCTCGCATACTTGCAGGGCGATATGCTGAAGGATCTCTCGGTGGTTTTGAAACCCTGTGTAGGAGGACTAAATGCTGTTGCCTCCTTATACCATTGAACACACCTTCCGCAGAGCAATCGTTTAACGTACGAACGTATACGTATGTATATATATACTTCCGGATTCGCCTTCGATATAAGTTTATGCATACGGTTAGGAATGGAATCAACACCTCAGGATTTTCGGTCAATAAAATAATCTGCCGCGTCGATAACTTCTTCTACGATATCTTCAGAAAAAATACACTTTCTGCTTGCGGAATTTTTCTCTTGCAAAACTTCTACCTACCTTTTCGGGACAAGTAATCTGTGGCCTCAATGAAGTTTCTAGCTTCTTTTAAACCACCTTGTACTCCAATCCCCACGGGACTTGCATAGATTCTCGAAGCACTTTTGCTTACTTTCCTTTATGGCATGCAGTAGGCATATAAACAAGTGCATTTTGCTATTGTTTGCTTTCATATTTAAATCAGTAATAGAAAAAAATATATCCCAAAGATTTGTTTTAAATCTACATAGGAAATGATAAAAATATAAAAATTGTATCACTCTATAAAGCCCAAAATGCTTAAAGTAGCCCCACCTGTCAACAAAGTGGTTCGCTTGCATTAAACCACGGTTTATCATAAACTGTCCTTTGCTAATCCTGAGTTTTCAGCACTACTTTTC
>NW_023458560.1:1996035-2000395 GCF_013731165.1 Rhagoletis pomonella | reverse complement strand
GTAAATGTCATGGACCAATCTAACGTTTCAAATAAAGAACCGATGAGATTTTGCAAATTTTATGCGTTTTTTTTTAAAAAAAAATTATCAAGCTCTTAAAAAATCACCCGTTATTTGAAGGTTTTTGTATTTGAGTATACCTCACAAATAACTCGTTGAAATAAATCAAACAGGCGAATAGTATTTAACAAAATTTTATTTACTAAAAGATTGCTTAGATTTCACAAGGATAATTTTAAGTTAATAATTCGCGTTTGTACTCAGGCAAGCACGTCTAAATCCGATAATATCCAGAAAAAGAAGAGGGGATTGAACAGTTGATGAGTGATGGCAGAATGATTCTTTATTTTGCAATTCGAAAACTAGCGCAGGGTTGCAGCGAAAGTCGAATTGTTGCCACAGAGTTCGCGAAAGTACAAATGCCGCCACATGTACATATATTTACCTAAATATAAATCTGACTGTCGCCATTTTATAACCAACTTTACGTCTACGAATGAGGTTCTGTGAACATTTTTAGGAAAAAAAAACGCTAGAAATCGTACTCAAACATATTTAAATAGCCGAAGTCTGAGGAATTCGCTTTAGACCTTAAACAATGCCATCAGTGCAAATAAAATTGAACTCGAATCGTTTTGTTATATATCTATTTACTCGTATACTTGTATGCACTTGTACCTAATATTAGCAAAAAAAAAATCTCTATTTCCACTCCATAAAAATATGCAAAACTATTGTTATTACTCAATCCTGCAGTGTCAAGTTATACTTATTTGTGTGCGTAACTATACGTATTTGTGGATGCATTCAAACGTGTCGAAAATGCATTAATATCTATTGCTGAATGTTATGTGGCACCATTGGTATGGTTGAATATTTATTTAACGCGGCAACTACTGGCCAAATGCCTTGATTGATAAAAGCGGCGTCATTTGTTCGTAGTGTAATAAAAACCAGCTAATGACGGAAATTAACGTAAACCATCGATTGGAAGAGGATATGATGGTAGGCGATTACTAGTTGGTGACGTCATTTAATGGTAACTGGCGGCTAAACGATAAATGGAATGGAATTTTCTTCCTTTTTTATTGAAAAATAAGGAACGTTTAAGAGATATAAATTTTAAACCACTCTAGCTTTAAAAAAATTACTAAAATCAGTAGTACAGCATTCAGTTTGCTTTGCTTTTGCATATACGAGGGTTTTTCGATCGATCTTTAAAATTTCAAAACATAAATGCTCTTTTCAGCTTAAAAAGATTTTTATTTTTCATTTCGTATGTTTGTCTCTTTAAGCTGAAATTGGCAAGTTTTTAATGCAGATGCACAAGGTGCGACAAGCATTCTCGGTAGTGAGAAGCGAATAGGTGGAAGTTTTCGCTGATCAGATAAATGGAAAGTCGAGACATTCGCAACGAACAAAAATCAGGCTTTTTAATCATACTTGTCATTTTAGAAAAAGATTTTCAGATATATGCAGTGGGAATTATAAATGAGTTCACGGTGATTTTTGCTAAATATTTGCAAGGTATTCAACCAAAATCATATCAATGAAACTTTCCAACTTTATAGGTAGGTATATAACAGATGCTAGAAAAATTTAATAAATTTTCGTTAAAATTTCAACTTTTTAATCTGATTTTTAGAAGTTTTTGAGTAAGAAGTTGGGTAGCCTATTGAATTTTAGTAAAGCTCGTTTTCCCTGTTACAAAAAATCGTTATGTGAAGAAAGTTATAATACCCTTGTGCACAAGTGCGCTCGGGTAACAAATTGATTTTTTGAAGAGCCTTAAAGCTGTTTTGTATTCTGCACAAATTTTCACGTAAGTAAATGATTTCAGAGGTTAAATTCATCAATATTAAAAACAAAAAGTACATTTTATTTGAAAATAACCTATATTTAAGTTCACTATGTCACACGAACATACATACATATACACTCTTTAACGTGCGAAAGAGCAACAAATGTTTACACTCCCATAACCTTGAAAAGCTTAAGTAACCCAAATAATGTATCTACATATGTACATACATATATTATTCTATCTAAACCCGAAAAGTAAAAGCCTTTCGAATAAAGCAATAAAAATAAAAGCCAAATTGTAACAAGAAGAAAAAAGCGATTCGATAGCACAAAATGAGAAGCTTTCGGTTGCTATGTGTGAAAAACACTGAAAAAAAATTCTCGTTCTTATTGAATATTTAATAAATTTTCTTAACAGCGATCGTCCCTTGACAGGCAATGTATGTATGTAATGCCATGAAAAGCAGCTTCTCATAAAAATACAATCGGCGTTCGGATACGAAGTCGGCGTTAAAATGTTGGCCCCTCCCCTTTATGTGGAACACCAAGGCGCACGACAAAAATCGGAGGAGAAGCTCGGCCAAACACTAACATATGTGTAAGCGCCAATCAATTATTATTATTATAAGTTTTAACCTGTCGCCATAAAGGTGATCGCTTAACTCAACTTCCGACGATGGTTGTCCTACTGCCATGTCTAACAACAGATAACACTTGACGGAAGTCTCGACCAAACAGAACGATTTTGCTCCAAAAGGAAAGCTTTTATTCATTATGTCTCTCAAAAGTCGATCCACTACGCTATGGGAACCATCAAAATCTCACCCAGAATAGTGAAGTCCGAGACACGGAGAAGTTGTGTAGATTACGTGAGCTTCTCTCCTTCGAAATGAAACAAATTAATAAAATATTAAAGGAGATATTATTACTTCGGGTCAAGGCATATCATACAGGTAGTAGCGTTAGAGCAAAAACAACATTTATATGTATTCTGTTGGTGCTTCTCGTATCGAAAGTGTCAAAAACTTTTCTGATTTTTTCTTCTAATACAAAGCAAAAATAGAAAATAAAAAATTTAATTCGGAAAAAGTAAAAATGTGTGCAACTTTCTTTCTTAGTAAATTTGTATGCTTTTCGAAGCATTGATCCATCCTAGCCTAGTAATCAGCAGTTGTGCTGATGAGTTGAGCGAGCGTTCCAAAAGCTGCTAGTCAATCGCTTGTTTTGTATGAATCAAAAAAGCTTCACATAGAAAAATATTTGCCGTTCGAAAGTCGCATAAAATTGTAGATACCTCCAATTCTGAGAAGCTCCCCCAAACAGTTACCAAAAATGTTAGCGCCAAATATTTATTTATTTATTATTAACGTATGTAAATCTTAATAATAATAATAATAATTTGGCGCTTACACTTTTGGTAAGTGTTTGGTCGAGGTTCTTCTCCAATTTGTGGTATGTGTGTTGATGTTGTTACCCAAATGGAGGCACCTACATTTGAAGATAAAACATGCTAGTGAGTTGTGAAAGCGATTTTCGCAGTGTAATGTTTCTTCTTTCTATCTTATTTTTAGCTACGGACGTACGGACGTATCAATTTCAAACTGCTTTACTTCTGCTCACATGCTACCATGCCACCCTCATAAAAAATCTAATAAAGAAATTGCGTACGAGAGCATCATTTTGGGGTTAAATGAATAAAGTGCAACAGTTAACCATTCAATAGAGGTGGTTTAATATGACACAAAAACTTTCCATAGTAATGTACATTTAGAAAGAAAGTACATAATTTAGTTCACGAAAGATGACTACCGGAAATGAGAAGTGGAAATGTAGCCGAATTTGCAAGAATATTATTTCAAAAAAAAAAGGAGAAGCACTTTACGCCGGCGATTACGGAGAAAATTGGCACTCAGCCTGACTGAGGTATGCTTTATGATGATGCATGTTTATCAAGTTGTTATTTATATATTTTTCCCATGCAAAAATTACTTTGGGCACGCAAATTGTTTGGCATTTATTATGTATAGTGGTACTTGTACTCGTAACATGACAGGCAATTATTTTCTTCAAATGCAATTCTTAAATATTTAGGAAATTGGTGTGCATTTACTTTCAAATGAGGCCAATACGGTACTGCCGTGGCCCGTATGTATGTAAATATGTTTGAAAAAGGTGCGCGCGCTTGGTTCGTATTTGACCTTCGTACAGAATGTATTTAGATAAGTGCACCATTTTTCCATCATGGTAACATGATAATTTCTGCCAAAAAATTAAGGAGTATCTCTTCTCCTTTTCAAGTAGGATTTAAATGTTCTTTTCCGGCTATTTGAGTTACAACATTTAAAATTCCCATGGACAAGTGCTCTACCTTGGCAAGCAACAAAGCTAACACTGGTCTACAACTTTCAACTTTTTTTCTGCGAATAAGACGGGACCTGGTGTTTCTGAACGGATTTTTCGTGCTGAACACGAATCCGGGGTCAAAAATGTCCCATCACGTCACGTTTTCGAGAAAAAAGGGGTTGAAACCCCTAAAAACAGCGTTTTTGGCCATTTT
>NW_023458560.1:1994828-1995935 GCF_013731165.1 Rhagoletis pomonella | reverse complement strand
GTTCGATGTATATGCTGTATGTTTGATGGCTCCAGCAAAGAAAGTGAGTAAAAGTAATAAATTGATAAGAACAGTGCAACCTGGTATTTGTATTCTGGAGAGCTACGAGTATTGCGCTTGGAAGAAATTCAACAGTTCAGGGTTTAAATACCCTAAAGTAAATACGCTGCCTTAAATTCGCCATGGAGAAGCTCGCGAGTATTACGAGTTTTTCGACACACGAGAATCTCGTGAGAAAGCGATCCTCGCGAGAAATTGCTTCTCGAACAATCCCGAGAAATCGAAGGCTCTACTTTGAAGTCATGTAGCAACTTGAAAGTCAAGTCAAACAGCTGATTAATTTTTTTTTTTTGTAAAAATGTACATATGTACCTTTGCATATTCCGGTACATTTGCTTGTACCCAAACCTTCGTTTCGGTACACGGTACTGAACCAAATGTTTCGGTACAGTACCGGAGATTAAGTACAGGTGGTCACCTTAAGTATGGTATTAGTTTCACATACATACATACATATGTATTTCCGTACCAAGCTTGAGTACTTTACCCCAAACATTTGAAGAGATATGCAATATGAAACTTTCAGTCAGTATGGGAGGTGCTACGCCTCTTTTCCAAAAACGTCCATTTTTCTCCGTGAATATGAATATGATTTCACACAGTGTTGGCAAACTGTTAATCTGATTAACGATTTAAAATTAACGATTAAAATGTTAATCGCGTTTGACGATTAAAATTAATTAGTCGTAATCAACTGTACGATTAATGATAACATTTTTTAATCGTTAATCGGTGGGTGCGATAACGTTTAATTAATTTTAAACATTAATCGTTCATCCAATTAAAAATAAAATCTGATTAAGTTGTCTAGTTTCTCCGAGTTTGAAACCAAACACCAGTTATAGTAATTATTTTGTGTTTTACGCTTATAAAAAGCACATAATATAAAAAAATTCCAGCATAACTTAATTAACCACCAAACCTACTTAATAAAATTAAGAGTTAATGATTAAAAATTAATTTTTTAATCGCGGTTACGATTAACTGTTTCGTCAGATTGAAATTAATCATGATTAACTGTAATCAGATTGAATTTAATCGAATTAA
>NW_023458560.1:1994177-1994728 GCF_013731165.1 Rhagoletis pomonella | reverse complement strand
GAGATATGTATGTAATATGAAAATTCCAATTTGTATGGGAGGGGCCTCGAGTTACCGGACTTACTTTCAGTCTAAGACCATCCTTCCGAAATCCGTAGTAAGTGTACTAAATTTCGTTCTGATCGCAAAATCCAATTCAATACAGGTCATAAACCATCTTTGAGCAAAATTTCATTTTCAAACAGGTGGCAATTCTTAAAAAAGTAGCCTATTTTCCAGTCTAGGTCGTAAGCTATCCGTGTGCAAACTTTCATGCAAATCAGTTCAGTCATTTACGCGTATTAATTTAATTAAACTTTCCTAATACGTGTTAACTCTTAAAATAGTAGCCTATTATCGATTAAGAATGTCCACGATTTAGCTTTCCCTGATTCCACATATACACATTTGATGTTGCCTTTTTTTGCCTTTTTTAAGATATTTGCCGTTTTTGCCTTTTATACCTTTAAAAAAGTGATTATAGCATTTACAATTTTTTTTTAAGAATAAAAAATATACACATGCCCATGCGGCTTATAAAAGCGCAGGGACCTCTTGCCAAATTGGTGTTG
>NW_023458560.1:1987141-1994077 GCF_013731165.1 Rhagoletis pomonella | reverse complement strand
CACAAGGAATAATTAAAAATTTCAAAGTCACCATTTCTACCATGATAGAGAAAAATCACCATTCGCAACTTCTTTTGACTAGTATTGCCAGATGTGATTTTCATTCACAGCGAAATCTCATGCGAGTAGAAAAATCACCAATCACTGATATTGTGGCCTAGCAGTAGCAGCCAATATAAGCGATTTTTAAATCACAGTGATAAAATCTCCGGTAGTGAAATATCGCTCATTACCAGCGAACGGATTTTTAGGACCTAAAAACCTATAAAAAAGGCAAAATAAAATAACGAAATAGGCTGGAAAAGGCAAAACAAAATAACGAAAAAGGCAGGAAAAGGCACTAGGTATTGCAAAAAAAGCAAAATAAGGCACTTAAAAAAAAAGAAAATATGAAGAACAATCAAAAAATACATTTATTTTAGAAATGTTTATATTACAAGTAAAAAGAGAAAAACTATTAACTAGTTTCATTATATTAAAAATTTGTACTTTGAATCTTTGACTATTTTATCCTTTGGAGTTTCTAACTCATAAAACTTTAATCTGTATAGTTGTAGTAACATTGAACCACAAGATGCATTTTGAAGTTTTCTGGCAGCATTTTCATTCAATTTTCGCGAAGAAAAGCCTTGAATGTATGGAACGTTTGAAACGTTCATATTATCAGGAATAAGGGCGTTTTCCTCGCCCTTTACAATTTTATCCACACCCCTTATTGTCTCCAAGCCTACGTTTGCTGAGAAAACGGCTTTGAATTTTTCCAACACCAATTTGGCAAGAGGTCCCTGCGCTTTTATAAGCCGCATGGGCATGTGTATATTTTTTATTCTTAAAAAAAATTGTAAATGCTATAATCACTTTTTTAAAGGTATAAAAGGCAAAAAAGACAAATATCTTAAAAAAGGCAAAAAAAGGCAACATCAAATGTGTATATATGGAATCAGGGAAAGCTAAATCGTGGACATTCTTAATCGAATATACTCTATCTCTTTAGCGGAAAAAAGGCAATTTCCATAAAATCCGTTCCCTGCTCATTAATGACCTATTTTCATGTTGTGCCCGACCATAGCTGCAACCAGAGAAAAGCAAGGAGCTACTTGAATTTGGAGTTCGTTTATACTGAACTAATGTATGTATGATTTGATACAATAAAAAGGTTTGTTAAATTTTATACCGAGTCAACGCTGTAAACACTTTTGCTTGTTTGAATCATACGCAACCGAATAGTTGCATGTATGTACATTGAGCCACTCGTTCTGTATAAACGACTTGCTCTAACAAAAAATATGGGTTTTAATTTTATATATAGTATATATATTTGTGCATATTCTTACTTTCGTTCCAACCATCGGGAATATTTTTTCTGCATGTACATACATATCTAATATATACAAATGTGTTAACTTAAACCAGCATCCTATACCATGATCAAAAAAAAGTTTCACTTAACGATTTTGGACGCCATGTTAGCCATTTGACTTTTGCTGACATTATGACATTTTCATCGAAATCAAGCTACCAGCTAAAATAAATAAATTATTTTTTTGACTGCCTTTTGAAAATTTTCAAACAAATGTGTACATATGTTTGTATACAAACAATGAAAAAAACCAATCTTTTTTTTCTATACATAGTATAAAGGAAAGTCGAGATTCTTTGTTCGAGGTAATCTCGAAAACAACTGAACGAATTTTGACGAGATTTTCTCTAATATACTCTGTATCGATAGGAGGGGGATCTTTTTTACTTAGAATTTTGATAGGGTTGCCACCTGTCTAAAAAACTATAAGATCCGCACCGTTCATTAGATTACAAAAGATGAGGTGTCAAATGAAAGGGATTGGCCTCTAAAAAAGCACTAATATTTTTTTTAATAGGGTTGCCACTACCGTCACTATCAAGCGAAAAGAATTAGCCTCTGGATGTGTAATGTATTATTTTTCTGAGTAGGGTTGGCACCTGTTTAAAAACTATAAGATCTTCACCGTTCATTGGATAAAAAAATAAGATACCAAATGAAAGTACATGGCCTTCGCATATGCAAAAACTTTAAGTTTTTGAGTTGGGTTGCCACCTATTTAAAATTACTATCTTCTATACAAGATTTTTTATGTACATAATAAACGAAGTAAGGCTAGTAAGCAATAAAAAGAAAAGAATGAGTTGCGCGTTTAAGGGCTGAAAAAACTCCGAACATTTGTTTGAAGTGGAAGTTTTTTTAATTCCCCACGCTCCCTTTTGTCAGAAATATTTAAGTGATTATTTATTCAGCATTATTAGCAAAAGCAAAACTATTTTATGTAAAAATAAAATGCAATATACTACATATTTTCATAAGGGTCATTTGACGATTTTTAGTTATGTATAAGTCATATATAATTTTTCGGATATCTCCTTAGTTTCCGAGATACTGAGTAAAGAGTATCATTATTTTAGTAAAAAATTTTATTAAATTTTGTCGTACAAAGCAAGATTGTTGAAAAATGTAGCATACTACTGGCATACTACAAAATTTTACTTAAGCAAATCCGTAGCTCAAAATCTTACTAATATTATAAATGTGAAAGTTTGTATGTTTGGCTGTTTGGGAAATCATCACGCGGTAACGACTGAACGGATTTGCATGAAATTTTGTACGCAGATAGCTTATGGGTCAGATTGGTTAATAGGCAATTTTGTTAAGAGTTGAAACCGACTAAATGGATTTGCATGAAAATTTGAACACAAATAGCTTATGACCTAGATTGTAAAATGGGGTACTTTTCTTAAGAGTTGCCATCTGTTAAAAAGTTTATCTAATTAAATTAATATGTGGAATCGACTAAATGGATTTGCATAGAATTTTGCAAGCTGTTAGCTTATGACCTACAGTGGGAAATAGGCTAATTTTTTGGAAGAGTTGCCACCTGTTAAAAAAGTTTAATTAAATTAATACGCGGAAACGACTAAACGGATTTGCATGAAATTTTGCACACAGATAGCTTATGGACTACGTATGGTTACTTTTTTTAAGAGTTGCCACCTGTTAGAAATGTTTAATTTAATTAATACGCGGAAATGAATGAACTGATTTGCATGGAAGTTTTCACACAGATAGCTTATGAGCTAGGTTGAAAAATAGGCTACTTTTTTAGAGTTGCCACCTGCTAAAAAAGTTGAATTAAATTAATTCGCGAAAAAGTCTGAACGGATTTGCATGAAATTTCGCAAGCAGATAGCTTATGACCTACGGTGGAAAATAGGCTAATTTTTTGGAAGAGTTGCCATCTGTTAAAAAAGTTTTAATTAAATTAATACGCGGAAACGACTTAACAGATTTGCATGACATTTCGCACAGAAATAGCTTCCTTGACGGAAACAATTGTTTTTTTTTTAAATCAACTAATTGAAAGAATACTTTAAAACAAATGCAATGAGTAAATGTTTCGAATTTTTATACTCTTTTTGCTCAGAAAAACAATTTGTGTCTTGGAAGTATGAAAAAGCATCTGTGAAGTCCAGAACGCAAGCGTATTCAAAGAAACATACTGACTTTAAAGTTGTATAAACCAAATGCAGAGTCGGACAGTCGACTTGATGCTTGCACACAATTTAAGCTGAACATTTGAAAAGATGTTTGTGCAAAGATGTTTGCTACAATTGGTCGCAGCCAAAAATGTCCATGTTCAAATCTCATTTAATTTTAAATTTTTAATTTCGGTTTAACTTAGTTATGAAAAATCTTCTGTGAAGTGCAGAACGAAAGCATATTCAAACGAAACATACTGACTTTGAAGTTGTTTAAGCCAAATTCGTTTTAAAGTAATTGAAAATACATGCAGTAAAAGGCAATTGACTGCTTCCTAGGACTCCGCAATGTTAAATAAATGAGTTCGTTGCAGGTAAAATAGTGAGAATTTCAATTAGTTATCATTGAAAGTAAAGTAGTTTATAAATTACTTTCAAACTAATTCAATTTCCTGCAGGATTATGACCTATGTTGGAAAATAGGCTACTATTTTAAGAGTTAACACGTATTAGGAAAGTTTAATTAAATTAATACGCGTAAATGACTGAACTGATTTGCATGAAAGTTTGCACACGGATAGCTTACGACCTAGACTGGAAAATAGGCTACTTTTTTAAGAATTGCCACCTGTTTGAAAATGAAATTTTGCTCAAATATGGTTTATGACCTGTATTGAATTGGATTTTGCGATCAGAACGAAATTTAGTACACTTACTACGGATTTCCGAAGGATGGTCTTAGACTGAAAGTAAGTCCGGTAACTCGAGGCCCCTCCCATACAAATTGGAATTTTCATATTACATACATATCTCTGGAAGTATTTGTGGGAGAACTGAAACTTGGTATAGTGATATGTATGTGAAATCAATGTTGGCATTAATCGATTGATGTTTTAATCATTTAGTTAATTCGATTAAATTCAATCTGTTTACAGTTAATCATGATTACTTTCAATCTGACGAAACAGTTAATCGTAACCGCGATTAAAAAATTAATTTTTAATCATTAACTCTTAATTTTATTAAGTAGGTTTGGTGGTTAATTAAGTTATGCTGTGCACACATAGCAAGTTAATCCGGTATGGCTAAGTCGGGTTTCCTCATCAGCCTGAACAATTCGGTGAATTTTCATTAAGATCTATACCAACAAACGTTTTACAATCTAGGTTTGTAAAAGTTCCCAGTTTATGTATTACTAATAACAATAATTATAATTTTTTTATATTATGTGCTTTTTATAAGCGTAAAACACAAAATAATTACTATAACTGGTGTTTGGTTTCAAACTCGGAGAAACTAGGCAACTTAATCAGATTTTATTTATGTGTGAAATCATATTCATATTCACGGAGAAAAATGGACGTTTTTGGAAAAGAGGCGTAGCACCTCCCATACTGACTGAAAGTTTCATATTGCATATCTCTTCAAATGTTTGGGGTAAAGTACTCAAGCTTGGTACGGAAATACATATGTATGTATGTATGTGAAACTAATACCATACTTAAGGTGACCACCTGTACCTAAATCTCCGGTACTGTACCGAAACTTTTGGTTCAGTGTGTACCGAAACGAAGGTTTGGGTACAAGCAAATGTACCGGAATATGCAAAGGTACATATGTACATTTTTACAAAAAAAAAAATTCATCAGCTGTTTGCCTTGACTTTCAAGTTGCTACATGACTTGAAAGTAGAGCCTTCGATTTCCCGGGATTGTTCGAGAAGCAATTTCTCGCGAGGATCGCTTTCTCACGAGATTCTCGTGTGTCGAAAAACTTGTAATACTCGCGAGCTTCTCCATGGTGAATTTAAGGCAGCGTATTTACTTTAGGGTATTTAAACCCTGAACTGTTGAATTTCTTTCAAGCGCAATACTCGTAGCTCTCCAGAATACAAATACCAGGTTGCACTGTTCTTATCAATTTATTACTTTTACTCACTTTCTTTGCTGGAGCCATCAAACATACAGCATATACATCGAACCAAGGTACATTGAACAGGTAGTATCAGTAGAGCAGCTGATTTGATTTATTTTCAAATTATTTGGTCTCGAAAATGTCAAATATTTTTAATTTTTTCCCACAAAAATTCTGAATTGTTAAAATCCATTTGCATGTGAAACCTTTTTCCATACAAAACAAGCGATTGAATAGCAGCTTTTGGAACGTTCGCCCAACTCAGCAGCACAACCGCTGATTACTGGCCCTTGTAAAGGATGGATCAATGCTTCGAGAAGCAAACAAATTTACTAGGAAAGAAAGTTGCAACAATTTTTATTTTTTCCAATTTAAATTTTTTATTTTTTATAATTTTTTGTATTTCACATGGCACGCTTTGATTTAGAAGAAAAAATTCAGAACAGTTTTTGACACTTTCGATACCAGAAGCAACAACAAAATACACGCAAATGTTGTTTTTGCTCTACTGATACTACCTGTTTAATGTGCCTTGCATCGAACTAAATTTTTCTTATACGCACAAACATTTTTTTTTGACAATAGATTATTTAACATTTACACATACATTTTTTTTTATACTCGAGCGCACTTGTGCACAAGGGTATACTAATTTTGTTCACATAATGGTTGTTTGTAACAGCCAAAACGAATCGAGATAGATATAGACAAATGTATACATAAATGATCAGGATGAAAAAAGAAATCGACTAAGCCATGTCTGTCTGTCCGTCCGTCTGTCCGTCTGTCCGTCCGTCGGTGTACACGATAACTCGAGCAAAAATTGAGACTGAAAATGGGCGAAATCGGACTGTAACCACGCCTTCTTCCCATATAACGGTAATTTCCAGAAATACGAAAACTGCGATATTTTAGTAACTACTGAAGATAATTCACTCAAAATTGATATTTACAATAATTTTTAGACGAAATATAAGAATATTATAAATTTTTGGAAAATGGGCGTAGCCACGCCCACTTATGGTTACATGTGTATATCTTGGTAACCGCTGCACCAATTTCTTCCAAACTTGGCACAGTTGTTGGCCTTGATACAGCATACTAAATGGCCGAAAATTTAAAAAATCGGACAATAACCACGCCCACATCCCATATAACGGTAATTTTCGGAAATACGAAAACTGCGATATTTTAGTAACTACTGAAGATTATTCACTCAAAATTGATATTTACAACAATTTTTAGACGAAAAATAAGAATATTATAATTTTTTGGAAAATGGGCGTAGCCACGCCCACTTATGGTTACATGTGAATATCTTGGTAACCGCTGCGCCAATTTCTTCCAAACTTGGCACAGTTGTTGGCCTTGATACAGCATACTAAATGGCCGAAAATTTAAAAAATCGGACAATAACCACGCCCACATCCCATATAACGGTAATTTTCGGAAATACGAAAACTGCGATATTTTAGTAACTACTGAAGATTATTCACTCAAAATTGATATTTACAA